>NW_027315834.1:305000-370000 GCF_026437365.1 Eucyclogobius newberryi
TACAAAAATAAATTAATTTGATGATTTGATTTGATTCACCTGAGACTACAGCGCCCTCTGCTGGGAGGTGACGGCTGCACACTTCCATCTCTGCAGGACCTGTACGACTCATGAACACTTCTTAAACACTGTCACTTTAACCATTATTTAATATTCACTTTATGCACTACAAATGTAAATGTAACTGTACATTTCGTGTACATAGTACGTCTATTTTTATTCTTATCCTATATAAGCTTTAAATTGATTTTATATTTGACTTATATAGGTTGTTTTATCATTTTTGATTGTTTTATGTTGCACCAAGACAAGGTCCTATGTGTGTGATCTTTTTGTTCCCTGACAATAACAATAAACCTTTTCCGGCTCCGGCTCCGGCTCCGGCTCCGGCTCCGGCTCCGGCTCCGGCTCCGCCCCGGCCCCGGCCCCGGCTCTGGCTCTGGCTCTGGCTCTAGTTATGACTACGTTTGGTGATATAGAACCTGTGCTCAATATTTACCATAGTTTACATCTGTGAAGTTGCAGTTTGTGAAGAACAAAATAAAATAATAATCTTTAAATGACAGGAAGTCGTGCTGAGCGATGAGTCATTGAAAACACACAAACAAAACTGACACAAAACTGACACAAAACTGACACAAAACTGACACAAAACTGACACAAAACTGACATAAAACTGACACAAAACTGACAGCATTTTGTGTCCTTAGACAAATGTCCCAGCGTCCCGTGTCCTTAGACAAATGTCCCAGCGTCCCGTGTCCTTAGACAAATGTCCCAGCGTCCCGTGTCCTTAGACAGATGTCCCAGCGTCCCCTCTCCTTAGACAAATGCCCCAGCGTCCCGTGTCCTTAGACAAATGTCCCAGCGTCCCGTGTCCTTAGACAGATGTCCCAGCGTCCCCTCTCCTTAGACAAATGCCCCAGCGTCCCGTGTCCTTAGACAAATGTCCCAGCATCCCGTGTCCTTAGACAAATGTCCCACTTTGGCTCACTGCAGAAAAGGAGCGCTCTAGGATCTGAAGTATTTAAGGATTGGACGAAAGATTATTTTCTCTCATAATATGTGGTAGTAACCAAGGCCAGAGTTTTATTGAAAAATAATATTAAATGAAGAGTAAAATGTCAGACAATTAACTTCAAAGTCCATTAAACTGGGGAATGCAAAGAAAAGAAAACAGAAGAGAAACAAAAGCAGGAAGAAAACTTCAAGTTAATTAAAAACTGTGAATTATCCAATCAAATCCATAAGTGCAATATATTTAAAAAAGACCATTGCATCAGCCTCATCAATGATACGAACCTGGGACATTTTTATTTTAGTTTGAAGTAGTTCTTTTTCCCTTCATTGTTGTTTTTAGTTCTATTCATTTGAGCTTAAGTTAATTTTCACAGGTCACACCAGAGTTAAGACTCTTGTTTTCACACGTCGCCGTTTTGGCCCACGCTTCTGACTTGCAGTTATTTCTGTCCCAAACAGGAAGTGGTTCGGTCACTCCCCCCCGCCCTCTGTCGCTCCCCCCGCCCTGAAACCGCTCTCATAAACTCGTGGCATTCTTTTTAAAAGGTGCATGACAACAAATGGAAGAAATGACAATAATGTATAGACCAGAGGGACAGAGGGCGAGAGAAAGAGAGGGAGCGAGAGGGGGAGGGGAGGAGCTCAAGAGTCCCGCCCACTTCTATTTTTCCGTGGTTCCAGAAGTAAAATTCTCGTTAATTTTTACCAGAGAAAGATTTAGAACAAATGTTGATGTGGTTTTCAGTCCATTTCTCACCACAGTCAGTCAGACCTGAGCAACATTAAGAATGTAAATATGAATTATTTTCAAAATGGGATAAATGTGGTCAGTCACTGTGGAGTTCTGAAGAGAAGCGAGAGAGAGACATCCAGAAATGAAGATTGATGTTTTCCCACTTGAAATATTAAAGAATACAAAAGACAAACATTAAGAAAAACAAAACAAGACCAGAAGAAGAACAATAGACCACATCCCCTCCAACAGTCTGTCTCCTGCTGCCACATCCTCTCCAACAGTCTGTCTCCTGCTGCCACATCCTCTTCAACAGTCTGTCTCCTGCTGCCACATCCTCTCCAACAGTCTGCCTCCTGCTATCACATCCTCTCCAACAGTCTGTCTCCTGGTGCCACATCCTCTCCAACAGTCTGCCTCCTGCTGTCACATCCCCTCCAACAGTCTACCTCCTGCTGCCACATCCCCTCCAACAGTCTGCCTCCTGCTGTCACATCCCCTCCAACAGTCTACCTCCTGCTGCCACATCCCCTCCAACAGTCTGCCTCCTGCTATCACATACCCTCCAATAGTCTGTCTCCTGCTGCCACAACCTCTCCAACAGTCTGCCTCCTGCTGTCACATCCCCTCCAACAGTCTGCCTCCTGCTGACACATTCTCTCCAACAGTCTGCCTCGTGCTGCCACATCCTCTCCAACAGTCTGCCTCCTGCTGCCACAACCTCTCCAACTGTTTGCCTCCTGCTGCCACGTCCTCTCCAACAGTCTGCCTCCTGCTGCCAAATCCTCTCCAACAGTCTGTCTCCTGCTGCCACATCCCCTCCAACAGTCTGCCTCCTGCTGTCACATCCTCTCCAACAGTCTGTCTCCTGCTGCCACAACCTCTCCAACAGTCTTTCTCCTGCTGCCAGATCCTCTCCAACATTCTGCCTCCTGCTGCCACGTTCTCTCCAACAGTCTGCCTCCTGCTGCCACATCCTCTCAAACAGTCTGCCTCCTGCTGCCACGTCCTCTCCAACAGTCTGCCTCCTGCTGCTGCCACGTCCTCTTCAACAGTCTGCCTCCTGCTGCCACGTCCTCTCCAACAGTCTGCCTCCTGCTGCCACATCCTCTCCAGCAGTCTGCCTCCTGCTGCCACATCCTCTCCAACAGTCTGCCTCCTGCTGCCACGTCCTCTCCAACAGTCTGCCTCCTGCTGCCAGGTCCTCTCCAACAGTCTGCCTCCTGCTGCCACGTCCTCTCCAACAGTCTGCCTCCTGCTGCCACGTCCTCTCCAACAGTCTGCTTCCTGCTGCCACGTCCTCTCCAACAGTCTGTCTCCTGCTGCCACATCCTCTCCAACAGTCTACCTCCTGCTGCCATCTCCTCTCCAACAGTCTGTCTCCTGCTGCCACGTCCTCTCCAACAGTCTGCCTCCTGCTGCCACATCCTCTCCAACAGTCTACCTCCTGCTGCCATCTCCTCTCCAACAGTCTGCCTCCTGCTGCCACGTCCTCTCCAACAGTCTGCCTCCTGTTAACACGCCCTCTCCAACAGTCTGCCTCCTGCTGCCACATCCTCTCCAATATTCTTTCTCCTGCTGCCACATCCCCCCCAACAGTCCGTCTCCTGCTGCCACAGCCTTCCCAACAGTCTGTCTCCTGCTGCCACATACTCTCAAACAGACTGCCTCCTGCTGCCACATCCCCTCCAACAGTCTGCCTCCTGCTGTCACATCCCCTCCAATAGTTTGTCTCCTGCTGCCACAACCTCTCCAACAGTCTGCCTCCTGCTGCCACGTCCTCTCCAACAGTCTGCCTCCTGCTGCCACGTCCTCTCCAACAGTCTGCCTCCTGCTGCCACATCCTCTCCAAACGTCTGCCTCCTGCTGCAGCATCCTCTCCAAAAGTCTGCCTCCTGCTGCCACATCCTCTCCAACAGTCTGCCTCCTGATGCCCCATCCTCTCCAACAGTCTGCCTCCTGCTGCCACATCCCCTCCAACAGTCTGCCTCCTGCTGTCACATCCCCTCCAATAGTCTGTCTCCTGCTGCCACAACCACTCCAACAGTCTGTCACCTGCTGCCACGTCCTCTCCAACAGTCTGTCTCCTGCTGCCACGTCCTCTCCAACAGTCTGCCTCCTGCTGCCACATCCTCTCCAACAGTCTGCCTCCTGCTGCCACATCCTCTCCAACAGTCTGCCTCCTGTTGCCACATCCTCTCCAACAGTCTGTCACCTGCTGCTACATCTCCTCCAACAGTCTGTCTCCTGCTGCCACAACCACTCCAACAGTCTGCCTCTTGCTGCCACGTCCTCTCCAACAGTCTGTCACCTGCTGCATCGTCATCTCCAACAGTCTTTCACCTGCCGCTACATCCCCTCCAACAGTCTGCGTCCTGCTGCCACGTCCTCTCCAACAGTCTGTCTCCTGCTCCCAGATCCTCTCCAACAGTCTGCCTCCTGCTGCCACATCCTCTCCAACAGTCTGCCTCCTGCTGCCACATCCTCTCCAACAGTCTGTTTCCTGCTGCCAGATCCTCTCCAACAGTCTGCCTCCTGCTGTCACATCCCCTCCAACAGTCTACCTCCTGCTGCCACATCCCCTCCAACAGTCTGCCTCCTGCTATCACATACCCTCCAATAGTCTGTCTCCTGCTGCCACAACCTCTCCAACAGTCTGCCTCCTGCTGTCACATCCCCTCCAACAGTCTGCCTCCTGCTGACACATTCTCTCCAACAGTCTGCCTCGTGCTGCCACATCCTCTCCAACAGTCTGCCTCCTGCTGCCACAACCTCTCCAACTGTTTGCCTCCTGCTGCCACGTCCTCTCCAACAGTCTGCCTCCTGCTGCCAAATCCTCTCCAACAGTCTGTCTCCTGCTGCCACATCCCCTCCAACAGTCTGCCTCCTGCTGTCACATCCTCTCCAACAGTCTGTCTCCTGCTGCCACAACCTCTCCAACAGTCTTTCTCCTGCTGCCAGATCCTCTCCAACATTCTGCCTCCTGCTGCCACGTTCTCTCCAACAGTCTGCCTCCTGCTGCCACATCCTCTCAAACAGTCTGCCTCCTGCTGCCACGTCCTCTCCAACAGTCTGCCTCCTGCTGCTGCCACGTCCTCTTCAACAGTCTGCCTCCTGCTGCCACGTCCTCTCCAACAGTCTGCCTCCTGCTGCCACATCCTCTCCAGCAGTCTGCCTCCTGCTGCCACATCCTCTCCAACAGTCTGCCTCCTGCTGCCACGTCCTCTCCAACAGTCTGCCTCCTGCTGCCAGGTCCTCTCCAACAGTCTGCCTCCTGCTGCCACGTCCTCTCCAACAGTCTGCCTCCTGCTGCCACGTCCTCTCCAACAGTCTGCTTCCTGCTGCCACGTCCTCTCCAACAGTCTGTCTCCTGCTGCCACATCCTCTCCAACAGTCTACCTCCTGCTGCCATCTCCTCTCCAACAGTCTGTCTCCTGCTGCCACGTCCTCTCCAACAGTCTGCCTCCTGCTGCCACATCCTCTCCAACAGTCTACCTCCTGCTGCCATCTCCTCTCCAACAGTCTGCCTCCTGCTGCCACGTCCTCTCCAACAGTCTGCCTCCTGTTAACACGCCCTCTCCAACAGTCTGCCTCCTGCTGCCACATCCTCTCCAATATTCTTTCTCCTGCTGCCACATCCCCCCCAACAGTCCGTCTCCTGCTGCCACAGCCTTCCCAACAGTCTGTCTCCTGCTGCCACATACTCTCAAACAGACTGCCTCCTGCTGCCACATCCCCTCCAACAGTCTGCCTCCTGCTGTCACATCCCCTCCAATAGTTTGTCTCCTGCTGCCACAACCTCTCCAACAGTCTGCCTCCTGCTGCCACGTCCTCTCCAACAGTCTGCCTCCTGCTGCCACGTCCTCTCCAACAGTCTGCCTCCTGCTGCCACATCCTCTCCAAACGTCTGCCTCCTGCTGCAGCATCCTCTCCAAAAGTCTGCCTCCTGCTGCCACATCCTCTCCAACAGTCTGCCTCCTGCTGCCCCATCCTCTCCAACAGTCTGCCTCCTGCTGCCACATCCCCTCCAACAGTCTGCCTCCTGCTGTCACATCCCCTCCAATAGTCTGTCTCCTGCTGCCACAACCACTCCAACAGTCTGTCACCTGCTGCCACGTCCTCTCCAACAGTCTGTCTCCTGCTGCCACGTCCTCTCCAACAGTCTGCCTCCTGCTGCCACATCCTCTCCAACAGTCTGCCTCCTGCTGCCACATCCTCTCCAACAGTCTGCCTCCTGTTGCCACATCCTCTCCAACAGTCTGTCACCTGCTGCTACATCTCCTCCAACAGTCTGTCTCCTGCTGCCACAACCACTCCAACAGTCTGCCTCCTGCTGCCACGTCCTCTCCAACAGTCTGCCTCTTGCTGCCACGTCCTCTCCAACAGTCTGTCACCTGCTGCCACGTCATCTCCAACAGTCTTTCACCTGCCGCTACATCCCCTCCAACAGTCTGCGTCCTGCTGCCACGTCCTCTCCAACAGTCTGTCTCCTGCTCCCAGATCCTCTCCAACAGTCTGCCTCCTGCTGCCACATCCTCTCCAACAGTCTGCCTCCTGCTGCCACATCCTCTCCAACAGTCTGTTTCCTGCTGCCAGATCCTCTCCAACAGTCTGCCTCCTGCTGCCACATTCTCTCCAACAGTCTGCCTCCTGCTGCCACGTCCTCTCCAACAGTCTGTCACCTGCTGCCACGTCATCTCCAACAGTCTTTAACCTGTCGCTACATCCCCTCCAACAGTCTGCGTCCTGCTGCCACGTCCTCTCCAACAGTCTGTCTCCTGCTCCCAGATCCTCTCCAACAGTCTGCCTCCTGCTGCCACATCCTCTCCAACAGTCTGCCTCCTGCTGCCACATCCTCTCCAACAGTCTGTTTCCTGTAGCCAGATCCTCTACAACAGTCTGCCTCCTGCTGCCACATTCTCTCCAACAGTCTGCCTCCTGCTGTCACATCCCCTCCAACAGTCTGCCTCCTGCTGACACATTCTCTCCAACAGTCTGCCTCGTGCTGCCACATCCTCTCCAACAGTCTGCCTCCTGCTGCCACAACCTCTCCAACTGTCTGCCTCCTGCTGCCACGTCCTCTCCAACAGTCTGCCTCCTGCTGCCACATCCTCTCCAACAGTCTGTCTCCTGCTGCCACATCCCCTCCAACAGTCTGCCTCCTGCTGTCACATCCTCTCCAACAGTCTGTCTCCTGCTGCCACAACCTCTCCAACAGTCTTTCTCCTGCTGCCAGATCCTCTCCAACATTCTGCCTCCTGCTGCCACGTTCTCTCCAACAGTCTGCCTCCTGCTGCCACATCCTCTCCAACAGTCTGCCTCCTGCTGCCACATCCTCTCAAACAGTCTGCCTCCTGCTGCTGCCACGTCCTCTTCAACAGTCTGCCTCCTGCTGCCACGTCCTCTCCAACAGTCTGCCTCCTGCTGCCACATCCTCTCCAGCAGTCTGCCTCCTGCTGCCACATCCTCTCCAACAGTCTGCCTCCTGCTGCCACGTCCTCTCCAACAGTCTGCCTCCTGCTGCCACGTCCTCTCCAACAGTCTGCCTCCTGCTGCCACGTCCTCTCCAACAGTCTGCCTCCTGCTGCCAAGTCCTCTCCAACAGTCTGCTTCCTGCTGCCACGTCCTCTCCAACAGTCTGTCTCCTGCTGCCACATCCTCTCCGACAGTCTGTCTCCTGCTGCCACGTCCTCTCCAACAGTCTGCCTCCTGCTGCCACATCCTCTCCAACAGTCTACCTCCTGCTGCCATCTCCTCTCCAACAGTCTGCCTCCTGCTGCCACGTCCTCTCCAACAGTCTGCCTCCTGTTAACACGCCCTCTCCAACAGTCTGCCTCCTGCTGCCACATCCTCTCCAATATTCTTTCTCCTGCTGCCACATCCCCCCCAACAGTCTGTCTCCTGCTGCCACAGCCTTTCCAACAGTCTGTCTCCTGCTGCCACATACTCTCAAACAGACTGCCTCCTGCTCCCACATCCCCTCCAACAGTCTGCCTCCTGCTGTCACATCCCCTCCAATAGTTTGTCTCCTGCTGCCACAACCTCTCCAACAGTCTGCCTCCTGCTGCCACGTCCTCTCCAACAGTCTGCCTCCTGCTGACACATCCTCTCCAACAGTCTGTCTCCTGCTGCCACGTCCTCTCCAACAGTCTGCCTCCTGCTGCCACATCCTCTCCAACAGTCTGCCTCCTGCTGCCACATCCTCTCCAACAGTCTGCCTCCTGTTGCCACATCCTCTCCAACAGTCTGCCTCCTGCTGCCACGTCCTCTCCAACAGTCTGCCTCTTGCTGCCACGTCATCTCCAACAGTCTTTCACCTGCCGCTACATCAAATCAAATCAAATCAAATCAATTTATTTTTGTAAGGCCCAAAATCACAACAACAGTTGCCTCTGAGGGCCACAGGGAGAAATGAATCAACAATGTCTGTGGTGGCGATGGAGTCAGACAATGTCTGTGGTGGCGATGAAGTCAGACAATGTCTGTGGTGGCGAGGGACGATGTCCCAGGGTCCTCTGTCCTTAGACTCTCCTTCTCGGCCAGGAAAAACTACAAAAAAAACCTCTTTGGGAAAAAAGCGTAGAAACCTGGAGGAGTTCCAGTGAAGGAGAGATCCGACTCTCACAGACGGACAGACGGACACAAGGAGACTGGAGCTGGACCCACTCTTCAGGCAGATGAGGGACCGTCTGAGTCGAGCTGGACCCACTCTTCAGGCAGAAGAGGGACCGTCTGAGTCGAGCTGGACCCACTCTTCAGGCAGAAGAGGGACCGTCGGAGGCGAGCTGGACCCACTCTTCAGGCAGAAGAGGGACCGTCGGAGGCGAGCTGGACCCACTCTTCAGGCAGAAGAGGGACCGACTGAGGCGAACTGGAGCCACTCTTCAGGCAGATGAGGGACCGACTGAGGCGAACTGGAGCCACTCTTCAGGCAGATGAGGGACCGTCCACACAGGGCAGGGACCACTTCACCAGGGGAGGGGCATCTGGGTCCACAGGTCCTCAGGAGTGAGAGAAAGAAAAGAAGGCGGTGAACAGTTTGCAAGTGGAATCAAAAAATAAATATTGTTTGATAGCATAAGTAGTCAGAAGAAGAAGAGGATAGTGCTCAAGCTGTCATACTTCCCCCAGCACAGTTACTCCTAGGGCAGCGTAGCTGAAGCTGTGGGTTTATCTTTCTGTTCCTAACTACTCTGACCATAAGCGATTTCGAAGAGGAACGTTTTAAGCCTGGACTTAAATGAAGAGACTGTGTCAGCATATTTAACATGGGTCGGGAGCTGATTCCATAACACAGGAGCTTGGTAGCTAAACGCTCTACCTCCTACAGTACTTTTAGAGACTCTTGGCACCACCAGAAGGCCGGCATTCTGAGAGCGAAGAGCTCTGTTTGGATGATATGGTTCTATAGCATCTTTGAGGTAGGATGGGGCCATGTCATTTATGGCTTTGTAGGTCAAGAGTAGAATTTTGAATTTGATTCTGGACTCGACGGGGAGCCAGTGAAGAGACTTCAGCACTGGCGTAATGTGCTCTCTTCTTTTTGTTCCTGTTAGTAATCTTGCTGCTGCATTTTGAACCAGTTGAAAGCTTTTTATGGAGCTTTTAGGACACGCTGCAAGCAGGGAGTTACAGTAGTCTAATCTAGTCGTTACAAATGCATGGATAAGTTTTTCGGCATCACTTTTAGGCAGGATTCTTCTGATTTTGGCGATGTTGCGCAAATGGAAATAGGCTGTTTTACAAGCTTGATTTATATGAGCTTTAAATGAGAGCTCCTGGTCAAATAAGACTCCAAGGTTTCTTACAGTAGAACTGGAGGCTACACTGACATTGTCCAGTGTGACTATCTGCTCAGATAGAGCGTCTCGTAGATGCTTAGGGCCAAGCACAATGACCTCGGTTTTTTCAGGGTGAAGAAGCAGGTAGTTTAGTGTCATCCAGGTTTTTATCTCCTTCACACAAGCACTAAGTCTGTCTACTTGATCGCTCTGATCAGGTTTCATTGATAAATACAGCTGAGTGTCGTCTGCATAGCAGTGGAAGTTAATGTCATGCTTTCTGATAATGTTGCCTAATGGCAGCATATAAAGAGTAAACAGAATTGGACCGAGTACCGAACCCTGTGGCACACCGTAAATTACTTTAGAGCTTGGTGAGGAGCTCTGGTTTACATTAACAAATTGGAACCTATCAGATAGATAGGATTTAAACCAGCTGAGGGCTGTTCCTCCAACACCTACATCACATTCTAACCTCTGCAGTAGAATGTTGTGGTCGATGGTGTCAAACGCTGCGCTGAGGTCCAACAGAACCAGGATTGAGACCAGTCCATCGTCAGCGGCTAATAACAAATCATTTGTGACTTTAACTAGTGCAGTTTCAGTGCTGTGGTGGGCTCTGAACCCTGACTGGAAAACTTCAAATAAGTTATTGTCCTGCAGGTGGCGACAAAGCTGTTTTACTACAACTTTTTCAAGGATTTTAGAGACGAAGGGAAGATTTGAAATAGGTCTGTAGTTTACCAATAGGTCGGGATCTAGATTAGGCTTTTTCAGAAGAGGTTTAATGACTGCATGTTTGAAGGACTGTGGAACATAGCCACTTTCGAGTGAAGTATTTATTATATTAAGAATAGGGTCTATAATTAGGGGAAGAATGTCTTTGAGGAGCTTGGAATGGGGTCTAGGACACAAGTTGAGCTTTTAGAGGACATAATGGCTGAAGTTATCTCTGCTTGATCAACAGCTGTGAACCTTTCTAGGTTTACAGGTGGATTTATATGGGACGTTAGATTTACAGCTTGGGCTAGTTCAGGGCTAATAGCGGGGGTAATTTCATCTAATTTATCTCTGATTGTTTTTATTTTATTATTAAAAAATAGGAGGAAATCATCAGAGCTAAGTGTAGCTGGGATTGAGGGCTCTACTGCACTGTGACAGTTTGTTAGCCTAGCTACAGTGCTGAAAAGGAATTTAGTGTTACTTTTGTTGACTTCTATTAGATTTGAATAATATCTGGTTTGGGCCTTACGCAGAGCCTGCTTATAGGACAGCAGGCAACTTTTCCATGCTTTTAGGGATTCTTCGGTGTGAGAGCGACGAAATAATCCCTCTAACTTTCTAACCCTTTGTTTATGTGAACGCAGTTCTTGGTTGTACCATGGGGAGGCGCGCTTTGGCCTAATGACCTTCTGTTTTAACGGCGCGACAACGTCAAGAGCAGACTTCAGAGAATTCATGGTCAAGTCGACACATTGATCACTTAAACTGGGACTAAAACTGTTCTCAGCAGGATCACATGACATGATCACATGACATGATCACATGACATGATCACATGACGTGATCACATGACATGTCACTGAATATTGGCTCTATTATTTCTTTGAATTTTGAGATAGATTTTTCAGATATTGTCCTTTTCATTATAACTTTATTTTGTGGGACTGGATGATCTTTAAGAATAAACTGAAAGGTAATTAGGAAATGATCTGACAATATAGGGTACATCCCCTCCAACAGTCTGCGTCCTGCTGCCACGTCCTCTCCAACAGTCTGTCTCCTGCTCCCAGATCCTCTCCAACAGTCTGCCTCCTGCTGCCACATCCTCTCCAACAGTCTGCCTCCTGCTGCCACATCCTCTCCAACAGTCTGTTTCCTGCTGCCAGATCCTCTCCAACAGTCTGCCTCCTGCTGCCACATTCTCTCCAACAGTCTGCCTCCTGCTGCCACGTCCTCTCCAACAGTCTGTCACCTGCTGCCACGTCCTCTCCAACAGTCTGTCACCTGCCGCTACATCCCCTCCAACAGTCTGCGTCCTGCTGCCACGTCCTCTCCAACAGTGTGTCTCCTGCTGCCACATTCTCTCCAACAGTCTGCCTCCTGCTGCCACGTCCTCTCCAACAGTCTGTCACCTGCTGCCACGTCCTCTCCAACAGTCTGTCACCTGCCGCTACATCCCCTCCAACAGTCTGCCTCCTGCTGCCACGTCCTCTCCAACAGTCTGCCTCCTGTTAACACGCCCTTTCCAACAGTCTGCCTCCTGCTGCCACATCCTCTCCAACATTCTGTCTCCTGCTGCCACATCCCCCCCAACAGTCTGTCTCCTGCTGCCACATCCTTTCCAACAGTCTGTCTCCTGCTGCCATATACTCTCCAACAGTCTGCCTCCTGCTGCCACATCCCCTCCAACAGTCTGCCTCCTGCTGTCACATCCCCTCCAGTAGTTTGTCTCCTGCTGCCACAACCTCTCAAACAGTCTGCCTCCTGCTGCCGTGTCCTCTCCAACAGTCTGCCTCCTGCTGCCACATCCTCTCCAACAGTCTGCCTCCTGCTGCCACATCCTCTCCAACAGTCTGCCTCCTGCTGCCACATCCCCTCCAACAGTCTGCCTCCTGCTGTCACATCCCCTCCAATAGTCTGTCTCCTGCTGCCACAACCACTCCAACAGTCTGCCTCCTGCTGCCACGTCCTCTCCAACAGTCTGCCTCCTGCTGCCACGTCCTCTCCAACAGTCTGCCTCCTGCTGCCACGTCATCTTCAACAGTCTTTCACCTGCCGCTACATCCCCTCCAACAGTCTGCGTCCTGCTGCCACGTCCTCTCCAACAGTGTGTCTCCTGCTGCCACATTCTCTCCAACAGTCTGCCTCCTGCTGCCACGTCCTCTCCAACAGTCTGTCACATGCTGCCACGTCCTCTCCAACAGTCTGTCACCTGCCGCTACATCCCCTCCAACAGTCTGCCTCCTGCTGCCACGTCCTCTCCAACAGTCTGCCTCCTGTTAACACGCCCTTTCCAACAGTCTGCCTCCTGCTGCCACATCCTCTCCAACATTCTGTCTCCTGCTGCCACATCCCCCCCAACAGTCTGTCTCCTGCTGCCACATCCTTTCCAACAGTCTGTCTCCTGCTGCCATATACTCTCCAACAGTCTGCCTCCTGCTGCCACATCCCCTCCAACAGTCTGCCTCCTGCTGTCACATCCCCTCCAGTAGTTTGTCTCCTGCTGCCACAACCTCTCCAACAGTCTGCCTCCTGCTGCCGTGTCCTCTCCAACAGTCTTTCACCTGCCGCTACATCCCCTCCAACAGTCTGCGTCCTGCTGCCACGTCCTCTCCAACAGTCTGTCTCCTGCTCCCAGATCCTCTCCAACAGTCTGCCTCCTGCTGCCACATCCTCTCCAACAGTCTGCCTCCTGCTGCCACATCCTCTCCAACAGTCCGTCTCCTGCTGCCAGATCCTCTCCAACAGTCTGCCTCCTGCTGCCACATTCTCTCCAACAGTCTGCCTCCTGCTGCCACGTCCTCTCCAACAGTCTGTCACCTGCCGCTACATCCCCTCCAACAGTCTGCGTCCTGCTGCCACGTCCTCTCCAACAGTCTGTCTCCTGCTCCCAGATCCTCTCCAACAGTATGCCTCCTGCTGCCACATCCTCTCCAACAGTCTGTCTCCTGCTGCCAGATCCTCTCCAACAGTCTGCCTCCTGCTGCCACATTCTCTCCAACAGTCTGTCTCCTGCTGCCACATCCTCTCCAACAGCCTGCCTCCTGCTGCCACATCCTCTCCAACAGTCTGTCTCCTGCTCCCACACCCTCTCCAACAGCCTGTCTCCTGCTGCCACGTCCTCTCCAGCAGTCTGTCACCTGATGCCACGTCCTCTCCAACAGTCTGCCTCCTGCTACCACATCCTCTCCAACAGGCTGCCTCCTGCTGCCACATCCCCCCCAACAGTCTGTCTCCTGCTGCCACATCCTTTCCAACAGTCTGTCTCCTGCTGCCATATACTCTCCAACAGTCTGCCTCCTGCTGCCACATCCCCTCCAACAGTCTGCCTCCTGCTGTCACATCCCCTCCAGTAGTTTGTCTCCTGCTGCCACAACCTCTCAAACAGTCTGCCTCCTGCTGCCGTGTCCTCTCCAACAGTCTGCCTCCTGCTGCCACATCCTCTCCAACAGTCTGCCTCCTGCTGCCACATCCTCTCCAACAGTCTGCCTCCTGCTGCCACATCCCCTCCAACAGTCTGCCTCCTGCTGTCACATCCCCTCCAATAGTCTGTCTCCTGCTGCCACAACCACTCCAACAGTCTGCCTCCTGCTGCCACGTCCTCTCCAACAGTCTGCCTCCTGCTGCCACGTCCTCTCCAACAGTCTGCCTCCTGCTGCCACGTCATCTTCAACAGTCTTTCACCTGCCGCTACATCCCCTCCAACAGTCTGCGTCCTGCTGCCACGTCCTCTCCAACAGTGTGTCTCCTGCTGCCACATTCTCTCCAACAGTCTGCCTCCTGCTGCCACGTCCTCTCCAACAGTCTGTCACATGCTGCCACGTCCTCTCCAACAGTCTGTCACCTGCCGCTACATCCCCTCCAACAGTCTGCCTCCTGCTGCCACGTCCTCTCCAACAGTCTGCCTCCTGTTAACACGCCCTTTCCAACAGACTGCCTCCTGCTGCCACATCCTCTCCAACATTCTGTCTCCTGCTGCCACATCCCCCCCAACAGTCTGTCTCCTGCTGCCACATCCTTTCCAACAGTCTGTCTCCTGCTGCCATATACTCTCCAACAGTCTGCCTCCTGCTGCCACATCCCCTCCAACAGTCTGCCTCCTGCTGTCACATCCCCTCCAGTAGTTTGTCTCCTGCTGCCACAACCTCTCCAACAGTCTGCCTCCTGCTGCCGTGTCCTCTCCAACAGTCTTTCACCTGCCGCTACATCCCCTCCAACAGTCTGCGTCCTGCTGCCACGTCCTCTCCAACAGTCTGTCTCCTGCTCCCAGATCCTCTCCAACAGTCTGCCTCCTGCTGCCACATCCTCTCCAACAGTCTGCCTCCTGCTGCCACATCCTCTCCAACAGTCCGTCTCCTGCTGCCAGATCCTCTCCAACAGTCTGCCTCCTGCTGCCACATTCTCTCCAACAGTCTGCCTCCTGCTGCCACGTCCTCTCCAACAGTCTGTCACCTGCCGCTACATCCCCTCCAACAGTCTGCGTCCTGCTGCCACGTCCTCTCCAACAGTCTGTCTCCTGCTCCCAGATCCTCTCCAACAGTATGCCTCCTGCTGCCACATCCTCTCCAACAGTCTGTCTCCTGCTGCCAGATCCTCTCCAACAGTCTGCCTCCTGCTGCCACATTCTCTCCAACAGTCTGTCTCCTGCTGCCACATCCTCTCCAACAGCCTGCCTCCTGCTGCCACATCCTCTCCAACAGTCTGTCTCCTGCTCCCACACCCTCTCCAACAGCCTGTCTCCTGCTGCCACGTCCTCTTCAGCAGTCTGTCACCTGATGCCACGTCCTCTCCAACAGTCTGCCTCCTGCTACCACATCCTCTCCAACAGGCTGCCTCCTGCTGCCACATCCTCTCCAACAGTCTGCCTCCTGCTGCCACGTCCTCTCCAACAGTCTGTCACCTGCTGCTACATCCCCTCCAACAGTCTGTCTCCTGCTGCCACATCATCTCCAACAGTCTGTCTCCTGCTGCCACATCCTCTCCAACAGTGAGTCTCCTGCTGCCACATCCCCCGCAAGAGTCTGTCTCCTGCTGCCACGTCCTTTCCTACAGTCTGTCTCCGGCTGCCACATACTCTCCAACAGTCTGCCTCCAACTGCCACATCCCCTCCAACGGTCTGCCTCCTGCTGTCACATCCCCTCCGATAGTCTGTCTCCTGCTGCCACAACCTCTCCAACAGCCTGCCTCCTGCTGCCACATCCCCTCCAACGGTCTGCCTCCTGCTGTCATATCCCCTCCAATAGTCTGTCTCCTGCTGCCAAATACCCTCCAACAGTCTGTCTCCTGCTGCCACACCCTCTCCAACAGCCTGCCTCCTGCTGCCACATCCTCTCCAACAGTCTGCCTCCTGCTGCCACATCCCCTCCAACAGTCTGCCTCCTGCTGTCACATCCCCTCCAATAGTCTGTCTCCTGCTGCCACAACCACTCCAACAGTCTGCCTCCTGCTGCCACGTCCTCTCCAACAGTCTGCCTCCTGCTGCCACGTCCTCTCCAACAGTCTGCCTCCTGCTGCCACGTCATCTTCAACAGTCTTTCACCTGCCGCTACATCCCCTCCAACAGTCTGCGTCCTGCTGCCACGTCCTCTCCAACAGTGTGTCTCCTGCTGCCACATTCTCTCCAACAGTCTGCCTCCTGCTGCCACGTCCTCTCCAACAGTCTGTCACATGCTGCCACGTCCTCTCCAACAGTCTGTCACCTGCCGCTACATCCCCTCCAACAGTCTGCCTCCTGCTGCCACGTCCTCTCCAACAGTCTGCCTCCTGTTAACACGCCCTTTCCAACAGTCTGCCTCCTGCTGCCACATCCTCTCCAACATTCTGTCTCCTGCTGCCACATCCCCCCCAACAGTCTGTCTCCTGCTGCCACATCCTTTCCAACAGTCTGTCTCCTGCTGCCATATACTCTCCAACAGTCTGCCTCCTGCTGCCACATCCCCTCCAACAGTCTGCCTCCTGCTGTCACATCCCCTCCAGTAGTTTGTCTCCTGCTGCCACAACCTCTCCAACAGTCTGCCTCCTGCTGCCGTGTCCTCTCCAACAGTCTTTCACCTGCCGCTACATCCCCTCCAACAGTCTGCGTCCTGCTGCCACGTCCTCTCCAACAGTCTGTCTCCTGCTCCCAGATCCTCTCCAACAGTCTGCCTCCTGCTGCCACATCCTCTCCAACAGTCTGCCTCCTGCTGCCACATCCTCTCCAACAGTCCGTCTCCTGCTGCCAGATCCTCTCCAACAGTCTGCCTCCTGCTGCCACATTCTCTCCAACAGTCTGCCTCCTGCTGCCACGTCCTCTCCAACAGTCTGTCAACTGCCGCTACATCCCCTCCAACAGTCTGCGTCCTGCTGCCACGTCCTCTCCAACAGTCTGTCTCCTGCTCCCAGATCCTCTCCAACAGTATGCCTCCTGCTGCCACATCCTCTCCAACAGTCTGTCTCCTGCTGCCAGATCCTCTCCAACAGTCTGCCTCCTGCTGCCACATTCTCTCCAACAGTCTGTCTCCTGCTGCCACATCCTCTCCAACAGCCTGCCTCCTGCTGCCACATCCTCTCCAACAGTCTGTCTCCTGCTCCCACACCCTCTCCAACAGCCTGTCTCCTGCTGCCACGTCCTCTCCAGCAGTCTGTCACCTGATGCCACGTCCTCTCCAACAGTCTGCCTCCTGCTACCACATCCTCTCCAACAGGCTGCCTCCTGCTGCCACATCCCCCCCAACAGTCTGTCTCCTGCTGCCACATCCTTTCCAACAGTCTGTCTCCTGCTGCCATATACTCTCCAACAGTCTGCCTCCTGCTGCCACATCCCCTCCAACAGTCTGCCTCCTGCTGTCACATCCCCTCCAGTAGTTTGTCTCCTGCTGCCACAACCTCTCAAACAGTCTGCCTCCTGCTGCCGTGTCCTCTCCAACAGTCTGCCTCCTGCTGCCACATCCTCTCCAACAGTCTGCCTCCTGCTGCCACATCCTCTCCAACAGTCTGCCTCCTGCTGCCACATCCCCTCCAACAGTCTGCCTCCTGCTGTCACATCCCCTCCAATAGTCTGTCTCCTGCTGCCACAACCACTCCAACAGTCTGCCTCCTGCTGCCACGTCCTCTCCAACAGTCTGCCTCCTGCTGCCACGTCCTCTCCAACAGTCTGCCTCCTGCTGCCACGTCATCTTCAACAGTCTTTCACCTGCCGCTACATCCCCTCCAACAGTCTGCGTCCTGCTGCCACGTCCTCTCCAACAGTGTGTCTCCTGCTGCCACATTCTCTCCAACAGTCTGCCTCCTGCTGCCACGTCCTCTCCAACAGTCTGTCACATGCTGCCACGTCCTCTCCAACAGTCTGTCACCTGCCGCTACATCCCCTCCAACAGTCTGCCTCCTGCTGCCACGTCCTCTCCAACAGTCTGCCTCCTGTTAACACGCCCTTTCCAACAGACTGCCTCCTGCTGCCACATCCTCTCCAACATTCTGTCTCCTGCTGCCACATCCCCCCCCAACAGTCTGTCTCCTGCTGCCACATCCTTTCCAACAGTCTGTCTCCTGCTGCCATATACTCTCCAACAGTCTGCCTCCTGCTGCCACATCCCCTCCAACAGTCTGCCTCCTGCTGTCACATCCCCTCCAGTAGTTTGTCTCCTGCTGCCACAACCTCTCCAACAGTCTGCCTCCTGCTGCCGTGTCCTCTCCAACAGTCTTTCACCTGCCGCTACATCCCCTCCAACAGTCTGCGTCCTGCTGCCACGTCCTCTCCAACAGTCTGTCTCCTGCTCCCAGATCCTCTCCAACAGTCTGCCTCCTGCTGCCACATCCTCTCCAACAGTCTGCCTCCTGCTGCCACATCCTCTCCAACAGTCCGTCTCCTGCTGCCAGATCCTCTCCAACAGTCTGCCTCCTGCTGCCACATTCTCTCCAACAGTCTGCCTCCTGCTGCCACGTCCTCTCCAACAGTCTGTCACCTGCCGCTACATCCCCTCCAACAGTCTGCGTCCTGCTGCCACGTCCTCTCCAACAGTCTGTCTCCTGCTCCCAGATCCTCTCCAACAGTATGCCTCCTGCTGCCACATCCTCTCCAACAGTCTGTCTCCTGCTGCCAGATCCTCTCCAACAGTCTGCCTCCTGCTGCCACATTCTCTCCAACAGTCTGTCTCCTGCTGCCACATCCTCTCCAACAGCCTGCCTCCTGCTGCCACATCCTCTCCAACAGTCTGTCTCCTGCTCCCACACCCTCTCCAACAGCCTGTCTCCTGCTGCCACGTCCTCTTCAGCAGTCTGTCACCTGATGCCACGTCCTCTCCAACAGTCTGCCTCCTGCTACCACATCCTCTCCAACAGGCTGCCTCCTGCTGCCACATCCTCTCCAACAGTCTGCCTCCTGCTGCCACGTCCTCTCCAACAGTCTGTCACCTGCTGCTACATCCCCTCCAACAGTCTGTCTCCTGCTGCCACATCATCTCCAACAGTCTGTCTCCTGCTGCCACATCCTCTCCAACAGTGAGTCTCCTGCTGCCACATCCCCCGCAAGAGTCTGTCTCCTGCTGCCACGTCCTTTCCTACAGTCTGTCTCCGGCTGCCACATACTCTCCAACAGTCTGCCTCCAACTGCCACATCCCCTCCAACGGTCTGCCTCCTGCTGTCACATCCCCTCCGATAGTCTGTCTCCTGCTGCCACAACCTCTCCAACAGCCTGCCTCCTGCTGCCACATCCCCTCCAACGGTCTGCCTCCTGCTGTCATATCCCCTCCAATAGTCTGTCTCCTGCTGCCAAATACCCTCCAACAGTCTGTCTCCTGCTGCCACACCCTCTCCAACAGCCTGCCTCCTGCTGCCACATCCCCTCCAACGGTCTGCCTCCTGCTGTCATATCTCCTCCAATAGTCTGTCTCCTGCTGCCACATCCCCTCCAACAGTCTGTCTCCTGCTGCCACGTCCTCTCCAACAGTCTGTCACCTGCCGCTACATCCCCTCCAACAGTCTGCCTCCTGCTGCCACGTCCTCTCCAACAGTCTGTCACCTGCTGCCACGTCCTCTCCAACAGTCTGTCACCTGCCGCTACATCCCCTCCAACAGTCTGCCTCCTGCTGCCACGTCCTCTCCAACAGTCTGCCTCCTGTTAACACGCCCTTTCCAACAGTCTGCCTCCTGCTGCCACATCCTCTCCAACATTCTGTCTCCTGCTGCCACATCCCCCCCAACAGTCTGTCTCCTGCTGCCACATCCTTTCCAACAGTCTGTCTCCTGCTGCCATATACTCTCCAACAGTCTGCCTCCTGCTGCCACATCCCCTCCAACAGTCTGCCTCCTGCTGTCACATCCCCTCCAGTAGTTTGTCTCCTGCTGCCGTGTCCTCTCCAACAGTCTTTCACCTGCCGCTACATCCCCTCCAACAGTCTGCCTCCTGCTGCCACATCCTCTCCAACAGTCTGCCTCCTGCTGCCACATCCTCTCCAACAGTCCGTCTCCTGCTGCCAGATCCTCTCCAACAGTCTGCCTCCTGCTGCCACATTCTCTCCAACAGTCTGCCTCCTGCTGCCACGTCCTCTCCAACAGTCTGTCACCTGCCGCTACATCCCCTCCAACAGTCTGCGTCCTGCTGCCACGTCCTCTCCAACAGTCTGTCTCCTGCTCCCAGATCCTCTCCAACAGTATGCCTCCTGCTGCCACATCCTCTCCAACAGTCTGTCTCCTGCTGCCAGATCCTCTCCAACAGTCTGCCTCCTGCTGCCACATTCTCTCCAACAGTCTGTCTCCTGCTGCCACATCCTCTCCAACAGCCTGCCTCCTGCTGCCACATCCTCTCCAACAGTCTGTCTCCTGCTCCCACACCCTCTCCAACAGCCTGTCTCCTGCTGCCACGTCCTCTCCAACTGTCTGCCTCCTGCTGCCACGTCCTCTTCAGCAGTCTGTCACCTGATGCCACGTCCTCTCCAACAGTCTGCCTCCTGCTACCACATCCTCTCCAACAGGCTGCCTCCTGCTGCCACATCCTCTCCAACAGTCTGCCTCCTGCTGCCACGTCCTCTCCAACAGTCTGTCACCTGCTGCTACATCCCCTCCAACAGTCTGTCTCCTGCTGCCACATCATCTCCAACAGTCTGTCTCCTGCTGCCACATCCTCTCCAACAGTGAGTCTCCTGCTGCCACATCCCCCGCAAGAGTCTGTCTCCTGCTGCCACGTCCTTTCCTACAGTCTGTCTCCGGCTGCCACATACTCTCCAACAGTCTGCCTCCAACTGCCACATCCCCTCCAACGGTCTGCCTCCTGCTGTCACATCCCCTCCGATAGTCTGTCTCCTGCTGCCACAACCTCTCCAACAGCCTGCCTCCTGCTGCCACATCCCCTCCAACGGTCTGCCTCCTGCTGTCATATCCCCTCCAATAGTCTGTCTCCTGCTGCCAAATACCCTCCAACAGTCTGTCTCCTGCTGCCACACCCTCTCCAACAGCCTGCCTCCTGCTGCCACATCCCCTCCAACGGTCTGCCTCCTGCTGTCATATCCCCTCCAATAGTCTGTCTCCTGCTGCCACATCCCCTCCAACAGTCTGTCTCCTGCTGCCACACCCTCTCCAACAGCCTGTCTCCTGCTGCCAGATCCTCTCCAACAGTCTGTCTCCTGCTGCCACATCCTCTCCAACAGTTTGTCTCCTGCTGCCACACCCTCTCCTGTGGTTCACAGTGGGACGTACTTTTACTTTCTCACTCTTCATCCTCCAGAAAAGAAGTGATCGTCTCTTTCACATTGACTGCTCTGCCACATCCCCTCCAACGGTCTGCCTCCTGCTGTCACATCCCCTCCAATAGTCTGTCTCCTGCTGCCACATACCCTCCAACAGTCTTTCTCCTGCTGCCACATCATCTACAACAATCTGCCTCCTGCTGCCACATCCTCTCCAACAGTCTGCCTCCTGCTGCCACATCCTCTCCAACAGTCTGCCTCCTGCTGCCACGTCCTCTCCAACAGTCTGTCACCTGCTGCTACATCCCCTCCAACAGTCTGTCTCCTGCTGCCACATCATCTCCAACAGTCTGTCTCCTGCTGCCACATCCCCCGCAAGAGTCTGTCTCCTGCTGCCACATCCTTTCGTACAGTCTGTCTCCGACTGCCACATACTCTCCAACGGTCTGCCTCCTGCTGTCACATCCCCTCCGATAGTCTGTCTCCTGCTGCCACAACCTCTCCAACAGCCTGCCTCCTGCTGCCACATCCCCTCCAACGGTCTGCCTCCTGCTGTCATATCCCCTCCAATAGTCTGTCTCCTGCTGCCACATCCCCTCCAACAGTCTGTCTCCTGCTGCCACACCCTCTCCAACAGCCTGTCTCCTGCTGCCAGATCCTCTCCAACAGTCTGCCTCCTGCTGCCACATCCTCTCCAACAGTCTGTCTCCTGCTGCCACACCCTCTCCTGTGGTTCACAGTGAGACTTACTTTTACTTTCTCACTCTTCATCCTCCAGAACAAAGTGATCGTCTCTTTCACATTGACTCTTTCTTCAGATATTCGACTTTACAATTTGGTAAAAGAGACTTTAAATCTTGAGTCTGAACTTTTGGTCTGACATTTGGTCATAAAACTTGACCAGTTTAAGATTTTAAAATGTGTGTTTAGTTTGTTCTGACCAGCTCCTTCCATGTTGTAAGAACAGATTTGAGCCAGGGATTTTTCACTTCCTCCTCATGACTAAAGCGTCTGTCATCTGCAATAAGACCTGTACAGGAACCTCCGGCACCACATGACTCTCAGTATAAGACCTGTACAGGAACCTCCGGCACCACATGACTCTCAGTATAAGACCTGTACAGGAACCCCCGGCACCACATGACTCTCAGTATAAGACCTGTAGAGGAACCCCCGGCACCACATTACTCTCAGTATGAGACCTGTACTGGAACCCCCGGCACCACATGACTCTCAGTATAAGACCTGTACAGGAACCCCCGGCACCACATGTCTCTCAGTATAAGGCCTGTACAGGAACCCCCGGCACTACATGACTCTCAGTATAAGACCTGTTCAGGAACCCCCGGCACCACATGACTCTCAGTATAAGACCTTTACAGGAACCCCCGGCACCACATTACTCTCAGTATAAGACCTGTACAGGAACCCCCGGCACCACATGACTCTCAGTATAAGACCTGTACAGGAACCCCCGGCACCACATGACTCTCAGTATAAGGCCTGTACAGGAACCCCCGGCACCAGATGACTCTCAGTATAAGGCCTGTACAGGAACCCCCGGCACCACATGACTCTCAGTATAAGACCTGTACAGGAACCCCCGGCACCACATTACTCTCAGTATAAGACCTGTACAGGAACCCCCGGCACTACATGACTCTCATTATAAGACCTGTACAGGAACCCCCGGCACCACATGACTCTCAGTATAAGACCTGTACAGGAACCCCCGGAACCACACGACTCTCAGTATAAGACCTGTACAGGAACCCCCGCCACCACATTACTCTCAGTATAAGACCTGTACAGGAACCTCAGGCACCACATGACTCTCAGTATAAGACCTGTACAGGAACCCCCGGCACCACATGACTCTCAGTATAAGACCTGTACAGGAACCCCCGGCACCACATTACTCTCAGTATAAGACCTGTACAGGAACCCCCGGCACCACATGACTCTCAGTATAAGACCTGTACAGGAACCTCTGGCACCACATGACTCTCAGTATAAGACCTGTACAGGAACCCCCGGCACCACATGACTCTCAGTATAAGACCTGTACAGGAACCCCCGGCACCACATTACTCTCAGTATGAGACCTGTACAGGAACCCCCGGCACCACATGACTCTCAGTATAAGACCTGTACAGGAACCCCCGGCACCACATGACTCTCAGTATAAGGCCTGTACAGGAACCCCCGGCACTACATGACTCTCAGTATAAGACCTGTACAGGAACCCCCGGCACCACATGACTCTCAGTATAAGACCTTTACAGGAACCCCCGGCACCACATTACTCTCAGTATAAGACCTGTACAGGAACCCCCGGCACCACATGACTCTCAGTATAAGACCTGTACAGGAACCCCCGGCACCACATGACTCTCAGTATAAGGCCTGTACAGGAACCCCCGGCACCAGATGACTCCCAGTATAAGGCCTGTACAGGAACCCCCGGCACCACATTACTCTCAGTATAAGACCTGTACAGGAACCCCCGGCACCACATGACTCTCAGTATAAGACCTGTACAGGAACCCCCGGCACCACATGACTCTCAGTATAAGACCTGTACAGGAACCCCCGGCACCACATGACTCTCAGTATAAGGCCTGTACAGGAACCCCCGGCACCACATTACTCTCAGTATAAGGCCTGTACAGGAACCCCAGGCACCACATGACTCTCAGTATAAGACCTGTACAGGAACCCCCGGCACCACATTACTCTCAGTATAAGACCTGTACAGGAACCCTGGCACCACATTACTCTCAGTATAAGACCTGTACAGGAACCCCCGGCACCACATGACTCTCAGTATAAGACCTGTACAGGAACCCCCGGCACCACATGACTCTCAGTATAAGACCTGTACAGGAACCCCCGGCACCACATTACTCTCAGTATAAGACCTGTACAGGAACCCCCGGCACTACATGACTCTCAGTATAAGACCTGTACAGGAACCCCCGGCACCACATGACTCTCAGTATAAGACCTGTACAGGAACCCCCGGAACCACACGACTCTTAGTATAAGACCTGTACAGGAACCCCCGGCACCACATTACTCTCAGTATAAGACCTGTACAGGAACCCCCGGCACCACATGACTCTCAGTATAAGACCTGTACAGGAACCCCCGGCACCACATGACTCTCAGTATAAGACCTGTACAGGAACCCCCGGCACCACATGACTCTCAGCTCTGACCTCAGCTCTCAATTATCTCATGTCACGTTGCATTTCATGTAACATAAGGGCCAACAGTTGTAAAGTTATATCCTCTCCTTCGTTTGGACATGGGGAATCCTCCCCTCAGGAGCCGGGTTAGGAGTTGTTAGCCGTGTTAGCCTTGTTAGCCTTGTTACCGTGTTAGCTGTGCTAGCCTTGTTGGCCCTGTTAGCCTTGCATGCCGTGTTAGCCGTGTTAGCCTTGTTAGCCGTGTTAGCCGTGTTAGCCGTGTTAGCCGTGTTAGCCTTGTTAGCCGTGTTAGCCGTGTTAGCCTTGTTAGCTTGTGAGATGGTCTGTTTTCCACAGTCAGCTTGGATTGTTTAGCTCCCAAAGCGTGAAACTTAAATGTTTAAGGCAAATGTAGATTTGTCCATATCAGGGTCATAACCAGAAGTCGTGATGTCATTTTCACTCAAACATATTTTTACAATATCTGTGCTCGGTCAATGCAATTTTAATGAATAAGATGCAAATGAGATGAACATGTGCCATGGACACAGCCAATGGATGGCCTACGTTTAGAGTGTAGCATGAACATGACCCAAACTGCACCATAAAGTGCACGCTATGCAATCACATCTCATCTTAAAGTACACACTATGCAATCACATCTCATCTTAAAGTACACACTATGTAATCACATCTCATCATAAAGTACAACTATGTAATCACATCTCATCATATAGTACACGCTATGTAATCACATCTCATCATAAAATACAACTATGTAATCACATCTCATCATAAAATACAACTATGTAATCACATCTCATCTTAAAGTACACACTATGTAATCACACTTGATCATAAAGTACACACTATGTAATCACATCTCATCATAAAGTACAACTATGTAATCACATCTCATCATAAAGTACACACTATGTAATCACATTCCATCATAGAGTACAACTATGTAATCACATCTCATCATAAAGTACACACTATGCAATCACATCTCATCATAAAGTACAACTATGTAATCACATCTCATTTTATAGTACACACTATGTAATCACATCTCATCTTAAAGTACACACTATGTAATCACATTCCATCATAAAGCACAACTATGTAATCACATCTCATCATAAAGTACACATTATGTAATCACATCTAATCATAAAGTACACACTATGTAATCATATCTCATCTTGTTGTTGTTGTTGTTGTTGTTGTTGTTTTATGGCGGTTGACATCCGAGTGTTGCATTACCGCCAGACTTTATTCCTTAGACTTTGTCGTAGCCCTAAAAGTTCTTCTTCCAGTGCCTTGACTTCCAGTGCTTTGTCCTCAGATTCTGTCGTAGTCCGTAAAAGTACTCCTTCCATTGCTTTGGTGTTACAAAGCCCATGAGGTCATGATATGTCTTTGTGACTAGAATAGTTGTTGTTGTTTCAGAGACCAACCGGCTTTATTCCAGGGAGACTCTTCTTCATCTTCCTCTCCTTCTTTGACGTTCGGTGCTTCCACCGTACAGCTTTATTCTTCAGGCTTCATTCTATAGGCTTTAATATTTCCACTGATGTCGCTGCTTGGTAGCCGTGCGTCTACGAGACTGGGCGAGGACAGGAGACCACCCCCACCCCCATCTCGTCACTCTGATCACTCTGACTCCCCAAAAGCAGACCCCCATCACTCCGACTCCCATTTAGCGCCTTTAGCCTGTTTTCTATATCTGCCCAATCAAGCTCCTTTGTTCCAAGGAATCTCCCTGCAGCTTTAGCAATGATCCTGATCCTTTCAGTTCTACTTTGAGTCTGAGCAGCACAGTTTACAACATCCACCATAAAGAGTACAAAATCCTCTCTATCCACAACCAGGGTATTCTCATTAATTCTGGAACCTGCACACTTGGGACCTCCACTCTTGAAACCTTCACACTTCTTGGGAGCCACGCTGGCCTTTCTCATTTCGCCCTGGCTGGGAGCAGCGCTGGCTCCTCTCTCTGTATTTACTCTAAACTCATTACTCGAAACTTTCTTGACTGCATCTGCATAGGATACACCTTGAGAGACCTTTATTTTATGCACCTCAGCAGCTCTTATGCTAAACCTGCATCCCCCGTAGGCAGAGCTATGTTCTTCCCCACAGTTACAGCACTTCAGTTTTGCTCCCACGTCACACTTCCCATACTCGTGATCTCCTGCACATTTACCACATCTTTGCTTCCCTCTACAGACCGCTGCAATATGCCCAAAGCGCTGGCACTTAAAGCAACGCAGGGGCGGCGGAACATATGGCCTGACGCTATAGCACATGTACCCAATGAACACCTTACTAGGCAGGCACCTCCCTTCAAGTGTTACCATTACCGACAAGCTGTCACATCTTACCCCAAATCGAGTCACCTTCAAACGCCTAGCGTCCACCACCGTAACTCCAGTCAAATTCTCCTTAACTTCATCCACAGACGTCGCTGTAGGGACACCTACGATAACTCCTCTGACCGTGTTTCTTTCAGCATCAGACACAAGAATGTCCTTTCCACCCACACGTTTAGTTCCAATCGCCTTCCGTTGCTGAGCCGCGTCCTTGCACACGACCAGCAGCGAGCCATCTCTAAGGACACTCGCACTCTTGATCACTCCCACAGCTACAGTTAGGCTCTTTGACAATGCCACTGAACTCCACTCCTTAAAGGATGCACTATCCTGTGCAAGCTTTATGATCACCTTACAGTCTCTGCTCTCACCCCGGATATCAATAGCTTCAGCCTCATCCTGCTGCTCATTCCCAGAACCCTCGGACGAGCTAAGGGACTTTTTACGTTTCCGGGCACGTGCAGCCAGAAAATGCTGCTCCTCCACGCCGTCCAGAACGTCTTCGATCCCATATCCACTCTCCTCCGCCATCTCAAAGTACTCACTATGTAATCACACTTGATCATAAAGTACACACTATGTAATCACATCTCATCATAAAGTACACACTATGTAATCACATCTAATCATAAAGTAGACAAGATGTAATCACATCTCATCTTAAAGTACACACTATGTAATCACATTCCATCATAAAGTACAACTATGTAATCACATCTCATCATAAAGTACACACTATGTAATCACATCTCATCTTAAAGTACACACAATGTAATCACACTTGATCATAAAGTACACACTATGTAATCACATCTCATCATAAAGTACACACTATGTAATCACATCTAATCATGAAGTACACACGATGTAATCACATCTCATCATAAAGTACACACTATGTAATCACATCTCATCATAAAGTACACACTATGTAATCACACTTGATCATTAAGTACACACTATGTAATCACATCTCATCATAAAGTACACACTATGTAATCACATCTCATCATAAAATACAACTATGTAATCACATCTAATGAAAAAGTACACACTATGTAATCACATCTCATCATAAAGTATACACTATGTAATCACATCTCATCATAAAGTACACACTATGTAATCACATCTCATCATAAAGTACACACTATGTAATCACAACTAATCATAAAGTACACAATATGTAATCACATCTACTCATAAAGTACACACTATGTAATCACATCTCATCATCAAATGAAATCATCAAATCAATTTATTTTTGTAACGCCCAAAATCACAACAACAGTTGCCTCTGAGGGCCACAGGGAGAAATGAATCAACAATGTCTGTGGTGGCGATGAAGTCAGACAATGTCTGTGGTGGCGATGAAGTCAGACAATGTCTGTGGTGGCGAGGGACGATGTCCCAGGGTCCTCTGTCCTTAGACTCTCCTTCTCGGCCAGGAAAAACTACAAAAAAAAACCTCTTTGGGAAAAAAGCGTAGAAACCTGGAGGAGTTCCAGTGAAGGAGAGATCCCACTCTCACAGACGGACAGACGGACACGAGGAGACTGGAGCTGGACCCACTCTTCAGGCAGAAGAGGGACCGTCTGAGTCGAGCTGGACCCACTCTTCAGGCAGAAGAGGGACCGTCTGAGTCGAGCTGGACCCACTCTTCAGGCAGAAGAGGGACCGTCAGAGGCGAGCTGGACCCACTCTTCAGGCAGACGAGGGACCGTCGGAGGCGAGCTGGACCCACTCTTCAGGCAGACGAGGGACCGTCGGAGGCGAGCTGGACCCACTCTTCAGGCAGACGAGGGACCGACTGAGGCGAACTGGAGCCACTCTTCAGGCAGATGAGGGACCGTCCACACAGGGCAGGGACCACTTCACCAGGGGAGGGGCATCTGGGTCCACAGGTCCTCAGAAGTGAGAGAAAGAAAAGAAGGCGGTGAACAGTTTGCAAGTGGAATCAAAAAATAAATATTGTTTGATAGCATAAGTAGTCAGAAGAAGAGGATAGTGCTCAAGCTGTCATACTTCCCCCAGCATAGTTACTCCTAGGGCAGCGTAGCTGAAGCTGTGGGTTTATCTTTATGTTCCTAACTACTCTGACATAAGCGATTTCGAAGAGGAACGTTTTAAGCCTGGACTTAAATGAAGAGACTGTGTCAGCATATTTAACATGGGTCGGGAGCTGATTCTATAACACAGGAGCTTGGTAGCTAAACGCTCTACCTCCTACAGTACTTTTAGAGACTCTTGGCACCACCAGAAGGCCAGCATTCTGAGAGCGAAGAGCTCTGTTTGGATGATATGGTTCTATAGCATCTTTGAGGTAGGATGGGGCCATGTCATTTATGGCTTTGGAGGTCAAGAGTAGAATTTTGAATTTGATTCTAGACTCGACGGGGAGCCAGTGAAGAGACTTCAGCACCGGCGTAATGTGCTCTCTTCTTTTTGTTCCTGTTAGTAATCTTGCTGCTGCATTTTGAACCAGTTGAAAGCTTTTTATGGAGCTTTTAGGACACGCTGCAAGCAGGGAGTTACAGTAGTCTAATCTAGTCGTTACAAATGCATGGATAAGTTTTTCGGCATCACTTTTAGGCAGGATTCTTCTGATTTTGGCGATGTTGCGCAAATGGAAATAGGCTGTTTTACAAGCTTGATTTATATGAGCTTTAAATGAGAGCTCCTGGTCAAATAAGACTCCAAGGTTTCTTACAGTAGAACTGGAGGCTACACTGACATTGTCCAGTGTGACTATCTGCTCAGATAGAGCGTCTCGTAGATGCTTAGGGCCAAGCACAATGACCTCGGTTTTTTCAGGGTGAAGAAGCAGGTAGTTTAGTGTCATCCAGGTTTTTATCTCCTTCACACAAGCACTAAGTCTGTCTACTTGATCGCTCTGATCAGGTTTCATTGATAAATACAGCTGAGTGTCATCTGCATGACATTGTAAAGTACAACTATGTAATCACATCTCATCATATAGTACACGCTATGCAATCACATCTAATCTTAAAGTACACACTATGTAATCACATCTCATCATAAAGTACAACTATGTAATCACATCTCATCTTAAAGTACACACTATATAATCACATCTCATCATAAAGTACAACTATGTAATCACATCTCATCATATAGTACAACTATGTAATCACATCTCATCATGAAGTACAACTATCTAATCACATCTCATCTTAAAGTACACACAATGTAATCACACTTGATCATGAAGTACACACTATGTAATCACATCTCATCATAAAGTACAAACTATGTAATCACATCTAATCATGAAGTACACACGATGTAATCACATCTCATCATAAAGTACACACTATGTAATCACATCTCATCATAAAGTACACACTATGTAATCACACTTGATCATTAAGTACACACTATGTAATCACATCTCATCATAAAGTACACACTATGTAATCACATCTCATCATAAAGTACAACTATGTAATCACAACTAATCATAAAGTACACAATATGTAATCACATCTAATCAAAAAGTACACACTATGTAATCACATCTCATCATAAAGTACACACTATGTAATCATATCTCATCATAAAGTACACACTATGTAATCACAACTAATCATAAAGTACACAATATGTAATCACATCTACACTATGTAATCACATCTCATCATTTAGTACACGCTATGCAATCACATCTCATCTTAAAGTACACACTATGTAATCACATCTCATCATAAAGTACACACTATGTAATCACATCTCATCATAAAGTACAACTATGTAATCACAACTAATCATAAAGTACACAATATGTAATCACATCTAATCAAAAAGTACACACTATGTAATCACATCTCATCATAAAGTACAACTATGTAATCACATCTCATCTTAAAGTACACACTATGCAATCACATCTCATCTTAAAGTACACACTATGTAATCACATCTCATCATAAAGTACAACTATGTAATCACATCTCATCTTAAAGTACACACTATATAATCACATCTCATCATAAAGTACAACTATGTAGTCACATCTCATCATATAGTACACGCTATGTAATCACATCCCATCATAAAGTACAACTATCTAATCACATCTCATCTTAAAGTACACACTATGTAATCACACTTGATCATAAAGTACACACTATGTAATCACATCCCATCATAAAGTACAACTATGCAGTCACATCTCATCATAAAGTACAACTATGTAATCACATCTCATCATATAGTACACACTATGTAATCACATCTCATCTTAAAATACACACTATGTAATCACATTCCATCATAAAGTACAACTATGTAATCACATCTCATCATAAAGTACACACTATGTAATCACATCTCATCATAAAGTACACACTATGTAATCACATCTCATCATAAAGTACACACTATGTAATCACATCTAATCATAAAGTACACACGATGTAATCACATCTCATCATAAAGTACACACTATGTAATAACATCTCATCATAAAGTACACACTATGTAATCACATCTCATCATAAAGTACAGACGATATAATCACAACTAATCATAAAGTACACACTATGTAATCACATCTCATCATAAAGTACACACTATGTAATCACATCTAATCATAAAAAACACACTATGTAATCACATCTTATCATAAAGTACACACTATGTAATCACATCTCATCATGAAGTACACACTATGTAATCACATCTCATCATAAAGTACACACTATGTAATCACACTTGATCATAAAGTACACACTATGTAATCACATCTCATCATAAAGTACACACTATGTAATCACATCTCATCATAAAGTACAACTATGTAATCACAACTAATCATTAAGTACACACTATGTAATCACATCTAATCAAAAAGTACAAACTATGTAATCACATCTCATCATAAAGTACACACTATGTAATCACATCTCATCATAAAGTACACACTATGTAATCACATCTCATCATAAAGTACACACTATGTAATCACAACTAATCATTAAGTACACAATATGTAATCACATCTAATCATAAAGTACACACTATGTAATCACATCTCATCATAAAGTACACACTATGTAATCACATCTCATCATAAAAAACACACTATGTAATCACATCTTATCATAAAGTACACACTATGTAATCACATCTAATCATAATGTACACACTATGTAATCACATCTCATCATAAAGTACAACTATGTAATCACATCTAATCATAAAAAACACACTATGTAATCACATCTTATCATAAAGTACACACCATGTAATCACATCTCATCATAAAGTACACACTATGTAATCACATCTCATCATAAAGTACACACTATGTAATCACATCTCATCAAAAAGTACACACTATATAGTCACATCTCATGATAAAGTACAACTATAAAATCACATCTCATCATGAAGTACACACTATGTAATCAAATCTCATCATAAAATACACACTATGTAATCACATCTCATCATAAAGTACACACTATGTAATCACAACTAATCATAAAGTACACAATATGTAATCACATCTAATCATAAAGTACACACTATGTAATCATATCTCATCATAAAGTACAACTATGTAATCACATCTCATCTTAAAGTACACACTATGTAATCACATCTCATCATAAAGTACAACTATGTAATCACATCTCATCTTAAAGTTCACGCTATGTAATCACATCTCATCATAAAGTACACACTATGTAATCGAACTTGATCATAAAGTACACACTATGTAATCACATCCCATCATAAAGTACAACTATGTAATCACATCTCATCATAAAGTACACACTATGTAATCACATCTCATCTTAAAGTACACACTATGTAATCACATCTCATCATAAAGTACACACTATGTAATAACATCTCATCATAAAGTACACACTGTGTAATCACACTTGATCATAAAGTACACACTATGTAATCACATCTCATCATAAAGTACACACTATGTAATCACATCTCATCATAAAGTACACACTATGTAATAACAACTAATCATAAAGTACACACTCTGTAATCACATCTAATCAAAAAGTACACACTATGTAATCACATCTCATCATAAAGTACACACTATGTAATCACATCTCATCATAAAGTACACACTATGTAATCACATCTCATCATAAAGTACACACTATGTAATCACAACTAATAATAAAGTACACAAGATGTAATCACATCTAATCATAAAGTACACACTATGTAATCACATCTCATCATAAAGTACACACTATGTAATCACATCTCATCATAAAGTACAGACGATGTAATCACAACTAATAATAAAGTACACACTATGTAATCACATCTAATCATAAAAAACACACTTTGTAATCACATCTTATCATAAAGTACACACTATGTAATCACATCTCATCATAAAATACACACTATGTAATCACATCTCATCATAAAGTACACACTATGTAATCACATCTCATCATAAAGTACACACTATGTAATCACTACCAATCATAAAGTACACAATATGTAATCACATCTAATCATAAAGTACACACTATGTAATCACATCCCAGCATAAAGTACAACTATGTAATCACATCTCATCATAAAGTACACACTATGTAATCACATCTCATCATAAAGTACACACTATGTAATCACATCTCATCATAAAGTACACACTATGTAATTACATCTCATCATAAAGTACAACTATGTAATCACATCTCATCATAAAGTACACACTTTATAATCACATCTCATCATAAAGTACACACTATGTAATCACATCTCATCATAAAGTACACACTATGTAATCACATCTCATCATAAAGTACACACTATGTAATCACAACTAATCATAAAGTACACACTATGTAATCACATCTCATCATAAAGTACACACTATGTAATCACAACTAATCATAAAGTACAACTATGTAATCACATCTCATCATAAAGTACACACTATGTAATCACATCTCATCATAAAGTACACACTATGTAATCACATCTCATCATAAAGTACACACTATGTAATCACATCTCATCATAAAGTACAACTATGTAATCACATCTCATCATAAAGTACACACTATGTAATCACATAACATCAAAAAGTACACACTATGTAATCACATCTCATCATAAAGTACACACTATGTAATCACATCTCATCATAAAGTACACACTATGTAATAACAACTAATCATAAAGTACACACTCTGTAATCACATCTAATCAAAAAGTACACACTATGTAATCACATCTCATCATAAAGTACACACTATGTAATCACATCTCATCATAAAGTACACACTATGTAATCACATCTCATCATAAAGTACACACTATGTAATCACAACTAATAATAAAGTACACAAGATGTAATCACATCTAATCATAAAGTACACACTATGTAATCACATCTCATCATAAAGTACACACTATGTAATCACATCTCATCATAAAGTACAGACGATGTAATCACAACTAATAATAAAGTACACACTATGTAATCACATCTAATCATAAAAAACACACTTTGTAATCACATCTTATCATAAAGTACACACTATGTAATCACATCTCATCATAAAATACACACTATGTAATCACATCTCATCATAAAGTACACACTATGTAATCACATCTCATCATAAAGTACACACTATGTAATCACTACCAATCATAAAGTACACAATATGTAATCACATCTAATCATAAAGTACACACTATGTAATCACATCCCAGCATAAAGTACAACTATGTAATCACATCTCATCATAAAGTACACACTATGTAATCACATCTCATCATAAAGTACACACTATGTAATCACATCTCATCATAAAGTACACACTATGTAATTACATCTCATCATAAAGTACAACTATGTAATCACATCTCATCATAAAGTACACACTTTATAATCACATCTCATCATAAAGTACACACTATGTAATCACATCTCATCATAAAGTACACACTATGTAATCACATCTCATCATAAAGTACACACTATGTAATCACAACTAATCATAAAGTACACACTATGTAATCACATCTCATCATAAAGTACACACTATGTAATCACAACTAATCATAAAGTACAACTATGTAATCACATCTCATCATAAAGTACACACTATGTAATCACATCTCATCATAAAGTACACACTATGTAATCACATCTCATCATAAAGTACACACTATGTAATCACATCTCATCATAAAGTACAACTATGTAATCACATCTCATCATAAAGTACACACTATGTAATCACATCTCATCTTAAAGTACACACTATGTAATCACATCTCATCATAAAGTACACACTTTATAATCACATCTCATCATAAAGTACACACTATGTAATCACATCTCATCATAAAGTACACACTATGTAATCACATCTCATCATAAAGTACACACTATGTAATCACAACTAATCATAAAGTACACACTATGTAATCACATCTCATCATAAAGTACACACTATGTAATCACATCTCATCATAAAGTACACGCTATGTAATCACATCTCATCATAAAGTACAACTATGTAATCACATCTCATCATAAAGTACAACTATATAATCACATCTCATCATATAGTACACACTATGTAATCACATCTCATCATAAAGTACAACTATGTAATCACATCTCATCATAAAGTACAACTATGTAATCACATAACATCAAAAAGTACACACTATGTAATCACATCTCATCATAAAGTACACACTATGTAATCACATCTCATCATAAAGTACACACTATGTAATCACATCTCATCATAAAGTACACACTATGTAATCACATCTCATCATAAAGTACACACTATGTAATCACATCTCATCATAAAGTACACACTATGTAATCACATCTCATCATAAAGTACACACTATGTAATCACATCTCATCATAAAGTACAACTATGTAATCACATCTCATCATAAAGTACAACTATGTAATCACATCTCATCATATAGTACACGCTATGTAATCACATCTCATCATAAAGTACAACTATGTAATCACATCTCAATCATACTCTCTTCTGTATGTTTTGTTCATTGCAAAAAAAAGAAGAGTGAGAGAGAGAATTTAGAGGAGAGAGAGAGAGAGAGAGCAAAAGAGAGAGAGCGATAGAGAGAGAGCGATAGAGAGAGAGCGATAGAGAGACAGCGATAGAGAGAGGGCATTTAGAGGAGCGAGAGAAAGAGAGCATTTAGAGGAGAGAGAGAGAGCGATAGAGAGAGAGCGATAGAGAGAGAGCAATAGAGAGAGAGAAAGCATTTAGAGAAGCAGAGAGAGAGAGAGAGCGATAGAGAAAGAGCGATAGAGAGAGAGCGATAGAGAGACAGCGATAGAGAGAGGGCATTTAGAGGAGCGAGAGAGAGAGAGCATTTAGAGGAGAGAGAGAGAGCGATAGAGAGAGAGCGATAGATAGAGAGAGAGAGAGAGAGAGAGAGAGAGAGAGAGAGAGAGAGGGAAAGTATAGAGTAGAAGAGAAGGGGAGAGAGAGGCTCAGTGCCTCAGGAAGTAGCTTTAGAGCAGCTGCCTTCTCTGCGTCTCACGGTACGTCCTTTCTCTCTTCTTCATGTTCTCTCTCTTCTCTCTCTCTTCTCCCTGTTCCCTCTCTTCTCTCTCTCTTCTCCCTTCTCTCTTCTCCCTGTTCCCTCTCTTCTCTCTCTCTTCTCCCTTCTCTCTTCTCCCTGTTCTCTCTCTTCTCCTGTTCTCTCTCTTCTCCTGTTCTCTCTCTTTTCTCTCTCTTCTCCTGTTCTCTCTCTTCTCCCTGTTCCCTCTCTTCTCCTGTTCCCCCTCTTCTCCCTGTTCTCTCGCTTCTCCCTGTTCCCTCTCTTCTCTCTCTTTTCTCTCTCTTCTCCATGTTCTCTCTCTTCTCCCTGTTCTCTCTCTTCTCCCTGTTCCCTCTCTTCTCCCTGTTCCCTCTCTTCTCCTGTTCCCTCTCTTCTCCCTGTTCCCTCTCTTCTCCTGTTCCCTCTCTTCTCCCTGTTCTCCCTGTTCTCTCTCTTCTCCCTGTTCCCTCTCTTCTCCTGTTCCCCCTCTTCTCCCTGTTCTCTCGCTTCTCCCTGTTCCCTCTCTTCTCTCTCTTTTCTCTCTCTTCTCCATGTTCTCTCTCTTCTCCCTGTTCTCTCTCTTCTCCCTGTTCCCTCTCTTCTCCCTGTTCCCTCTCTTCTCCTGTTCCCTCTCTTCTCCCTGTTCCCTCTCTTCTCCTGTTCCCTCTCTTCTCCCTGTTCTCCCTGTTCTCTCTCTTCTCCCTGTTCCCTCTCTTCTCTCTCTTTTCTCTCTCTTCTCCATGTTCTCTCTCCTCTCCCTGTTCTCTCTCTTCTCCCTGTTCTCTCTCTTCTCCCTGTTCCCTCTCTTCTCCCTGTTCTCTCTCTTCTCCCTGTTCCCTCTCTTCTCTCTCTTTTCTCTCTTTTCTCCTGTTCTCTCTCTTTTCTCTCTCTTCTCCCTGTTCCCTCTCTTCTCCTGTGCCCTCTCTTCTCCCTGTTCCCTCTCTTCCCTCTCTTTTCTCTCTCTTCTCCCTGTTCCCGTGTGGTCTGCAGTGGTACATGTGAGTGGCTGGAGCCTGTTGTAAGCGGAGCCAGTGGCCCTGGGCTGAGCAGAGCTGTTTGTACTGGAGCTGTTTGTACTGGAGCTGTTTGTACTGGAGCTGTTTGTACTGGAGCTGTTTGTTCTGGAGCTGTTTGTTCTGGAGCAGTTTGTTCTGGAGCTGTTTGTTCTGGAGCAGTTTGTTCTGGAGCTGTTTGTACGGGAGCTGTTTGTCTGTACTGGAGCTGTTTGTTCTTGAGCTGTTTGTTCTGGAGCTGTTTGTTCTGGAGCAGTTTGTACTGGAGCTGTTTGTTCTGGAGCTGTTTGTTCTGGAGCAGTTTGTTCTGGAGCTGTTTGTTCTGGAGCAGTTTGTTCTGGAGCTGTTTGTACGGGAGCTGTTTGTCTGTACTGGAGCTGTTTGTTCTGGAGCTGTTTGTTCTGGAGCTGTTTGTTCTGGAGTTGTTTGTTCTGGAGCAGTTTGTTCTGGAGCTGTTTGTACAGGAGCTGTTTGTTTGTACTGGAGCTGTTTGTTCTGGAGCTGTTTGTTTGTACTGGAGCTGTTTGTTCTGGAGCCGTTTGTACTGGAGCTGTTTGTTCTGGAGCTGTTTGTTCTGGAGCTGTTTGTTCTGGAGCTGTTTGTACTGGAGCTGTTTGTTCTGGAGCTGTTTGTACTGGAGCTGTTTGTTCTGAAGCTGTTTGTTCTTGAGCTGTTTGTTCTGGAGCAGTTTGTTCTGGAGCTGTTTGTTCTGGAGCAGTTTGTTCTGGAGCTGTTTGTACGGGAGCTGTTTGTCTGTACTGGAGCTGTTTGTTCTGGAGCTGTTTGTTCTGGAGCTGTTTGTTCTGGAGCAGTTTGTTCTGGAGCTGTTTGTACAGGAGCTGTTTGTTTGTACTGGAGCTGTTTGTTCTGGAGCTGTTTGTACTGGAGCTGTTTGTTCTGGAGCTGTTTGTACTGGAGCTGTTTGTTCTGGAGCTGTTTGTTCTGGAGCTGTTTGTTCTGGAGCTGTTTGTACTGGAGCTGTTTGTTCTGGAGCTGTTTGTACTGGAGCCGTTTGTTCTGGAGCTGTTTGTTCTGGAGCTGTTTGTTCTGGAGCTGTTTGTACTGGAGCTGTTTGTACTTGAACTGTTTGTTCTGGAGCTGTTTGTTCTGGAGCTGTTTGTTCTGGAGCTGTTTGTTCTGTACAAGGCCTGCAGGAATGGAAAGGCCTCAGGGGAAATCCAGCTGTTGTTCTCATCATTTCAAGTTTATTCATGTTTTGTCCTGTTTTTGGCCATAAGAAAAGACAGATGTTTCATCCTGTTTGAACAGCTTAAGTCTCTTTATTGACTCTGGTGTTTCTGTGGTGGAGCTTTTACTGCTCTGTCTGAGCTCTGAGTCTGCAGAGGCTCCGCCATGTGCACGCTCACCCTGTCTCCACCCTGTCATCACCCTGTCATCACCCTGTCCCCTTGTCACCCTGTCAATGTCAATTCAATTCAATTTATGTTTGTAACGGCTTAAATCACCACAGCAGTTGCAAAGAAGAGCAACAGTGAGATTAAACAGTACAGAGCAAATTAAACAATGTCCATAGGGAATTGGCCCAGGGTCCTCTGTCCTTAGACCCCCCTTCTGTCCTTATAAACCTGGAGGAGTTCCACATGAAGGAGAGATCTGACTCTCACAGACGAGAGAGACAGTGAAGCTGGAGCCACTCAGGAGGAGAACCAGTTCTTCAGGAGGAGAACCAGTTCTTCAGGAGGAGAACCAGTTTGTCAGGAGGAGAACCAGTTCTTCAGGAGGAGAACCAGTTCGTCAGGAGGAGAACCAGTTCTTCAGGAGGAGAACCAGTTCTTCAGGAGGAGAACCAGCTCTTCCAGGCAGATGAAGAACCGTTCATATGGAGTAGAGACTGTTTCAGGAGAGTATCATCTGGGTCCACAGGTCATCGATGTGACTGTTCCATCCCCTCAGGGAATGGAAGAAGATCATAATCATAAATCAATGGATCATAATCATGAATTAATAGATCAGAATCACTAATTAATGTAATTGATTTGGAGGAAATTGAGCTCAGCGACAGAGAGGGCGGGAGCTCAGTGACAGAGGAGCGTTGTTGCCCTGAATGTATGATATCCGCAGTGTATATAAATGTGTGCTCTTACACTGAAACTGTCTTGCACCAGAAGTTCCGTTCATTAAAGTGAGTTCTGATTCAGTCAGAGACGCTAACGAAGACTCCTGTTTTTCCTCCACGAAAAGTGCGTGTTGTCCCGGTGTTCCCGTCCCTACAATGATCTGACCAACAGGTTATGGGCCCAGAGGGAATGAAGGGAACCGGTGGAACCGTTTGTGCTTCGATGGAGACAAAAGGAATTACGAATTATGGGAAACAAAGTTCCTCGGACACTTGCGGCTACTTGGGCTAAAAAGTACCATTTTGATGAAAATGACGGTGACGTTGATAAAAATGAGGAAGCCTATGCAGTGCTGATACAACTTCTTGACGACAGAAGTCTTTCACTTGTGATGAGAGAAGCCACAGATGACGGGCGGAAAGCGCTGGAAATTTTGCGCGAGCACTATGCCGGTAAGGGAAAACCACGTGTCATTAGCCTCTACACTGAGCTAACGTCGCTACACAAAACAGCTAATGAAAGCATCACGGACTATATCATAAGAGCAGAGACGACAATTACAGCTCTGAGAAATGCTGAAGAGACTCTGAGTGACGGGTTGCTTATTGCAATGGTTCTGAAAGGATTACCTGAATCATTCAAGCCTTTTTCAATCCACGTGACTCAAAGTGACAGAGAAATGACTTTTGGAGAGTTCAAGGCAAAATTGAGGAGTTATGAAAGCACAGAAAAGAGCACCAACTCTGAAGATAATGTGATGAAAGCAAATAACTGGGCAAAAGGAAAAAGTAGCTCAGACGTGACATGTATCAACTGTAGAAAGAAAGGACATATGGCTCGTGAATGCAGAAATGAACGAAAAGAACAATATGAGAAGCAGTGGTGCAGTTAGTGTAAAAGCCCCACTCATAAAGACAGTAACTGTGGACGACAAAAGAAAACCAACGCTAAACAAGCAGCTGACGCAGAAAACCACACTTTTGTATTTAAAGCAAGTAATTGTGATGTGTTGAAACAAAAGGGCCTCATGGTGGACACAGGGGCCACGTCACACATTGTGACAAACATCCAAAGTTTCAAAACCTTTGAGACCTTCACACCTGAGAGACACTTCATGGAGCTGGCTGACGGGACGAGGACGAGTGGAGTTCCCCTGAATCGTGGAGTAGCAGAGATCTACCTGCAAGACGAGGAGGGACGCAGAGTAAAGGCTACGCTGGACGGAGCACTTTACGTCCCCACGTCCCCACGTCCCCACAGGACATCTTCTCAGTCCAGGCAGCAACCGCCAAAGGAGCTGCCATCACCTTTAAGAAGGGAGGTAACCAGCTAATCCATAAAAACGGTACAAAGTTTGACATAAAAGAATATGGACGGTTGTACTATCTAAATACTGTTAACAATGAGAATAGTGTTAATGATGAATGTCACAAATGTCATGATATAGAAACACAAGATCCTTGGACATTGTAACTATGAAGATTTGACAAAATTAGAAAATGTCACTGAGGGAATGAAAATCAAGAGTAAAGCCAACAATTCTAGACCAGAATGTGAAGTTTGTGTAAAAGGGAAGTTTATTCAAACTGGAAACAGAGACACACGAGCAGAGGCCGTGTTAGAGCGAGTCCTCACCGACCTGGCAGGACCAATAGAGCCAGAAGCTGAAGAGGCTTTGAAGGACACGCTGGACTTTACAGGCGACTATTCTGGGGCAACATTTGTCTATTTCCTTAAGGCAAAAAGTGACACTGTTGAGGCGACTGAAAAATTAATTGCAGACGTCACACCTTAGGGAAAGTTAAACGTATGAGGTCAGATAATGGAACAGAATTCACTTCTAGACAGTTCCAGTCTTTACTCCGTAAGAATGCAATAAGACATGAGACCTCAGCGCCGGATTCACCCCACCAAAACGGGACGGCCGAGCGAAATTGGAGAACGCTTTTTGAGATGGCTCGGTGCATGTTACTTGAAAGTAATTTACCAAAAAACCTGTGGACTTATGCTGTTATGACAGCCGCAGTGATTCTCAATAGGTGTTATAGCAAGCGTACAGGACACACCCCTTATTACATGCTGACAGGGAAGAAGCCAGACATGTCCAAAATGCAAATATTTGGATCAGTTTGTTCCAGTTATCGACAAGACAAAAAGAAACTAGACTCACGATGTAATGAAGGAGTTTTTGTGGGTTTTGACAAAAACAGTCCGTCATATTTAGTGTATTACCCAGACACTGGACGAGTTCTGAAACACAGTTTAGTTCCTCACTAAGAGTGTAGTTGAGCGCCATAAACCAGACAAATAAAGATGAAGACGATGATTATGATCTACCAGTGGGATTGTTGCAGCGTCAACTGCAAGAGACGAGACAAACGACGAGAGTCAAAGTGAGGCACAGGAGCCTAAGATTGAAAGTTACGAGAACTGTACCAATGACTGTGAAACTGCAAAACAAGAACAGGAAGAACAAAGTGGGAGTAAAGAGCCACGTTACCCTAAAAGAAACCGAAAAAGTCCAATGTTTCTGAAATACTATGTTTGCAAAGAAGATGACTAAACCTTAACAAACATTGATTACTGTTACAGGGTGATGTGTGTTACAGGGTGATGTGTGTTACAGGGTCATGTGTGTTACAGGGTGATGTGTGTTACAGGGTGATGTGTGTTACAGGGTCATGTGTGTTACAGGGTCATGTGTGTTACAGGGTCATGTGTGTTACAGGGTGATGTGTGTTACAGGGTCATGTGTGTTACAGGGTCATGTGTGTTACAGGGTGATGTGTGTTACAGGGTCATGTGTGTTACAGGGTGATGTGTGTTACAGGGTCATGTGTGTTACAGGGTGATGTGTGTTACAGGGTCATGTGTGTCACAGGGTCATGTTTGTTACAGGGTGATGTGTGTTACAGGGTGATGTGTGTTACAGGGTCATGTGTGTTACAGGGTCATGTGTGTTACAGGGTCATGTGTGTTACAGGGTCATGTGTGTTACAGGGTGATGTGTGTTACAGGGTCATGTGTGTTACAGGGTGATGTGTGTTACAGGGTGATGTGTGTTACAGGGTCATGTGTGTTACAGGGTCATGTGTGTTACAGGGCCATGTGTGTTACAGGGTGATGTGTGTTACAGGGTGATGTGTGTTACGGGGTCATGTGTGTTACAGGGTCATGTGTGTTACAGGGTGATGTGTGTTACAGGGTGATGTGTGTTACAGGGTGATGTGTGTTACAGGGTGATTGTGTTACAGGGTCATGTGTGTTACAGGGTCATGTGTGTTACTGGGTCATGTGTGTTACTGGGTCATGTGTGTTACAGGGTGATGTGTGTTACAGGGTCATGTGTGTTACAGGGTCATGCGTGTTACAGGGTGATGTGTGTTACAGGGTGATGTGTGTTACAGGGTCATGTGTGTCACAGGGTCATGTGTGTTACAGGGTGATGTGTGTTACAGGGTCATGTGTGTTACAAGGGTGATGTGTGTTACAGGGTGATGTGTGTTACAGGGTCATGTGTGTTACAGGGTGATGTGTGTTACAGGGTCATGTGTGTTACAGGGTCATGTGTGTTACAGGGTGATGTGTGTTACAGGGTGATGTGTGTTACAGGGTCATGTGTGTTACAGGGTGATGTGTGTTACAGGGTCATGTGTGTTACAGGGTGATGTGTGTTACAGGGTGATGTGTGTTACAGGGTCATGTGTGTTACAGGGTGATGTGTGTTACAGGGTGATGTGTGTTACAGGGTCATGTGTGTTACAGGGTCATGTGTGTTACAGGGCCATGTGTGTTACAGGGTGATGTGTGTTACAGGGTGATGTGTTTTACGGGGTCATGTGTGTTACAGGGTCATGTGTGTTACAGGGTGATGTGTGTTACAGGGTGATGTGTGTTACAGGGTGATGTGTGTTACAGGGTGATTGTGTTACAGGGTCATGTGTGTTACAGGGTCATGTGTGTTACTGGGTCATGTGTGTTACTGGGTCATGTGTGTTACAGGGTGATGTGTGTTACAGGGTCATGTGTGTTACAGGGTCATGCGTGTTACAGGGTGATGTGTGTTACAGGGTCATGTGTGTTACAGGGTCATGTGTGTTACTGGGTCATGTGTGTTACTGGGTCATGTGTGTTACAGGGTGATGTGTGTTACAGGGTCATGTGTGTTACAGGGTCATGCGTGTTACAGGGTGATGTGTGTTACAGGGTCATGTGTGTCACAGGGTCATGTGTGTTACAGGGTGATGTGTGTTACAGGGTGATGTGTGTTACAGGGTGATTGTGTTACAGGGTCATGTGTGTTACAGGGTCATGTGTGTTACTGGGTCATGTGTGTTACTGGGTCATGTGTGTTACAGGGTGATGTGTGTTACAGGGTCATGTGTGTTACAGGGTCATGCGTGTTACAGGGTGATGTGTGTTACAGGGTGATGTGTGTTACAGGGTCATGTGTGTCACAGGGTCATGTGTGTTACAGGGTGATGTGTGTTACAGGGTCATGTGTGTTACAAGGGTGATGTGTGTTACAGGGTGATGTGTGTTACAGGGTCATGTGTGTTACAGGGTGATGTGTGTTACAGGGTCATGTGTGTTACAGGGTCATGTGTGTTACAGGGTGATGTGTGTTACAGGGTGATGTGTGTTACAGGGTCATGTGTGTTACAGGGTGATGTGTGTTACAGGGTCATGTGTGTTACAGGGTGATGTGTGTTACAGGGTGATGTGTGTTACAGGGTCATGTGTGTTACAGGGTGATGTGTGTTACAGGGTGATGTGTGTTACAGGGTCATGTGTGTTACAGGGTCATGTGTGTTACAGGGCCATGTGTGTTACAGGGTTATGTGTGTTACAGGGTGATGTGTTTTACGGGGTCATGTGTGTTACAGGGTCATGTGTGTTACAGGGTGATGTGTGTTACAGGGTGATGTGTGTTACAGGGTGATGTGTGTTACAGGGTGATTGTGTTACAGGGTCATGTGTGTTACAGGGTCATGTGTGTTACTGGGTCATGTGTGTTACTGGGTCATGTGTGTTACAGGGTCATGTGTGTTACAGGGTCATGTGTGTTACAGGGTCATGCGTGTTACAGGGTGATGTGTGTTACAGGGTCATGTGTGTCACAGGGTCATGTGTGTTACAGGGTGATGTGTGTTACAGGGTCATGTGTGTTACAAGGGTGATGTGTGTTACAGGGTGATGTGTGTTACAGGGTCATGTGTGTTACAGGGTGATGTGTGTTACAGGGTCATGTGTGTCACAGGGTCATGTGTGTTACAGGGTGATGTGTGTTACAGGGTCATGCGTGTTACAGGGTGATGTGTGTTACAGGGTCATGTGTGTTACAAGGTCATGTGTGTTACAGGGTGATGTGTGTTACAGGGTCATGTGTGTTACAGGGTCATGTGTATTACAGGGTGATGTGTGTTACAGGGTCATGTGTGTTACAGGGTCATGTGTGTTACAGGGTGATGTGTGTTACAGGGTGATGTGTGTTACAGGGTCATGTGTGTTACAGGGTCATGTGTGTTACAGGGTGATGTGTGTTACAGGGTCATGTATGTTACAGGGTCATGTGTGTTACAGGGTCATGTGTGTTACAGGGTGATGTGTGTTACAGGGTGATGTGTGTTACAGGGTAATGTGTGTTACAGGGTCATGTGTGTTACAGGGTGATGTGTGTTACAGGGTCATGTGTGTTACAGGGTGATGTGTGTTAGAGGGTGATGTGTGTTACAGGGTCATGTCTGTTACAGGGTCATGTGTGTTACAGGGTCATGTGTGTTACAGGGTGATGTGTGTTACAGGGTCATGTGTGTTACAGGGTGATGTGTGTTACAGGGTCATGTGTGTTACAGGGTGATGTGTGTTACAGGGTGATGTGTGTTACAGGGTGATTGTGTTACAGGGTCATGTGTGTTACAGGGTCATGTGTGTTACTGGGTCATATGTGTTACAGGGTCATGTGTGTTACTGGGTCATGTGTGTTACAGGGTCATGTGTGTGACAGGGTCATGTGTGTTACAGGGTCATGTGTGTTACAGGGTGATATGTGTTACAGGGTGATGTGTGTTACAGGGTCATGTGTGTCACAGGGTCATGTTTGTTACAGGGTGATGTGTGTTACAGGGTCATGTGTGTTACAGGGTGATGTGTGTTACAGGGTCATGTGTGTTACAGGGTCATGTGTGTTACAGGGTCATGTGTGTTACAGGGTCATGTGTGTTACAGGGTCATGTGTCTTACAGGGTCATGTGTGTTACAGGGTCATGTGTGTTACAGGGTCATGTGTGTTACAGGGTCATGTGTGTTACAGGGTGATGTGTGTTACAGGGTGATGTGTGTTACAGGGTCATGTGTGTTACAGGGTGATGTGTGTTACAGGGTCATGTGTGTTACAGGGTGATGTGTGTTACAGGGTGATGTGTGTTACAGGGTCATGTGTGTTACAGGGTGATGTGTGTTACAGGGTGATTGTGTTACAGGGTCATGTGTGTTACAGGGTCATGTGTGTTACTGGGTCATATGTGTTACAGGGTCATGTGTGTTACTGGGTCATGTGTGTTACAGGGTCATGTGTGTTACAGGGTCATGTGTGTTACAGGGTCATGTGTGTTACAGGGTGATATGTGTTACAGGGTGATGTGTGTTACAGGGTCATGTGTGTCACAGGGTCATGTTTGTTACAGGGTGATGTGTGTTACAGGGTCATGTGTGTTACAGGGTGATATGTGTTACAGGGTGATGTGTGTTACAGGGTCATGTGTGTCACAGGGTCATGTTTGTTACAGGGTGATGTGTGTTACAGGGTCATGTGTGTTACAGGGTCATGTGTGTTACAGGGTGATGTGTGTTACAGGGTCATGTGTGTTACAGGGTCATGTGTGTTACAGGGTCATGTGTGTTACAGGGTGATGTGTGTTACAGGGTGATGTGTGTTACAGGGTGATGTGTGTTACAGGGTGATGTGTGTTACAGGGTGATGTGTGTTACAGGGTCATGTGTGTTACAGGGTGATGTGTGTTACAGGGTGATGTGTGTTACAGGGTGATGTGTGTTACACGGTGATGTGTGGTGTGCCACAGACTTTTGAAGAGGCTGTACACTCACCAAAGGCAAAGTTATGGACTAATGCCATGAAAGATGAAATCTCTGAAAGAAAAGGACACATACACGTTGACCACACTGGCAGAAGGTCAAAATGCAGTGGGGGGACGTTGGGTATTTACAGTAAAAGACAATGCAGATCATACTGAGACTTTTAAAGCCAGGTACGTTGCTAAAGGCCACAGTCAAGTACAAGGAATTGACTACAAGGAGACGTTTTCTCCCACTGCGGACATGACATCATCTGTCTGATGCAAATGGCAGTACAGAACAATTTAAAACTTCACCAAATGGACGTGAAAACTGCTTATTTGCATGCGCCAATTGATTGTGAGGTGTACATGGAGCAACCCGAAGCATTTGAAGTAAAGTGGGACACGGGTGAAAAGTTAGTTTGCAAACTTAACAAATCTTTTCATGGTTTGAAACAATCTGGAAGAAACTGGAACAAGATGTTGAACGATCATCTATGTGAAAGAGGTTTTGTTCAGAATCCTGTGGATCATTGTGTTTACAACAGTCAAACAGAAAATGAGAGAGTTATTTTGATAATTTGGGTTGATGATGTTATCATTGCTACTGACAATGAATGTTCACTCAAAAATGTAAAGCAAATGTTAAGTGAAAAATTGAAGATGAAAGATCTTGGTGAGCTTAAACAATTCTTAGGAATCGACTGTACTCAAGGCACAGAGACAAATCCAAACCAGAGAAGGTATATCTCAAAAATACTGGAAAGGTTTAATATGTCAGACTGTGAGCCACGTTCGACTCCTTGTGAACAAAAACACAACTTTGATGCTGATGGTGATCCAGTAGATGCAGCAAAGTATCGTGAACTAGTGGGCAGCTTGATATATTTAATGACTTGTACACGACCAGATTTAAGCTGGATTGTAAGCAAACTTTCTCAATATTCATCAGATCCAAAAGATCATCACTGGATGATCAGCAAAACATGTGCTAAGATATCTAAAAGATAGATTGAACAAAGAGCTGTGTTATAAAAAGACAGAGGACAATCTGCACCTTATAGCATTTAGTGATGCAGATTGGGCAGCAGATTCTAGTGACAGAAGAAGTACTACTGAACACTGTTTTGCCCTGACTAAAAGTGGGCCTGTTATATGTTGGAAAACGGAAGCAGGCAACAGTAGCTTTGTCAACATGTGAGGCGGAGTACATGGCCATGGCAGCCACCACTCAGGAGAGTTTATATCTTACACAACTACTGACAGGATGGACAGTGAACGTGAATACTCACCAGTTCTTTTGTATGGCGATAATCAGGGTGCAATAGCATTATCGAAAAATCCCATAAATCGTCAGAGGTGTGAGCATATTGACATAAAATACCACTTCGTTAGATCTGCACTCAATGACGGGAAAATCTGTATAGAGTATTGTGCTACAGCAGACATGGTTGCAGATATATTTACAAAATCTGTCAAGCTAAAAATTGAGAGGTTTACAAATTTTCTTTTTGGAATGTAAATGTAAACTGTAATAGTTTAAAGGTGCATTTTTCGTTTGTATATATGTAAAATGTACAGTGTTAAGAGCAAGTGGGGGTGTTGCCCTGAATGTATGATATCCGCAGTGTATATAAATGTGTGCTCTTACACTGAAACTGTCTTGCACCAGAAGTTCCGTTCATTAAAGTGTGTTCTGATTCAGTCAGAGACGCTAACGAAGACTCCTGTTTTTCCTCCACGAAAAGTGCGTGTTGTCACGGTGTTTCCCGTCCCTACAATGATCCGACCAACAAGCGTCTTACACTGCTGCTCTGCGCCCGGGGCTCATCCCTGGGTGCTCACTTTAGGCCACTAAGGCTATCGGTCAGATTCTGAACTAATAGGGATGAACCCTCTGAAGTGGGAGGGGCCATCCCTGCGTATGAGCCCGGACTTTCCCCAAAACGCACTCCAGTTATCAACAAAGACTACGTTGTTTTGAGGGCTTCATCTAGATAACCAGCTGTTGATGTTGAAAGACGGCTGTACAGTTCAGCATTGATCCGATTGGGCAGGGGACCAGAAAATATTACGATGTCTGACATCGACTTTGCCAATTCACATACCGCGACTACTTGCAATTTGAGCACCTCTGATTGTCTCCGCCGGGCGTCGTTCCCGCTGGGCGTCGTTACCGCCTGCATGAATCACGACTCAACGGAACTTCTGTCTACTCTGAGCTACTGAGAGCTGGTCCAGTGTTCCACGACCAGGACCAAAACCACTCTGCTCCTCCTGAATCCGAGGTTCCACTATCGGTCAGATTCTCCTCTCCAGGACCTGGAATAGACCTTATGGGAGGCTGCGGAGTGTGATCCCTCTGTAGTTGGAACACACCCTCCGGTCCCCCTTCTTGAACAGAGGGACCACCACCCCGGTCTGCCAGTCCAGAGACACTGTCCCCGACCGCCACGCCATGTTGCAGAGACGTGTCAGCCAAGACAGTCCTACAACATCCAGAGACTTTAGGTCCTCAGGGCGGATCTCATCCACTCCCAGAGCCACTGAGGAGCCAACAACCTCGGTGACTTCAGCTTGGGGGATGGACGAGCCAGCCTCGGAGTCCTCAGTCTCTGCTTCCTCGAGGTCAGCAGGTCTCCACCCGCACCGTAAACGTCTTGGTGAAACACTGCTTCCCCCTCCTGAGGCGCCACACGGTTTGCCAGAATTTCTTTGGAGTCCTCCTCCATGGCATCTCCAAACTTCTCCCAGCCCCAGCTTTTTGCCTCAGCGAAAACACAAGCCTGGCCGGGTTCAAGGAGGAGATGGGTTCAAGAGCCCAAATTGTACGTGTAGGTGAGGCCGACTATATCTAGTCGATACCTCTCAACCTCCCACACAAGCTCAGGCTCTTTCTCCCCAAGCGAGGTGATATTCCATGTCCCTAGGGTTAGTTGTATCCGGAGATCTGGTCGTCGAGGCCCCTGCGGTTGACTGCCGCCCAGATCTCTCAGCACCAGCTCCTCACGGATCCTCCTGCGGATGGTGGGTCCACGGGAGGACGGCCTCGCATCACCCGTTTGGGCTGTGCCTGGCCACCATCTCGCCGTCAAGCACCCACCCCGGCCTGGCTCCAGAATGGGTCCCTGGTAACACCAATCTGGGCGATGTAACTGGCCTTGATTTTTTTTCGGTTCATAAGGGCTTCTGAACCTGCTCCTGTCACCTAGGACCTGTTCACCTTGGGAGACCCTACCAGGGGATTAAAGCCCCCGACAACATAGCTCCTAGGATCATCCAGGTGCTCAAACCCCTCCACCACGTTAAAGGGGTGGTTCAAGGAGGGGCCTTTCTTTCTTCAAGATTTTTTTTATCATACTTTATGAAAAAAGTATATATATCCCTATATATATATATATATATGTATATATATATATATATATATATATATATATATATATATATATATATATATATATATACCAGAAAAAAGTTTGAGAAGCTCTGATCCATGGTGTCTCAGTTGACGGGATAATAACATAACATTGCCTGCTACACAAATGATGTCTTACAATGACCAACTTATGACCAAAGCAGAAATGTCCATGCCCAATGTGATGCATTTCCTTCATGATTTTGGTCCAATGTCTGGATATGAATTGAATATACAAATACTCAAATTCTCTCTTACAAGTTCTCTCTTTGTACTTTGGAAAGATTGACCCATTTAAATGGCAAATGGAATCTCTTAAATATTTTTGTGTGGTCCTCCATAAAGAACTATCAAAAATGGGCTCTGATCTCATACTTAAGTCTAAGTCAAAGGATTGAAACTGTTGTGGCTAAACTCTTTAGACCTCTGAGGGATGAAGATCCGGAGATTAGTCAGAGACGCGCTTTTCTTATTTATGGCGTAAGTAATCCAAGGGAGATAATCATTTTCCTTAGTATCAAAAGGTTAAAATCATAAAAATATGCCAATCATGCCGGTCAACAATCTGTGTGCTTTACCAGGCTCCAGCATGTCCCACGGGACACACAAAGTGCATGGCTCCTCCCTAACCTCCCAGCATGTCCCACGGGACACACAAAGTGCATGGCTCCTCCCTAACCTCCCAGCATGTCCCACGGGACACACAAAGTGCATGGCTCCTCCCTAACCTTCCAGCATGTCCCACGGGACACACAAAGTGCATGGCTCCTCCCTAACCTCCCAGCATGTCCCACGGGACACACAAAGTGCATGGCTCCTCCCTAACCTCCCAGCATGTCCCACGGGACACACAAAGTGCATGGCTCCTCCCTAACCTCCCAGCATGTCCCACGGGACACACAAAGTGCATGGCTCCTCCCTAACCTCCCAGCATGTCCCACGGGACACACAAAGTGCATGGCTCCTCCCTAACCTTCTAGCATGTCCCACGGGACACACAAAGTGCATGGCTCCTCCCTAACCTCCCAGCATGTCCCACGGGACACACAAAGTGCATTGCTCCAACAGAAACTATAAAAATGAGGTTTCTCTCTCTGTTCCAGACTCTTCCCATTATTCACAGGAAAAAGTGTTGGAGAGACTGTGGCACCAGGAGGAAATCCCATGGGTGTTTGTCCTGATGCTCCAAAATATTGAACTGAAATTTACGGAAATGAACTGCAGACTGTTTTTCCACCTGATTTTAGAACCGTGCACTCGGACCTCAGAAGTCCTTCCCATTCCTTTATGGGCTTTTGGCCATAAGATAAAAGGCCAAATGACTGAGGACCTTTATTTGACTTTAAATGTGCTTGATTTGTTTATAATTAGCTCCTTCCTGGTGTTTTTGTGTTCTATGTTTAATCTTTTGGAGAAAAAAAATACAAATTGAATGAGTTTTGATCAGATAAACAATGTTTTATGTTTCAATCCTTTGGCTCAGATTTGGGTTTGGGACTGTCTTTCCAACAGTCCAGAGAATCTTGGCTCTTTTGTCCCTTTTGTCCTGCTTTTTGGCTCTCTTAACTTTGTTGAATAACCACAGGCTGAGAGAGCATTCCAGACGTGTTTTTCCTCTTTCCTCTTGCCCTCTGAGCCGGTGGGCACCTCTCGGGCTCTGAGCCGGTGGGCACCTCTCGGGCTCTGAGCCGGTGGGCACCTCTCGGGCTCTGAGCCGGTGGGCACCTCTCGGGCTCTGAGCCGGTGGGCACTTCTCGGGCTCTGAGCCGGTGGGCACCTCTTGGGGTCTGAGCCGGTGGGCACCTCTTGGGGTCTCTGCTGCGGGTGGTTTCCCATCCTCTCCTCTGATGGTGGAGCAATCAATCCAATATTTGTCTTCGTTGCTTTAAATGGGTCTTTAGAATAAACCAGAAAATACTGGCACAGGGGCACAACAGGGGCTATGTCCTGGTGTACTTGAGTCCCCATGTGTGTCTCCCTTGTAGCTCTCCCCTATGGTCTAGACTCTGGTCCTTGTCTGGGTTGATGTGATGTAGTATAAGACATGAAAAAGTGAAACCACAGTGAGCAGCAGAGGAAGCACTGTGCTATTGTTTGAGTTCACTGGAAAGTCCCACAGACCTTTTCACTCTGAGTGGTAAATGTGTGTGGGCCCCACACGACCAATCACCCACAAGCTCAAAGGAAGCAGGAAGTGTCAGGCTGGCCAATCAGAGGGCTGCCTGAAAAAGTAGGAGGAAATGCATGAAAGGTCGCACACTTCCTCTGTGTCCAGTCACAGTGTTCTGGTCCTACCTGATCTGACCTAGTGCCGGCCCTGGATCTTCATGTGTCTGCAGCATGTCGAGGCCAACATGGCAGCAGTGTCGCTGAGGGGCCCACATGCCAGCAGTGTCTGTGAGGGGCCAACATGGCAGCAGTGTCGCTGAGGAAGAAGAAGTCATTTGCACCAAGTTCCAAGCCGCTCATTAGGATGTGTGTGCTGGAGCACAGAGAGCTCATGTGAGTCAGAACTGATCATATCTATATTTACATGAATATGACTATATTATATATATCCATGAATATAACTAAACATGTAATGCCTGTAATACTAGGCTCCAAATACATTGTGTGTGTGGGGGGGAGGGGAGGGGGGGGGGGGTTCTGTGTATTCAGTGTATGAAAAAGAGGAAGTGAGTGACGCCGGCAGAATGACTTCAGACTAAATATCTGCTGTGAGCGGTTAAACACGGATCAGAACATTTCCATTCACATAAGAAACACAATCACAAAGAGGTGTGTGTGTGTGTGTGTGTGTGTGTGTGTGTGTGTGTGTGTGTGTGTGTGTGTGTGTGTGTGTGTGTGTGTGTGTGTGTGTGTGTGTGTGTGTGTGTGTGTGTGTGTGTGTGTGTGTGTGTGTGTGTGTGCGTGCGTGCGTGCGTGCGTGCGTGCGTGCGTGCGTGCGTGCGTGCGTGCGTGCGTGCGTGCGTGCGTGCGTGTGTGTGGATTTGAACATTGTCAGAGTAGAACCTGTCTCACATCATCTGTTCCAGATTTTAGCTGCATAAAACTGAAACACAGATTCTCCATGTTTAGTCCTAACTCTGGCACCAGCAGGAGGCCGGTCCATGTTTAGTCCTGACTCTGGCACCAGCAGGAGGCCGGTCCATGTTTAGTCCTGACTCTGGCACCAGCAGGAGGCCGGTCCATGTTTAGTCCTGACTCTGGCACCAGCAGGAGGCCGGTCCATGTTTAGTCCTGACTCTGGCACCAGCAGGAGGCCGGTCCATATTTAGTCCCGACTCTGGCACCAGCAGGAGGCCGGTCCCTGAGGTCCTCAAGAGTCCGAGATGGTTCTTATGGCACTAACATGTCTGAGATGTACTTTGGTGCTAGGCCATGGAGAGACTTGTCCACAAGCAGAGCTGCTTTAAAGTCTATTTTCTGAGCCACAGGGGGCAGTGCAGAGACTTGAGAACAGGACTAATGTGATCATACTTCCTGGTTCTAGTCAGGACCCGAGCAGCAGCGTTCTGGATGAACTGCAGCTGTTTTACAGCTCTTTTGGAGAGACCAGTGAGCGGCCGTTACAGTCTAATCTACTGGAGACAATCGCATGGATAAGTCTCTCCAAATCTGGTTTAGACACTATATTTTTTATTTTGGCAATGTTTTTTGATGTTATTGATTTGATGTGGCTGTTAAAGTTTAAGTCTGAGTCAATTATTACTTGATTTTTATGTAGTAGAGCAAGACTCTGGAGGTGATTGCTAACACTTTCTTTTTGTTTCTCAATTTTAAACAAAATTGCAATTTTTGGAACATTTCAAAAATATCTACATTTATTAAACTTTTTTATTTCAATGTTATTGGAGCGTTTGTGAAGATTTCCAAGCTGAACGCGATGATATGCAATTGTAGTGTCCAGCTAATAAAATGGTTCTCCAGTGCCTCTCCAAACTTGATATTTAATAAATCATTATTTGTCACAGACAACTGAATTTTTAAAAACGGGTTAATTTGTGACAAAATCACGAGACTCTAGCTCGAGTTTTTATAGTGGAAAGAAATGGCAGGAAAATGTAAAAAAAAAAATACATTAGACTTATGAAAAATAGGGTTAGGGTCATAAAAAATGTATTATGACCCCACCCTAAACCCCAGCAGAAGTTGGCCATTGTGGGCAGAACCCAATTCGGTTTAATTTTTTACACCTCATACTTTAGTTTTTTTTTTTTCAGCCATAAGTCTATAAATGTTGGGACACTTATTCCCCACATCACACTGAACATAGAAGCCAATGGGGACATGACTATCTCACACCGCGCGCTCGTGAAAATGTTGAATTAAGTGGTATAACATTTTACTGTTTGTGGGGGAGGGGGATGTAAGCGGGGGAGGGGGATGTAGGCGGGGGGTGATGTAGGCGGGGGGTGATGTAGGCGGGGGGAGGGATGATGTAGGCGGGGGGAGGGGTGATGTAGGCGGGGGGAGGGGCGATGTAGGCGGGGGGAGGGGTAATGTAGGCGGGGAGGGGGATGTAGGCGGGGGGGTGATGTAGGCGGGGGAGGGGCGATGTAGGCCGGGGGAGGGGCGATGTAGGCAGGGGGAGGGGTGATGTAGGCGGAGGGGCGATGTAGGCCGGGGGAGGGGCGATGTAGGCGGGGGTGATGTAGGCGGGGGCGGGGGTGATGTAGGCGGGGGGAGGGGTGATGTAGGCGGGGGAGGGGTGATGTAGGCGGGGGAGGGGTGATGTAGGCGGGGGGTGATGTAGCGGGGGGAGGGGTGATGTAGGCGGGGGTGATGTAGGCGGGGGTGATGTAGGCGGGGGGGTGATGTAGGTGGGGGGAGGGGTGATGTAGGCAGGGGGAGGGGTGATGTAGGCGGGGGTGATGTAGCGGGGGGAGGGGTGATGTAGGCGGGGGTGATGTAGGCGGGGGGGTGATGTAGCGGGGGGAGGGGTGATGTAGCGGGGGAGGGGTGATGTAGGCGGGGGAGAGGCGATGTAGGCGGGGGGGATGTAGGCGGGGGAGGGGTGATGTAGGCGGGGGAGGGGCGATGTAGGCGGGGGAGGGGCGATGTAGGCGGGGGGGATGTAGGCGGGGGAGGGGTGATGTAGGCGGGGGAGGGGCGATGTAGGCGGGGGAGGGGCGATGTAGGCGGGGGGGATGTAGGCGGGGGAGGGGCGATGTAGGCGGGGGAGGGGCGATGTAGGCGGGGGAAGTGATGTAGCGGGGGGAGGGGTGATGTAGGCGGGGGGGGTGATGTAGCGGGGGGAGGGGCGATGTAGGCGGGGGAGGGGCGATGTAGGCGGGGTGATAAGAGGTGTGCTCTTGGCGGGGGATCGTATCCCGCGGTCGCATTATTATTAGGCCCGAGCAGAAGGATGAGTATCATCCCGGCTGGAACAGACGAAATGGAGCAGTGAACAGTCGGATCTGCTCGTGTTTTCAGAAATTAGAACTCCGTAAGTTCTAATTTTGAGTGAAGGTTTCGTGAAAAAATATTGAAAAACCGCTCAGTAGCACCACCTCAAAAATCAATTAACATGGGGCCAATGGGAGCCCGACGCCAAAACAAGTGTGAGGACAAATAATATCATGACCCCGCCCTAAGTCATACAGGAGGCCGGCCATATTGGCGCTGCCAAAAGTGCACCTACTTTTGGCCTTTTCTCCTACAGTTTTCCTCGAAAACACTTGGCCACAAGACACAAAATCCATAAAGAATGAAATGTTATGAAGTTGAAGCTGATAAACTTTCGGGTTAGGGTCATCGTGAATTTTAAACAAAATCACAATTTTTGGAAATGTTTTTAAAAAATCTAAGTTTTTTTTTTTATGTTGATTTAGCGTTTGTAAATATTTTCAACCTGAACGCAATGATATGCAAATGTAGCAGCTAGCTGATAAAATAGCTCTCTAGCACCCTCTCCAAATTTGATTTAAAAAAATTCATAAAAGACGATTTAATTGTCATAGACAACTGAAAATGTTTGTAACAGATTAAGTTGCGAGCGGCCACAATGTGACAAAATCGCGTGATTCTAACTTGAGTTTTTATTTCCGAAAACAATTGTCGAAAAAAGAGTTTCCGTCATTATTATTTTTCTTCCCCAATTTTGAGCCCCTGAACGTTAACGAAAACTCAATTTTTTTGAACACATAATTCAGGATGGGTGAAAAACTTTTTTTTGTGCCTATATAAATTAAAGTAGCAAAATAACTCGCTAGCGCCATCTACACTGATGGGCATATTTTGTCTTAGACTTATGAAACTTGGTACATACATAACTCATGTCAAGACAAGTAAAACATTTTATTATGACCCCGCCCTAAACCCCACAGGAAGTCGGCCATTGTGGGCGGAACCCAGTATTTTAACACCTCATACTTTATTTTTTCCCACCTTGGATTTTCAGTCAAAAGACTTGAACATTTGTCAAAATGAACTAAACCCATGTGTGATTAGAGGTCATTCTTTTGATTTTTGATACAATTCCAAATGTGGGCGTGGCAAGCTCCTTAACAAAAATTGCAATTATTTTGTGATAAAGCTTACTTACTCTGGCATGAGATGTTACATTTTCTGGCATTAAGGTACATTTTGTGTAAAATGATGAGCTGAACGCAATGATGTATAACATATATAGCTAAGTTTTACAGAGGCTCTGCAGCGCCCCCTTGAACATTTAAATGAGGTCAAAAAATGTACTTAGACATATCCAAATCCAATTTGGCACATATATTCTTCTTACCATTCTGATCGAAAAAGCCAAGGATGGCATTCCTCCATCTGTAATGCAAGCATGTTACCGTGGAAACCTGACAAATATTGTCATTGATTTACATACGTTACTGGTTTACAAGCATTTTAAAAGGGATGAAAAAAATGTACTTTGATGTAGACAAATTACATTTGGCAGAAATCCTTCACGAGCAATGACCACATCTCCAGCTAAGATGCAAAGTGTTTATTCTCATGAATTAGAATAATAATAAATAAGAGGGTGGGGGGGAGGGGCACGAAGTCACAAACGCTGATGTGTGTGACCTGGATGCCTAAATAGTTTAGCCACAGGAAGGGGCGTGAAAGGGGTGTGGTTCCAAAACTTAAGATAACAAACTTATCTTCATTTGTTGCCATTTTAAACAAAAAAGCCAATGACAACATACATCTAGCTGCAAGCATGTTACCATGGCAACATGACAAACACTGTCATAGACTTACATGCGTTTTGGCTTACAGGCATTATAAATGGGATTAAAACATGTACCTTGTCATTAACAGTTAAAATTAGGCATTTACTCTCCACATCAGACTGAACATAAAAGCCAGTGGGGACATAACTTTATTTCGAACCGTGCGGTTGTGAAAATGTTGAATGAAGTATTATAAAGTTTGTACTGTTTGTGGGGGAAGGGTGATGTAAGCGGGGAGGGCTGATGTAGGCGGGGGATTAGAGGTGTGCTCTTCGCCGTGGCTCGTACCCCGCGGTTGCAAGGGGGGCGAGGGCCTTTATCGCCGCGTGTGGCTTTAATTATTATTATTTATTTTTTTTAACAATCATACACTGTGTAATATGTAGGTCTAAACTAAAGCAAATCCAGAGTTATAGCGGGACTAAACTAGAACTATACCAAGATTATAACAAGACTAACCCAGGACTATGTTGAGCCAGTTCCTGAGAGCCGTGTTTGCACAAGAGTCATATCTGTGTTCATTGTTTATGTAAGGAGGGCCCCTGATCCCAATCTGTAAAAACTCTGACCACAAGGAACAGAGCTCACGCCAGAGACCGACGACTGTAAGCAAGACCGGCCAAAGACCTGCTGTCCTGTGTGGAGATACCATCTGAAGTGTCCTCTCTGGAGTGTTCCATCTGAAGTGTCCTCTCTGGAGTGTACCATCTGAAGTGTCCTCTCTGGAGTGTTCCATCTGAAGTGTCCTCTCTGGAGTGTACCATCTGAAGTGTCCTCTCTGGAGTGTACCATCTGAAGTGTCCTCTCTGGAGTGTACCATCTGAAGTGTCCTCTCTGGAGTGTACCATCTGAAGTGTCCTCTCTGGAGTGTTCCATCTGAAGTGTCCTCTCTGGAGTGTACCATCTGAAGTGTCCTCTCTGGAGTGTACCATCTGAAGTGTCCTTTCTGGAGTGTACCATCCGAAGTGTCCTCTCTGGAGTGTACCATCTGAAGTGTCCTCTCTGGAGTGTTCCATCTGAAGTGTCCTCTCTGGAGTGTACCATCTGAAGTGTCCTCTCTGGAGTGTACCATCTGAAGTGTCCTCTCTGGAGTGTACCATCTGAAGTGTCCTCTCTGGAGTGTACCATCTGAAGTGTCCTCTCTGGAGTGTACCATCTGAAGTGTCCTCTCTGGAGTGTTCCATCTGAAGTGTCCTCTTTGGAGTGTTCCATCTGAAGTGTCCTCTCTGGAGTGTTCCATCTGAAGTGTCCTCTCTGGAGTGTTCCATCTGAAGTGTCCTCTCTGGAGTGTACCATCTGAAGTGTCCTCTCTGGAGTGTACCATCTGAAGTGTCCTCTCTGGAGTGTACCATCTGAAGTGTCCTCTCTGGAGTGTACCATCTGAAGTGTCCTCTCTGGAGTGTTCCATCTGAAGTGTCCTCTCTGGAGTGTACCATCTGAAGTGTCCTCTCTGGAGTGTTCCATCTGAAGTGTCCTCTCTGGAGTGTACCATCTGAAGTGTCCTCTCTGGAGTGTACCATCTGAGGTTTCCTCTCTGGAGTGTTCCATCTGAAGTGTCCTCTCCGGAGTGTACCATCTGAAGTGTCCTCTCCGGAGTGTACCATCTGAAGTGTCCTCTCTGGAGTGTACCATCTGAAGTGTCCTCTCTGGAGTGTTCCATCTGAAGTGTCCTCTCTGGAGTAAACCATCTGAAGTGTCCTCTCTGGAGTGTACCATCTGAAGTGTCCTCTTTGGAGTGTTCCATCTGAAGTGTCCTCTCTGGAGTGTACCATCTGAAGTGTCCTCTCTGGAGTGTACCATCTGAAGTGTCCTCTTTGGAGTGTTCCATCTGAAGTGTCCTCTCTGGAGTGTACCATCTGAAGTGTCCTCTCTGGAGTGTACCATCTGAAGTGTCCTCTCTGGAGTGTACCATCTGAAGTGTCCTCTCTGGAGTGTACCATCTGAAGTGTCCTCTCTGGAGTGTTCCATCTGAAGTGTCCTCTCTGGAGTGTACCATCTGAAGTGTCCTCTCTGGAGTGTACCATCTGAAGTGTCCTCTCTGGAGTGTTCCATCTGAAGTGTCCTCCCTGGAGTGTTCCACCTAAAGTGTCCTGTTCAGAGTGTCCCTCCGGGTCTGGTGCCTCATGGATCGTCCCTCTTTTCTTCAGTTTGGGGTCACTTTCCGCAGACAGAGTGCTGCAGTGGACAGTGTGGACAGTGTGGACAGCGTGGACAGCGTGGACAGCGTGGACAGCGTGGACCGGTTGCTCCACAGGAGGGGTAGGTCTCGAGTGCTCCAGTGGGTTCATTTCACAGCCTCACTTCTCACATAAGATAGAAGAGCAAAAGTAGTGACCTCAGAACATATGAAGGGGCAGTTTGATATTACATATTACATAATACATACATTGTTTTTTTTGTTAATTTTAATTGGCTCGAGCCATTCCATAGAATGGAATACGACTAGTCTTTGTTCTTGCCAGGTTTCTTATTCTTCTTCTTCTTTCATGGTCATTTTGCCACAACTCGGGCATTTTTGACCCCCTGAACATTGATGAAAGTCACACATGGGGTCATAGGTCACACATGGGGTCATAGGTCACACATGGGGTCATAGGTCACACATGGGGTCATAGGTCACACATGGGGTCATAGGTCACACATGGGGTCATAGGTCACACATGAGGTCATAGGTAACACATGGGGACGTAGGTTACACATGGGGTCATAGGTCACACATGGGGTCATAGGTCACACATGGGGTCATAGGTCACACATGAGGTCATAGGTCACACATGGGGACATAGGTCACACATGGGGTCATAGGTCACACATGAGGTCATAGGTCACACATGGGGTCATAGGTCACACATGAGGTCATAGGTCACACATGGGGTCATAGGTCACACATGAGGTCATAGGTCACACATGGGGACATAGGTCACACATGGGGTCATAGGTCACACATGGGGACATAGGTCACACATGGGGTCATAGGTCACACATGGGGTCATAGGTCACACATGAGGTCGTAGGTAACACATGGGGACGTAGGTTACACATGGGGACGTAGGTTACACATGGGGTCATAGGTCACACATGGGGTCATAGGTCACACATGGGGTCATAGGTCACACATGAGGACGTAGGTAACACATGGGGACGTAGGTTACACATGGGGTCATAGGTCACACATGGGGTCATAGGTCACACATGAGGTCATAGGTCACACATGGGGTCATAGGTCACACATGAGGTCATAGGTCACACATGGGGACATAGGTCACACATGGGGTCATAGGTCACACATGAGGTCATAGGTCACACATGGGGTCATAGGTCACACATGAGGTCATAGGTCACACATGGGGTCATAGGTCACACATGGGGACATAGGTCACACATGGGGTCATAGGTCACACATGGGGTCATAGACGCGATCGGCTCGGCACAAAATCGAATAAAAGGAATAAGAAGTTGTGAGAACGCCCGTCGCAACAGTGACTAGTTCAAAAAAGAAAATCTTAATCTTTGGCCTGGGCACATGAAATTTGGGACAGTGATGGAGCTACCTTTGACCTCTGACCTTTGACGAGTAAAACACACCTGGAGCATCGCTCTATGATAAACAGGAAGTCAGCCATGTTGAATCAAAGTGGCACCGGCACGTTTGACTTTTTTTTTTCATAATCGTACCTGTCCTAGGTTTTTTGTCCGATCGAGCTCAAAACAAAACCTTTTGCATCTAAAGACATTGAAATGTAATAAATATTCAAAGAAATGTTGATATTCTTTACGGTCTCGGCGTAACACGCCCTCAAAAAAGGCTTCATTTCCTGTTTTTTCAAGAACAAGTCACGCCTCTTGGAATTGATCTCCGGAGCTCATATTTCACTCACTAATGTGTTTTTATGTCTGAGTGGAAATAATTAATACCATGTAATAAATTGACTCTATAGCGCCCCCTACCCATTGTGTTAAAAACTCAACATTGTTTGATTTGTTTGAAACTCATGGGTTATATTCAGCTCGAGACGCCATGAAAAAAAGTGCATTACAGATATTGTGTATTTTTAACTATTGGCCAGCAGGGGCGCAATGAACGCCTTCACTTCCTCTTCATCTTTTATTTTGATGGAACATTTCCTCTCGTGCCGTGGTCTTAGCATTAGCATCAGCGTTAGTGGTCGCTAACATCAAAACACGGTCGCGCAGGAAGGCGGTCGGCGGGAAGGCGGTCGCGCGGGTGGCGAGAGCCATCATCACCACTACCGCGGCTTTAATTTATCTTGCTGTTGTTTCTAATAACCAATATTTGCAGATAAGGCTCATATTCTTAAAAGTTATAAAATTCAAAAAATAAGTTTTTACTTGTCTAATTAACAAATGTATGATGATTGTGTAAATTAATAGCCATCTCTTTAGAGCTTAGAACAAAACATATGTGCAAAATATTGGATAATATTTATAATGTATTTATAATAACACTAATATTTCTGGTATTGGCACAGATATAGTACATCCCTATAAACTAAAGTTCCAGTGTTCTTCTGTTTATTGTGGTCAACCCTATTTATTCTCTTTGGGGACAGCACACATGTGGGGGTGAGAATAATAATAAATATAGCCACAAGCGGAAATAATTGGCCCTCGCCTCACGCCCCAGTTGTCCTTTTATTACGCCTACTGCTGAATCTGTGACGCTGTCACATCTTCTCCCCTTTTTTACCATCGAAAAGCAATTTTATTTTGAATTCTTGGCAAAATGTGCCGCTTCGCCGCACAGAGACCGTGACCGTAGCTTTTGATGGTCCACCACTGAAGATGAGTCTCACCAAATTATTAAAGTATAAGTGTCAGCATGTTCAAATTTCAGAGATCTGGCAATTTCCCCATTGGAATAACATGGGAGGTTTCTGTGATCACTATGGCAAAGCCGTAATATATATGACATGGGTCTTTTTGACTTTTTTGATAGGGATGCCAAAATTGAAATTTGTGCCAAATTTTGTAAAATTTCGCAAAACTAAACATTTTACCCTCCATATAAAATGTTATTTCACTCTGTAGGGGGCGCTGTTGCGCCAAATTAATTTATTTCACTTCAAGTAGGTTTAGGGGAAAAAGTTTGACAAGTGATTTTAATTTGACGCAATTCAGACTTTATTTGCGCAAACGGCAGCACATTTAAAATTTTGAAAATTTCTGAAATTCTAGCCAGTTTGCAAAGACCGTGACAGATATAAAAGTGATTTGAATAACTTTTGATGTCCCACTCCTCAGCACCATTTTAACCAAATTTCAGCTTTTTCGGGCCAACGCCCTGGGAGGAGCTGGTAAATGTACGACGTTTGGAAAAACTCCCGAGTCATGCTTAGCCATTTTTTAACCAATATGGCTGACATTTGGTTGAGCAGACGGCATTTTTACTTTTCTTGTCACCATCTATCTCTGCACCAAATTTCATGATTCTACAATCAGATTATTTTTTGGCCATTTCCTATCCCTCAATTAATTTTTTGGACATTTGGGGGCGCTAACGCGCCAATTTTTTTAGATTATCGAATAGGAAGATGTATGAATGTGGAGGCACGATTTTTAGAGGTGTGCAAAATTTTGTGACTTTTCGTCAATGTTCACTGGGTGAAAAATAGGGGGGTTGGTCTCGAGAAGAAAAAGAAAGAAAGAAAGAATAATACTCTGACACAAAAACAATGTTTCCCATTTTTCAAATATCATAAACTATACATTTTCGGAAAGCGCAAGCGCTTTCCTACCTCATGGTGTGGGTCCCTGGTCACTGACGGGTACTTTCATTAATTTTGAGATGTGTATATCTCTGAATCATAGCGATAGCTCCTCAAATACTGTTTATATGTTTTGACCATGATTATTTATCATCTAAAATATCCCTTAAAGCTTTGTCTCATTGACTTGATTAATTGTAACACCTTGAATTTTATAACCTAATAATGGAGGTTAAATGTTTAATAATGGCTTCTAATGAATGGAATGATTTGAGCCAAATACCATGAGTTTTTGATACATTGTCTCCAAGACAGTGTTCGACTCTTGGACAGTAGGCGCAGATATATGTATATATAAGTATGTGTATGTATACATGTATATATAAGTATGTGTATGTATACATGTATTATAAGTATGTGTATGTATGCATGTATATATAAGTATGTGTATGTATACATGTATATATAAGTATGTGTATGTATACATGTATATATAAGTATGTGTATGTATACATGTATATATAAGTATGTGTATGTATACATGTATATATAAGTATGTGTATGTATACATGTATATATAAGTATGTGTATGTATACATGTATTATAAGTATTTGTATGTATACATGTATATATAAGTATGTGTATGTATACATGTATATATAAGTATGTGTATATATACATGTATATATAAGTATGTGTATGTATACATGTATTATAAGTATGTGTATGTATACATGTATTATAAGTATGTGTATGTATACATGTATATATAAGTATGTGTATGTATACATGTATATATAAGTATGTGTATATATAAGTATGTGTGTGTATGTATACATGTATATTTAAGTATGTGTATGTATACATGTCTATATATCGTATGTGTGTGTATACATGTATATATATCGTATGTGTATGTATACATGTATATATAAGTATGTGTATGTATACATGTATATATAAGTATGTGGTCGAGTCGTCTGCATACATAACAATAAAATAACAATCTTGGCTTTTGACAAGGCCAGTGGTTTCTATAGATGTTAAACAGTAAAGGACCGAGACTGCTGCCCTGTGGTACTCCACATGTCCTGTGGTACTCCACATGTCCTGTACATGTCCTGTGGTACTCCACATGTCCTGTACATGTCCTGTGGTACTCCACATGTCCTGTGGTACTCCACATGTCCTGTACATGTCCTGTGGTACTCCACATGTCCTGTGGTACTCCACATGTCCTGTGGTACTCCACATGTCCTGTACATGTCCTGTGATACTCCACATGTCCTGTGGTACTCCACATGTTCTGTACATGTCCTGTGGTACTCCACATGTCCTGTACATGTCCTGTGATACTCCACATGTCCTGTGGTACACCACATGTCCTGTGATACTCCACATGTCCTGTGGTACGCCACATGTCCTGTGGTACTCCACATGTCCTGTGGTACTCCACATGTCCTGTGGTACGCCACATGTCCTGCACATGTCCTGTGATACTCCACATGTCCTGTGGTACTCCACATGTCCTGTGGTACTCCACATGTCCTGTGGTACGCCACATGTCCTGCACATGTCCTGTGATACTCCACATGTCCTGTGATGCTCCATATGTCCTGTGGTACTCCACATGTCCTGTCTTTGTCCCACTCTCCAGCTAAAGCAGCGATGTCTGGACAGAACAAGGATTATTGACTCTTTTAAGAGAGGCGTGTTTATCAGTAATGAATGACCAGGTCATAAGTGCTAATGTCAAACATATGTTCTGTTTTCAGGACTATGTTGTCCCCTGAGCCCGTGTGGCCTGTCCCCATGAGGGCCATAGGGGCTCAGAACCTACTCACCATGCCCGGGGGCGTGTCCACTGCCGGATACCTGCACAAGAAGGGAGGCAGCCAGTTTAGCCTCATGAAGTGTGAGTACAAGGACAGAACCAGGACAGAACCAGGACTGAACCAGGACTGAACAAGGACGGAACCAGGACAGAACCAGGACTGAACCAGGACTGAACAAGGACAGAACCAGGACTGAACCAGGACTGAACAAGGACTGAACCAGGACTGAACCAGGACAGAACCAGGACAGAACCAGGACAGAACCAGGACAGAACCAGGACTCAACAAGGACTGAACAAGGACAGAACCAGGACTGAACCAGGACTGAACCAGGACAGAACAAGGACAGAACCAGGACAGAACCAGGACTGAACCAGGACTCAACAAGGACTGAACAAGGACAGAACCAGGACTGAACCAGGACAGCACCAGGACTGAACCAGGACTGAACCAGGACTGAACAAGGACTGAACAAGGACTGAACCATGACAGAACCAGGACTGAACCAGGACAGAACCAGGACAGAACAAGGACTGAACCAGGACTGAACCATGACAGAACCAGGACTGAACCAGGTCTGAACCAGGACTGAACCAGGACTGAACAAGGACAGAACCAA
>NW_027315834.1:375000-552500 GCF_026437365.1 Eucyclogobius newberryi
TGCGTTACTGGGGAGAGGGTGGATGAGTGACCGGAGAGGGAAATGAACTCTTGCCTGTTGGTGAGGTAGGATGTGAGCCAGTCAAGTGCAGAGCCCTCAACACCCAGTTGGCGCAGCCTTTGTAGGAGGATGGAATGGTTTATAGTGCCAAAGGCTGCGCTGAGGTCTAGTAGTAACAGGATGTTGAGGGCCCCGGAGTCTGCAGAGGTGAGGAGATCGTTGAGTACTTTGACCAGGGCTGTTTCAGTGCTGTGAAGTGGGCGGAAGCCAGATTGGAGGGGTTCATAGAGGTTGTTTGACTGGAGGTGGGTGTGAAGTTGGGCGGCGACGATGCGTTCCAGCGTTTTTGAGAGGAACGGCAGGTTGGAGATGGGGCGGTAGTTGGAGAGGTTGGCGGAGTCTAGGGTGGGTTTTTTGAGGATGGGGGTGATGGAGGCCAGTTTGTAGATGGAAGGAACATGGCCGAGGGATAAAGACTGGTTGAAGAGGGTGGTGAGATGGGGGATGAGAGCAGGGAGGCAAGCCTTGGTTAGAGTCGTTGGGAGGGGGTCGAGAGAGCAGGTGGTGGTTTTGGAAGCGGTGATGATGTCTAGGATATGAGAGGAGTTAACAGAGGAGAAGGTGGTGAGGGGAGGGAAGGGTGGGTGGTCAGGGAGAGGGGAGGGGGGCAGGGGTGTGGGTGGTGATGGTGATGGAGTTAATGGAGACGGCAGTCATGGAGCTGTTGATTTTGGAAATTTTGTCATTGAAGGCAAGGAGGAAAGAGTTGCAGAGGTCAGGGGAGGAGGGTGGAGTGATGTCCGGTGGCTGGAGCAGGTTGTTGACGGTGGAGAACAGGGTGCGAGGGCTCCGGTGGGAGCTGTTGATGAGGGTGGAGAGGTGGGCAGATTTGGCGGCTTGGAGAGCGTCACGGTAGGATGAGATGTGTAATTTGAAAGCTGCGGCGTGGACGGTGAGGCGGGTTCTTTTGAGGAGTCGTTCGAGTTGGCGGCCAGTCTGCTTCATGGAGCGGAGTTCAGGGGTGTACCAGGGGGCGGGGTTGATGTATGAGACGGAGGAGGTTTTCCAGGGGGCTAGGGAGTCAAGGGAGTCGGAGAGGGTAGTGTTGAGCATGACAGCATAGTCGTCGGGGGAAGAGGGGGGGGAGTCAGGGGGGAAAGCAGAGGATATGTGCTGGGAGAGCGTGAGGGGGTTGACTGACTTGATATTGCGGTAGGTGATGGTGCATTTTTTGGGGTTGTGGGGCGAGGGTAGGGGGGCGGAGAAAAGGATGCAGAGATGATCAGAGAGTGGGAAGGGGAGGGGGTGGAGCTTAGATATGGGTAGGAGAGAGGAACAGACTAAGTCCATCCTTTGGTATGGGTGGGGAAGTCAATGTGTTGGGTGAGATGGAAGCAGTCCAGGAGAGAGAGGAAGTCGGATGTCAGTGGGGCGTTGGGGCAGTCAATGTGGATGTTGAAGTCACCAGTGAGTAGAAGGCGGGCAGAGAGAGAGGATGCGATGGTGAGGAGTTCAGACAATTCAGTGCGGAAAGAGGGGTGGGGCTTTGGGGGACGATAGATCAGGATAGCGGTGATAGAGTTGGGGAGGGAGAAGGCGAGGTATTCAAATGATGAGATGGATGGAAGGTTGAGGTTCAGTTCAGTGATGGATGTAGATTTTTAATGAATAACAGCAAGACCTCCCCCACACCCGGAGAGGCGGGGTTTGGCAGTGTAAGTGTAGTTGGAGGGAGTGGCTTGGTTGAGAGCATAGAAGTCCAGGGGCTGTTGCCATGTTTCACAGAGGAGAAGCAGATCAATGTTATTGTCCAGTAGCAGTTCAGATATAACAGGTGATTTGTTGGAGAGGGAGCGGCAGTTCAGCAGTGCAAGGGAGATGGATGGGGGCGCAGGGGTGGGGGGGCGGAGGTTGCTGAGGTTGGCAGTGCGGCAGGTTAAACAAAAGGTTATATATATACCCTCTGCTGGTGGTCTCTATTTCTCCCCCTTCAAGCTCGGGTCCTCTCCCAGAGGCCCCTGGGAGCTTGAGGGTTCTTCAGTATCTTTGCTGTTCCTGCACTTTTCTGGACCGAGATGTCTGATGTTTTTCCTGGATCTGCTCAAGTCATTCCTCCAGTTTGGAGGTCATTCCTCCAGTTTGGAGGTCATTCCTCCAGTTTGGGGGTCATTCCTCCAGTTTGGGGGTCACTGCCCCAAGTGCTCCGGTCACAACGGGCACCACTGACACCTTCAGGCTCCAGACCTTCTCCAGCTCCTCTCTGAGGCCTTGGGATTTCTCTAGTTTCTCATATTCCTTTTTCCGGATGTTTCCATCCCATGATGCACTGCAATGTCCACCACCGGCTTTCCTCTGACCCTTGAGACCACCACTATGTCCGGTTGGTTCTCCATTACCATGTGGTCTGTCTGTATCTGGAAGTCCCAGAGGACCTTGGCTCAGTCGTTTTCCACCTTTGGAGGTGTTTCCACTTTGTCCTTGGGGTCTTCAGCTCGTGCTCTGCACAGATGTTTCTTACACTATGTCAGTTCCTGGTGATGGAGCTCCATGTCTGAGGTCCCTGCAGCATCTGCACCTGCAGTTATGTGTGGGATGGTCTCAGGGCCCTTTGCACAGCTACACCTTGGGTCTTGTCTGGTGTGGTAGATCAGGGCCTCTGTCCTTCAGACCGGCTCTTTCTAACCATTTGTAGGATCTTGTGATATCAGCCACTTCAGTTATGTTCCTGTGGTACATCCCATGTAGGGGCGTGTCCTCCCATGTAGGGGCGTGTCCTCCCATGTAGGGGCGTGTCCTCCCATGTAGGGGCGTGTCCTCCCATGTAGGGGCGTGTCCTCCCATGTAGGGGCGTGTCCTCCCATGATGGTCCCTCCTCTGTTCCTCATTGTCTGAGACATTCACTGAGCACGTCCTCTGTAGGAGCCTTGTCCTTGATGTACTTATGGATCTTGGACGTTTCATCCTGGATAGTGGCTCTCACACTCACTAGTCCCGCCTCCTTCCTTATGGCTAGTGCAAAGTCTCAGGGTGCTAGTGTACAGTCTCAGGGTGCTAGTGTACAGTCTCAGGGTGCTAGTGTCCAGTCTCAGGGTGCTAGTGTCCAGTCTCAGGGTGCTAGTGTCCAGTCTCAGGGTGCTAGTGTACAGTCTCAGTGCTAGTGTACAGTCTCAGGGTGCTAGTGTACAGACTCAGGGTGCTAGTGTACAGACTCAGAGTGCTAGTGTACAGTCTCAGGGTGCTAGTGTACAGTCTCAGGGTGCTAGTGTTCAGTCTCAGGGTGCTAGTGTACAGTCTCAGGGTGCTAGTGTACAGTCTCAGGGTGCTAGTGTACAGTCTCAGGGTGCTAGTGTACAGTCTCAGGGTGCTAGTGTGCTAGTGTACAGTCTCAGGGTGCTAGTGCACAGTCTCAGGGTGCTAGTGTACAGTCTCAGGGTGCTAGTGTACAGTCTCAGGGTGCTAGTGTCCAGTCTCAGGGTGCTAGTGTACAGTCTCAGGGTGCTAGTGTACAGTCTCAGGGTGCTCGTGTCCAGTCTCAGGGTGCTAGTGTCCAGTCTCAGGGTGCTAGTGTGCTAGTGTACAGTCTCAGGGTGCTAGTGTCCAGTCTAAGGGTGCTAGTGTACAGTCTCAGGGTGCTAGTGTACAGTCTCAGGGTGCTAGTGTACAGTCTCAGTGCTAGTGTACAGTCTCAGGGTGCTAGTGTACAGTCTCAATGTGCTAGTGTACAGTCTCAGGGTACTAGTGTGCTAGTGTACAGTCTCAGGGTGCTAGTGTACCGTCTCAGAGTGCTAGTGTACAGTCTCAGGGTACTAGTGTGCTAGTGTACAGTCTCAGGGTGCTAGTGTACCGTCTCAGAGTGCTAGTGTACAGTCTCAGGGTACTAGTGTGCTAGTGTACAGTCTCAGGGTGCTAGTGTACAGTCTCAGGGTGCTAGTGTACAGTCTCAGGGTGCTAGTGTACAGTCTCAGGGTGCTAGTGTACAGTCTCAGTGCTAGTGTACAGTCTCAGGGTGCTAGTGTACAGTCTCAGGGTGCTAGTGTACAGTCTCAGGGTGCTAGTGTCCAGTCTCAGGGTGCTAGTGTACAGTCTCAGAGTGCTAGTGTACAGTCTCAGGGTGCTAGTGCACATTCTCAGGGTGCTAGTGTACAGTCTCAGGGTGCTAGTGTCCAGTCTCAGGGTGCTAGTGTGCTAGTGTACAGTCTCAGGGTGCTAGTGTACAGTCTCAGGGTGCTAGTGTACAGTCTCAGGGTGCTCGATTTGGGATGAACCCTCCATGATCAGGAGCTTTCATGTCTTAACATCTGTATCTCCTTTGGCCTCTTGATTATTCCTGCAGGGTCGCTGATCACTGGCAGGGCGTGGCAGGGTCTGATCACTGGCAGGGCGTGGCAGGGTCTGATCACTGGCAGAGCGTGGCAGGGTCTGATCACTGGCAAAGCGTGGCAGGGTATGATCACTGGCAGGGCGTGGCAGGGTCTGATCACTGGCAGGGCGTGGCAGGGTCTGATCACTGGCAGGGCGTGGCAGGGTCTGATCACTGGCAGGGCGTGGCAGGGTCTGATCACTGGCAGGGCGTGGCAGGGTCTGATCACTGGCAGGGTGTGGCAGGGTCTGATCACTGGCAGGGCGTGGCAGGGTGTGGCAGGGTCTGATCACTGGCAGGGCGTGGCAGGGTCTGATCACTGGCAGGTGTGGCAGGGTCTGATCACTGGCAGGTGTGGCAGGGTCTGATCACTGGCAGGGCGTGGCTGTTTATTGCCCGGGACTTGTTCTTACCATTGAGCTGCTTCAGGACTTGCCTCACTCGTTGTCTCCTCTTTGATGTCATTTGCCAGGTCCTTGTAACTGTCCTCAATGTCCTCTGTCCCCCTCTATGTGGACCACCTTCCCTCTGTGTGGACCACCTTCCCTCTGTGTGGACCACCTTCCCTCTGTGTGGACCACCTTCCCTCTGAGCTGTAGATCCTGGTGGTGTGGATCAGGGAGTGAATGTTGTGGATAGTGATCAAATTATTGTCATGTCTGTGTCCTATTTATCATGAGTCAAGACGATCTTGCTGCATATGGGTCACAATGAACTATTCTGTGTATTTTAACTATTCTGTGTATTTTAACTATTCTGTGTATTTTAACTATTCTGTGTATTTTAACTATTCTGTGTATTTTAACTATTCTGTGTATTTTAACTATTCTGTGTATTTTCTGATCATCTGTTGACTAGTCTAAACAATCTTAAAGCGGACGTCATAGTGAAGGTCAGGCCCTTTTTATCAGACCCAAGCAACAGCGATATAAAACACAGCTAAATCTTGTGAAGAGTCCAATCTCAGCTGCAAGACGACAACACGCTACTGTTTTGCCTGTTTTTCCATGTTTTCATCAAATAAAGAACTTGAGAACGATCCTCGCCTCTCGCAGTCTGTATAGACTAAACTTCGACAATGTCCCGCTCGCTCTTAGCATCCAGCGTGATGTCATCCATGTAGAGGAGGAGACTGATGGTGGAGGGGGTTCAGACCTCTGCAGAACAGCATCACCTTGGTAAATGCCACATTTGACTGACACTTGCCATTGGCCTCAAGGCTGTTTCCCTGTGAGGCCCCTGTGAGGCCCCTGTGAGGCCCCTGCGAGGCCCCTGCGAGGCCCCTGTGAGGCCCCTGTGAGGCCCCTGTGAGGCCCCTGCGAGGCCCCTGTGAGGTCCCTGTGAGGCCCCTGTGAGGTCCCTGTGAGGTCCCTGTGAGGCCCCTGCGAGGCTCTTAGAGCCTCATTGATGTTGTACAACTCCAAACATTCAATGATCCAAGTGTGTGACATTGAGTCAGATGCTTCTTGTGATCGATCCAGGCAGTGTCAGGTGCGTCAGGTGTGACAGGTGTGGCAGGTGTGGCAGGTGTGACAGGTGTGGCAGGTGTGGCAGGTGTGTCAGGTGTGACAGGTGTGTCAGGTGTGACAGGTGTGGCAGGTGTGTCAGGTGTGACAGGTGTGGCAGGTGTGGCAGGTGTGGCAGGTGTGGCAGGTATGGCAGGTGTGGCAGGTTCAGTCCCGTGTGACTCTTTCACCTGGAGCTGATGTTTTGCACCTCTGGTATTTCTGCCTTTCTGAGCTGCTCATGTAGTGATCCATGTGCCGCTTATGTCAGCCGCCATTATGACAGGAGCAGGTGCCCGACAGGAGCTTATGCCCGACAGGAGCTTATGCCCGACAGGAGCTTCCATGTTGTGGAGAGACGGGACTGTGTCCTTTGAGGATCATGAGCCTTCAGTCACATTCAGGGTGAGTTCCGTCTCTTATCAGTGAGTTCATCAGGGGCCCGGTGCATGTATCATGTCGGGGCCCGGTGCATGTATCATGTCGGGGCCCGGTGCATGTATCATGTCAGGGGCCCGGTGCATGTATCATGTCAGGGGCCCGGTGCATGTATCATGTCAGGGGCCCGGTGCATGTATCATGTCGGGGCCCGGTGCATGTATCATGTCAGGGGCCCGGTGCATGTATCATGTCGGGGCCCGGTGCATGTATCATGTCGGGGCCCGGTGCATGTATCATGTCACGGGCCCTGTGCACGTATCATGTAAGGGCCCGGTGCACATCATGTCAGGGGCCCGGTGCATGTATCATGTCGGGGCCCGGTGCATGTATCATGTCGGGGCCCGGTGCATGTATCATGTCAGGGGCCCGGTGCATGTATAGTGTCGGGGCCCGGTGCATGTATCATGTCGGGGCCCGGTGCATGTATCATGTCACGGGCCCTGTGCACGTATCATGTAAGGGCCCGGTGCACATCATGTCAGGGGCCCGGTGCATGTATCATGTCGGGGCCCGGTGCATGTATCATGTCGGGGCCCGGTGCATGTATCATGTCACGGGCCCTGTGCACGTATCATGTAAGGGCCCGGTGCACATCATGTCAGGGGCCCGGTGCATGTATCATGTCAGGGGCCCGGTGCATGTATCATGTAAGGGCCCGGTGCATGTATCATGTAAGGGCCCGGTGCATGTATCATGTCAGGGGCCCGGTGCATGTATCATGTCAGGGGCCCGGTGCATGTATCATGTCGGGGCCCGGTGCATGTATCATGTCAGGGGCCCGGTGCATGTATCATGTCAGGGGCCCGGTGCATGTATCATGTCAGGGGCCCGGTGCATGTATCATGTCGGGGCCCGGTGCATGTATCATGTCAGGGGCCCGGTGCATGTATCATGTCGGGGCCCGGTGCATGTATCATGTCGGGGCCCGGTGCATGTATCATGTCACGGGCCCTGTGCACGTATCACGTAAGGGCCCGGTGCACATCATGTCAGGGGCCCGGTGCATGTATCATGTCGGGGCCCGGTGCATGTATCATGTCGGGGCCCGGTGCATGTATCATGTCAGGGGCCCGGTGCATGTATAGTGTCGGGGCCCGGTGCATGTATCATGTCGGGGCCCGGTGCATGTATCATGTCACGGGCCCTGTGCACGTATCATGTAAGGGCCCGGTGCACATCATGTCAGGGGCCCGGTGCATGTATCATGTCGGGGCCCGGTGCATGTATCATGTCGGGGCCCGGTGCATGTATCATGTCGGGGCCCGGTGCATGTATCATGTCACGGGCCCTGTGCACGTATCATGTAAGGGCCCGGTGCACATCATGTCAGGGGCCCGGTGAATGTATCATGTCAGGGGCCCGGTGCATGTATCATGTAAGGGCCCGGTGCATGTATCATGTAAGGGCCCGGTGCATGCATCATGTCAGGGGCCCGGTGCATGTATCATGTCGGGGCCCGGTGCATGTATCATGTCAGGGGCCCGGTGCATGTATCATGTCAGGGGCCCGGTGCATGTATCATGTCAGGGGCCCGGTGCATGTATCATGTCAGGGGCCCGGTGCATGTATCATGTCGGGGCCCGATGCATGTATCATGTCGGGGCCCGGTGCATGTATCATGTCAGGGGCCCGGTGCATGTATCATGTCGGGAACTGGTGCATGTATCATGTCAGGGGCCCGGTGCATGTATCATGTCAGGGGCCCCGGTGCATGTATCATGTCGGGGCCCGGTGCATGTATCATGTCAGGGGCCCGGTGCATGTATCATGTCGGGGCCCGGTGCATGTATCATGTCGGGGCCCGGTGCATGTATCATGTCGGGGCCCGGTGCATGTATCATGTCAGGGGCCCGGTGCATGTATCATGTCGGGGCCCGGTGCATGTATCATGTCGGGGCCCGGTGCATGTATCATGTCACGGGCCCTGTGCACGTATCATGTAAGGGCCCGGTGCACATCATGTCAGGGGCCCGGTGCATGTATCATGTCGGGGCCCGGTGCATGTATCATGTCGGGGCCCGGTGCATGTATCATGTCGGGGCCCGGTGCATGTATCATGTCAGGGGCCCGGTGCATGTATAGTGTCGGGGCCCGGTGCATGTATCATGTCGGGGCCCGGTGCATGTATCATGTCACGGGCCCTGTGCACGTATCATGTAAGGGCCCGGTGCACATCATGTCAGGGGCCCGGTGGATGTATCATGTCGGGGCCCGGTGCATGTATCATGTCGGGGCCCGGTGCATGTATCATGTCGGGGCCCGGTGCATGTATCATGTCGGGGCCCGGTGCATGTATCATGTCACGGGCCCTGTGCACGTATCATGTAAGGGCCCGGTGCACATCATGTCAGGGGCCCGGTGCATGTATCATGTCAGGGCCCGGTGCATGTATCATGTCACGGGCCCCGTGCACGTATCATGTAAGGGCCCGGTGCACATCATGTCAGGGGCCCGGTGCATGTATCATGTCGGGGCCCGGTGCATGTATCATGTCAGGGCCCGGTGCATGTATCATGTCAGGGGCCCGGTGCATATAAGATAAGATAAGATATTCCTTTATTGTCCCACAGGGACATGTGGGACATGTTGTCCCACAGGGACATGTGGGATATGTTGTCCACACAGGGATATGTGGGACATGTTGTCCACACAGGGACATGTGGGACATGTTGTCCCACAGGGACATGTGGGACATGTTGTCCACACAGGGACATGTGGGGCATGTTGTCCCACAGGGACATGTGGGACATGTTGTCCACACAGGGACATGTGGGACATGTTGTCCCACAGGGATATGTTGTTGTTCCACTGCAGCAGAAACATAATACAACTCTTATGAACAAAACTCCTCTCATATCTTAATAGGGACTGGAGGGGGGAATAAAATAAAATATATAAAAAATAAAGATAAAAATAAGATAATAAAATAATGATAATAGAAAAGAAAAAATAATAATAAAGTAAAAAATAGCTAGCACAAGACTAGGTCATACTAATAGTAAGTAAGTAAAACCGAATAAAAACAAAATAGAACACTCTTATTTACATCAGTTGTATTGCACATGAATATGGCCTTAATTGCTTGTGAGTATGTCAGTATTGCACATGGGTATGACAGTATTGCACATGGGTATGTCAGTATTGCACATGGGTATGACAGTATTGCACATGGGTATGACAGTATTGCACATGGGTATGTCAGTATTGCACATGGGTATGTCAGTATTGCACATGGGTATGACAGTATTGCACATGGGTATGTCAGTATTGCACATGGGTATGACAGTATTGCACATCAAATCAAATCAAATCAATTTATTTTTGTAAGGCCTAAAATCACAACAACAGTCGCCTCTGAGGCTGAATCAACAATGTCTGTGGTGGCGATGAAGTCAGACAATGTCTGTGGTGGCGAGGGACGATGTCCCAGGTCCTCTGTCCTTAGACTCTCCTTCTGCAGGAAAAACTACAAAAAAAACCTCTTTGGGAAAAAAGCGTAGAAACCTGGAGGAGTTCCAGTGAAGGAGAGATCCCACTCTCACAGACGTGAGGGAGACTGGAGCTGGAGCCACTCTTCAGGCAGATGAGGGACCGTCCACACGGGGCAGGGACACTTCACCAGGAGAGGGACATCTGGGTCCACAGGTCCTCAGGAGTGAGAGAAAGAAAAGAAGGCGGTGAACAGTTTTCAAGTGGAATTAAAAAATAAATATTGTTTGATAGAATAAGTCAGAAGAAGAGGACAGTGCTCAAGCTGTCATACTTCCCCCAGCACAGTTACTCCTAGGGCAGCGTAGCTGAAGCTGTGGGTTTATGTTTCTGTTCCTAACTAGTCTGACCATAAGCGATTTTGAAGAGGATCGTTTTAAGCCTGGACTTAAATGAAGAGACTGTGTCAGCAGATTTAACATGGGTCAGGAGCTGATTCCATAACATGGGTATGACAGTATTGCACATGGGTATATCAGTATTGCACATGGGTATATCAGTATTGCACATGGGTATGTCAGTATTGCACATGGGTATGTCAGCATTGCACATGGGTATGACAGTATTGCACATGGGTATGACAGTATTGCACATGGGTATGACAGTATTGCACATGGGTATGACAGTATTGCACATGGGTATGTCAGTATTGCACATGGGTATGTCAGTATTGCACATGGGTATATCAGTATTGCACATGGGTATGACAGTATTGCACATGTGTATGTCAGTATTGCACATGGGTATGTCAGCATTGCACATGGGTATGTCAGTATTGCACATGGGTATGACAGTATTGCACATGGGTATATCAGTATTGCACATGGGTATGACAGTATTGCACATGTGTATGCCAGTATTGCACATGGGTATGTCAGCATTGCACATGGGTATGACAGTATTGCACATGGGTATGACAGTATTGCACATGGGTATGACAGTATTGCACATGGGTATGTCAGTATTGCACATGGGTGTGTCAGCATTGCACATGGGTATGACAGTATTGCACATGGGTATGTCAGTATTGCACATGGGTATGACAGTATTGCACATGGGTATGTCAGTATTGCACATGGGTATGACAGTATTGCACATGGGTATGACAGTATTGCACATGGGTATATCAGTATTGCACATGGGTATATCAGTATTGCACATGGGTATGACAGTATTGCACATGTGTATGTCAGTATTGCACATGGGTATGAGAGTATTGCACATGGGCATGTCAGTATTTCACATGGGTATGTCAGTATTGCACATGGGTATGACAGTATTGCACATGGGTATGTCAGTATTGCACATGGGTATGATAGTATTGCACATGGGTATGTCAGTATTGCACATGGGAATGGCAGTATTGCACATGGGTATGTCAGTATGGCACATGGGTATGACAGTATTGCACATGGGTATGACAGTATTGCACATGGGTATGACAGTATTGCACATGGGTATAACAGTATTGCACATGGGTATGTCAGAATTGCACATGGGTATGACAGTATTGCACATGGGTATGGCAGTACTGCTCATGAGTATGTCAGTATTGCAGATGGGTATGACAGTATAGCACATGAGTATGTCAGTATTGCACATGGGTATGTCAGTATTGCACATGGGTATGACAGTATTGCATATGGGTATGTCAGTATTGCACATGGGTATGACAGTGTTGCACATGGGTATGTCAGTATTGCACATGGGTATGACAGTGATGCACATGGGTATATCAGTATTGCACATGAGTATGACAGTATTGCACATGGGTATCACAGTGTTGCATATGGGTATGTCAGTATTGCACATGGGTATGTCAGTATTGCACATGGGTATGACAGTATTGCACATGGGTATGTCAGTATTGCACATGGGTATGACAGTATTGCATATGGGTATGACAGTATTGCACATGGGTATATCAGTATTGCACATGGGTATATCAGTATTGCACATGGGGATGACAGTATTGCACATGTGTATGTCAGTATTGCACATGGGTATGTCAGCATTGCACATGGGTATGACAGTATGGCACATGGCTATGAGAGTATTGCACATGGGTATGACAGTATTGCACATAGGTATGTCAGTATTGCACATGGGTGTGTCAGCATTGCACATGGGTATGACAGTATTGCATATGGGTATGTCAGTATTGCACATGGGTATGACAGTATTGCACATGGGTATGTCAGTATTGCACATGGGTATGACAGTATTGCACATGGGTATGGCAGTACTGCTCATGAGTATGTCAGTATTGCAGATGGGTATGACAGTATTGCACATGAGTATGTCAGTATTGTACATGGGTATGTCAGTATTGCACATGGGTATGACAGTATTGCATATGGGTATGTCAGTATTGCACATGGGTATGACAGTGATGCACATGGGTATATCAGTATTGCACATGAGTATGACAGTATTGCACATGGGTATCACAGTGTTGCACATGGGTATGTCAGTATTTCACATGGGTATGACAGTGTTGCACATGGGTATGTCAGTATTGCACATGGGTATGTCAGTATTGCACATGGTTATATCAGTATTGCACATGGGTATATCAGTATTGCATATGGGTATGACAGTATTGCACATGTGTATGTCAGCATTGCACATGGGTATGTCAGCATTGCACATGGGTATGACAGTAATGCACATGGGTATGACAGTATTGCACATGGGTATGACAGTATTGCACATGGGTATGTCAGTATTGCACATGGGTATGACAGTATTGCACATGGGTATGTCAGTGTTGCACATGGGTATGACAGTATTGCACATGGGTATGTCAGTATGGCACATGGGTATGACAGTATTGCACATGGGTATGACAGTATTGCACATGGGTATAACAGTATTGCACATGGGTATGTCAGTATTTCACATGGGTATGACAGTGTTGCACATGGGTATGTCAGTATAGCACATGGGTATGTCAGTATTGCACATGGGTGTATCAGTATTGCACATGGGTATGACAGTATTGCACATGTGTATGTCAGTATTGCACATGGGTATGTCAGCATTGCACATGGGTATGACGGTAATGCACATGGGTATGACAGTATTGCACATGGGTATGACAGTATTGCACATGGGTATGTCAGTATTGCACATGGGTATGACAGTATTGCACATAGGTATGTCAGTGTTGCACATGGGTATGACAGTATTGCACATGGGTATGTCAGTATTGCACATGGGTATGACAGTATTGCACATTGGTATGACAGTATTGCATATGAGTAAGTCAGTATTGCACATGGGTATGACAGTATTGCACATGGGTATGACAGTATTGCACATGGGTATGTCAGTTTTGGAACATGGGTATGTCAGTATTGCACATGGGTATGACAGTACTGCACATGAGTATTTCAGTATTGCACATGGGTATGACAGTATTGCACATGGGTATGACAGTATTGCACATGGGTATGTCAGTATTGGAACATGGGTATGAAAGTATTGCACATGGGTATGACAGTATTGCACATGGGTATGGCAGTACTGCACATGAGTATGTCAGTATTACACATGGGTATGACAGTATTGCACATGGGTATGACAGTATTGCACATGGGTACGTCAGTATTGCACATGGGTATGGCAGTGTTGCACATGGGTATGTCAGTATTGCACATGGGTATGACAGTGTTGCACATGGGTATGTCAGTATTGCACATGGGTATGACATTATTGCACATGGGTAAGTCAGTATTGCATATGGGTATGAAAGTTTTGCACATGGGTATGACAGTGTTTCACATGGGTATGTCAGTATTGCACATCGGTATGTCAGTATTGCACATGGGTATGACAGTACTGCACATGAGTATGTCAGTATTGCACATGGGTATGACAATATTGCACATGGGTATGTCAGTGTTGCACATGGGTATGACAGTCTTGCACATGGGTATGTCAGTATTGCACATGTGTATGTCAGTATTGCACATGGGTATGACAGTGTTTGTTGTAGAGTCTGACAGCAGCAGAAGGACTGACTGTGAAACGTCTCCTTCACACAGCGAGGGTGGATCAGTCACTGAAGCTGCTCTCCAGAGTGGACAGAGTGTCCTGCAGGGGACAGAGTGTCCTGCAGGGGGCGACAATCATGGTCCAGCATAGATGTGAGTTTAGCCAGGACCCTTCTGTCCCCCACCTCCTGCACCGAGTCCAGAGCACAGCCCAGGACAGAGCTGTGTCCAGCTTCTTCCTCTCCCTCTCTGTGATGACCACACCTACAGGAGCTGATGCACCACAGAGTCAGAGAAGGTCTTGCTTTATATGAAAGCTCCTGGTCAAATAAGACCCCAAGGTTTCCTACAGTAGAACTTGAGGCTAGAAAGTGTCTCGTAGACGTTTAGGACCTAGTACCTGGCCTGCGGGCCAACTCCAAATCGCCAATCAATATAGCTTGGCCCGCAGCCACATTTCCTATGAATACATTTGATTTGATTTTTTCCACATCGCATCCGCGGCAAGAATTTGGAGATTGCATCAATACCTTCAGGAGCCCATAGCTCAGTGATCTTCTCTGTTCCAAATGTCATGAAGCATCTATAGCTCTTTGTCCCTCTGATGTGCTACAGGGTGATGCGAGCAGCCGAGGAGACCACATCCAGTAATGTGTTCCCCTTTAAGATCGTCCACTTCAGCAAGAAGCACCGCACATGGCTGTTCTCTGCGGCCAGCGAGGACGAGCGCAGGGTAAGACCTAACCCTGACCCTGACCCTGACCCTGACCCTGACCCTAACCCTAACCCTAACCCTAACCCTAACCCACATGGCTGTTCTCTGCGGCCAGCGAGGACGAGCGCAGGGTAAGACCTGACCCTAACCCTGACCCTGACCCTGACCCTGACCCTGACCCTGACCCTGATCCTACCCCTTACCCTAACCCTAACCCTAACCCTAACCCTAACCCTAACCCTGACCCTGACCCTGACCCTGACACTAACCCTAACCCTAACCCTGACCCTAACCCTAACCCTAACCCTAACCCAGCGAGGACGAGCGCAGGGTAAGACCTAACCCTAACCCTGACCCTAACCCTGACCCTGACCCTGACACTGACACTGACCCTGACCCTGACCCTAACCCTGACCCTAACCCTAACCCTAACCCTAACCCTGACCCTAGAGCCACAGACACTCACCAAACTCCATTATTGAGCTAGTACAAGAGATCAAAAGAGAAGTTGAGACTAGACTCTTATTGAAATAGAATGATTTTAAATGTTATCCTTTTCAATAAACCACCACCAAACAACACCCTAAAAACTAAATTTACCAATTAACAAAGTACTTTATAATTACCATAATTACAATTTAAAATAGATATACTTTTACGTTTATACTCGGAAAATTAACATTTGTGAATGACCCGTCATTATTAATTATTGTGGTGGAAATGCCAAAACAAACTTTTGATTTGTCCACCCCTTTGAGAACTTGGAGAGGGCGTGGTCTGATGGGGCTGTGTTGCTGTGGGTGGGGCTTGTGTTGCTGTGGGTGCGGCTTAGAGAAGGCGTGGTCTGATGGGGCTGTGCTGCTGGGTGGGGTTTGGAGAGGGCGTGGTCTGATGGGGCTCTGCTGCTTGGTGGGATTTGGAGAGGGCGTGGTCTAATGGGGCTGTGCTGCTGGGTGGGGTTTGGAGAGGGCGTGGTCTGATGGGGCTGTGCTGCTGGGTGGGGTTTGGAGAGGGCGTGGTCTGATGGGGCTGTGCTGCTGGGTGGGGTTTGGAGAGGGCATGGTCTGATAGGGCTGTGTTGCTGTGGGTGGGGTGTGGAGAGGGCGTGGTCTGATGGGGCTGTGCTGCTGGGTGGGGTTTGGAGAGGGCATGGTCTGATAGGGCTGTGTTGCTGTGGGTGGGGTGTGGAGAGGGCGTGGTCTGATGGGGCTGTGCTGCTGGGTGGGGTTTGGAGAGGGCGTGGTCTGATGGGGCTGTGTTGCTGTGGGTGGGGTGTGGAGAGGGCGTGGTCTGATGGGGCTGTGCTGCTGGGTGGGGTTTGGAGAGGGCGTAGTCTGATGGGGCTGTGTTGCTGTGGGTGGGGTTTGGAGAGGGCGTGGTCTGATGGGGCTGTGTTGCTGGGTGGGGTTTGGAGAGGGCGTGGTCTGATGGGGCTGTGCTGCTGGGTGGGGTTTGGAGAGGGCGTGGTCTGATGGGGCTGTGTTGCTGTGGGTGGGATTTGGAGAGGGCGTGGTCTGATGGGGCTGTGGGTGGGGTTTGGAGAGGGTGTGGTCTGATGGGGCTGTGCTGCTGTGTGGGGTTTGGAGAGGGCGTGGTCTGATGGGGCTGTGATGCTGTGGGTGGGATTTGGAGAGGGCGTGGTCTGATGGGGCTGTGCTGCTGTGGGTGGGGTTTGGAGAGGGCGTGGTCTGATGGGGCTGTGTTGCTGTGGGTGGGGTTTGGAGAGGGCGTGGTCTGATGGGGCTGTGCTGCTGGGTGGGGTTTGGAGAGGGCGTGGTCTGATGGGGCTGTGTTGCTGTGGGTGGGGTTTCGAGAAGGCGTGGTTTGATGGGGCTGTGTTGCTGTGGGTGGGGTTTGGAGAGGGCGTGGTCTGATGGGGCTGTGTTGCTGTGGGTGGGGTTTGGAGAGGGCGTGGTCTGATGGGGCTGTGTTGCTGTTTGTGGGGTGTGGAGAGGGCGTGGTCTGATGGGGCTGTGTTGCTGTGGGTGGGGTTTGGAGAGGGCGTGGTCTGATGGAGCTGTGTTGCTGTTTGTGGGGTGTGGAGAGGGTGTGGTCTGACACAGCCCTGACACACCTCCTGCCTGGATGAACTCTCTCGCTAGATGAGTCCTGGTTCTTCCCTGGTTCTGTCCTGGTTCTGTCCTGGTTCTGTCCTGGTTCTGTCCTGGTTCAGTCCTGGTTCTGTCCTGGTTCTGTCCTGGTTCTGTCCTGGTTCAGTCCTGGTTCTGTCCTGGTTCTGTCCTGGTTCTGTCCTGGTTCGGTCTGTGGGAGTGGGATCTCTCCTTCACTGTGGTTCTTCCAGAGGTTTTTACTTTTTCCCAAGGGGTTTTTCATCTGTTTTTTCCCCATTGAAGCAACTGCTGTGATTTTGGGTGTTACAAATATAAATTGGAAATTGAATTGACAGTGCGGGTGGGAAGAGCTCACAGAGGGTGTGGTCTGACATGTGGTGTTGCAGAGCTGGATGAGGCACCTGCGCAGGGAGATCGACCACTACAATGACCGTCAGGAGCCCCACACACCCAGGTACGTCCCACACACCCTGGTACGTCCCACACACCCTGGTACGTCCCACACACCCTGGTACATCCCACACACCCAGGTGAGCCCCACACACCCAGGTGAGCCCCACACACCCAGGTGAGCCCCACACACCCAGGTGACCTCCACACACCCAGGTGAGTCCCACACACCCAGCTGACCTCCACACACCCAGGTGACCTCCACACCCCCAGGTGAGTCCCACACACCCAGGTGACCTCCACACACCAAGGTGACCTCCACACACCCAGGTGACCTCCACACACCCAGGTGAGTCCCACACACCCAGCTGACCTCCACACACCCAGCTGACCTCCACACACCCAGGTGACCTCCACACCCCCAGGTGAGTCCCACACACCCAGGTGACCTCCACACACCAAGGTGACCTCCACACACCCAGGTGACCTCCACACCCCCAGGTGAGTCCCACACACCCAGGTGACCTCCACACACCCAGGTGAGTCCCACACCCCCAGGTGACCTCCACACACCCAGGTGACCTCCGCACACCCAGGTGACCTCCGCACACCCAGGACTGTCTGCTGTTGTCTAACACATGTTCACGTGCCTGCAGTGACACCGACTCCGACTCGGACAGCTTCTACGGGACCATCGAGAGGCCCTTGGATATCAAGCATCTCGTGGACAACACGGACAATGGTACACGAGCTGCTGTCTCACACCGACACATCCGCTAATCCTGTCCAATGACTGTAGTCAGAGTGTGAATGAGGGAGTGGTTCCTTCATGTCAAGTGCTTTGAGTGCCTTGAAGGTACTATTAGGTCACTAGTATCATTAGATTGGTCCTTGTCTTTTCATTCCTTGCTTAAACCCTCAATAGTCATATTGTTGCCGTTTTAGATCTGGTTTAGATCTGGTTTAGATCTGGTTTAGACCTGGTTTAGACCTGGTTTAGATCTGGTTTAGACCTGGTGCTACTTGAAAGGTAAATGTTTTTTTTGGTAGTACTTGCTATGAAAAGGTTTAGATCCACTGCCCTCGACTTCAAGCAGCACGAAGTGTGTCACTTCTACAACCTTGCTCCTGATTGGCTCTGTGGTTGTCATGAAGTACCTACTTTGAAGTCCAAATATGGAACTTGGCTCTACATTCGCTGCCTAGTCTATGGAACCAATACTACGGCCTATGGAACCAATACTACAGCCTATGGAACCAATACTACAGTCTATGGAACCAATACTACAGCCTATGGAACCAATGCTACAGTCTATGGAACCAACACTACAGTCTATGGAACCAATACTACAGCCTATGGAACCAATACTACAGTCTATGGAACCAATGCTACAGTCTATGGAACCAACACTACAGTCTATGGAACCAATCCTACGGCGTATGGAACCAATACTACAGTCTATGGAACCAATACTACAGTCTATGGAACCAATACTACGGCCTATGGAACCAATACTACAGTCTATGGAACCAATACTACAGTCTATGGAACCAATACTACAGTCTATGGAACCAATCCTACAGCCTTTGGAACCAATACTACAGTCTATGGAACCAATACTACAGCCTATGGAACCAATACTACAGTCTATGGAACCAATCCTACGGCCTATGGAACCAATACTACAGTCTATGGAACCAATACTACAGTCTATGGAACCAATACTACAGTCTATGGAACCAACACTACAGTCTATGGAACCAATCCTACAGCCTATGGAACCAATACTACAGTCTATGGAACCAATACTACAGTCTATGGAACCAATACTACGGCCTATGGAACCAATACTACAGTCTATGGAACCAATACTACAGTCTATGGAACCAATACTACAGTCTATGGAACCAATCCTACGGCCTTTGGAACCAATACTACAGTCTATGGAACCAATACTACAGCCTATGGAACCAATACTACAGTCTATGGAACCAATACTACAGTCTATGGAACCAATCCTACGGCCTATGGAACCAATACTACAGTCTATGGAACCAATACTACAGTCTATGGAACCAATACTACAGTCTATGGAACCAATACTACAGTCTATGGAACAAATACTACAGTCTATGGAACCAATACTACAGCCTATGGAACCAATACTACAGTCTATGGAACCACTACTCAAGTAGTAAGAAGTTTCTCACCAAATTGACCCAAGCATCATTGTAATTGTTTGTTATTTATTTGTTTATTTAAGTTAATATTTACCTGTGTACGTTTTCATGTGAACACGGGCGTGGCCCCAGAGGTAAAAATACAGAGACAGGGAGAGAGAGAGAGAAGCCGTGAAACAGAACGGTAAAAGAAAAGACTGGCTAGAGAGTAGAGAAAGACAAACGTCTGCCAGAAAACCACTTAACTACCAATGGTCATATGTTGGCCAACACGTTTTCAAGGTGTAAAGTGTCAAGGTGCAAAGTTGTGACTGCAATTAAACCTGACCTGACACAACATCAGTCTTGAAGGGGTTTAGCGTCTTGTGCCCTTCTGCGTGTTCATGCATCAGAGAGAGATGACCAGGAGAAACGACGGTTCCAAGTAGAAAGGTTTATTGCCCTGATACAGAGGTTTCTAGAAATGTGCAACAACAGATATCTGGGTCTTGGGCCTATGTCAGCCGAGCACACCAGACGTGTGTCTTACCAGCTGAAGCCAAGAGCAAGACAAAAGTTTAAGACTATGCAGTGTTATTCATGGTGAAGGAGGCGTGGTCTCCCTCCGAGGCGGCGGGATGGATGAGTCATGAACTGGTTGGGATCCTAGTCCCGGATCTTGCTCGTATATGGAGTTGTTTCCCGAGCGCCGGGGTGTGACTTCCCCACGGTGAGCCATCCTGCACAGATAAGACAAGAAGAAGAATCCTCCGCGCCTCCTCCACGCCTCTGCACCTGGGACGGTGTAGTACCGAGTTGTGGATCAAGGCCGAGTAATGCACGTGTGTGTGTGTGTGCCTTCAGCCTGGAGCATGATGTCCTTTTTAGACCGAGTTGAACCACGGTAGTTACAGTAACTGTTGTTTCGCCCCGTGTCTGGGTGGGTCAAAGCCTCCAGCTGTAACTGTCTTACTCTAGCAGGAGTCAAAGTACGGTGTCTGAAAACTACTCTAAAACGTTATTCAAATGTAGTTAAGCGAATGTAACAATGTGCAAGTGTGTACTACTGACCTCTGAGCCACACCATCACACACAAAGTGAGTCCAGCCACACATCCTCACAGAAGCTGTTGTGTTGCAGATTATGAGGACGAGGATGAAGAGGACTATGTGACACCAGACAGTTCACCGACCAACACCTGTGAGTACATGTCATGCAGAGCGATGCTTCTCAAACACGCCAAATGTAAAGATCAAATCCTACCTAGAAAACAAAAATGAACATAATATATATTCTACATATAGGATAGAAGTAGTCTAATCTTGGCTTATAAAAATGTATTTTTGGTCTTGTCACAAAGGTTCATGATCTGTGTGAAAGTCGTGCTCTGGAGGGAGTAATGACCCAAACGGTTTTCCCAATCCTAATCTTAATGCTCTTCCCAAACATCTAAACCTAACTGTAGCTGAGCGGCTAGCACTTCACACCTGTGTCTGGGGGGCTAGCACTTCACACCTGTGCCTGGGGGACTAGCACTTCACACCTGTGTCTGGGGGGCTAGCACTTCACACCTGTGTCTGGGGGGCTAGCGGCTAGCACTACACACCTGTGTCTGGGGGGCTAGCGGCTAGCACTTCACACCTGTGTCTGGGTGGCTAGCACTTCACACCTGTGTCTGGGGGGCTAGCACTTCACACCTGTGTCTGGGTGGCTAGCACTTCACACCTGTGTCTGGGTGGCTAGCACTTCACACCTGTGTCTGGGTGGCTAGCACTTCACACCTGTGTCTGGGTGGCTAGCACTTCACACCTGTGTCTGGGTGGCTAGCACTTCACACCTCTGTCTGGGTGGCTAGCACTTCACACCTGTGTCTGGGTGGGGTTCCTCCAGGCTCTCATTTGCCCCATCAACTCAAAACACAGTAGGTAAATAGGTAGATTGAACACAAACATGACTTAAGAGTCCGGCGTCCTTTTGGGGTCCATTATCCCACTTCAGCCTTTGTGCAATGACTGTTTTTAATTGTAATAGTGTATTCAGAGCTTGTGCCTTGTGTGTGCAGGTCGACCCACAGGCCCCCCACCCTCGTACCCGCCTCCCCCTGTCCCTCTGACTGCTGTGTCTAATCAGCTCCCTCCAGACGGCAAAGCCCCACCCATTCCCCCACCCCTTCACCGGATCCCAACCAGCCCCTTACCCAAAAAGCCTCTGCCCATTCCACCCCCGTCCACCCACAAGGGCCCACCCCCTGACCCGCCCTTGGTTGCTCCCCGGCAGAGACATGCCCCTTTTGCTCTCGTGACCCCTCCCCTTCCAGCCCCCAACCCCAAACGGACCGTCTCTAGAGTAGAGACCTCCACCACGTTACCTATCTGCGAGGAGCTGTCACGGCTATGGCTGAACCGCACCGTGCCCGACCCCGCACGCAACCCCGCCCCAAACCCAGCACGCAGTCCTGCCCCCAGCCCAGCACTCAGCCCCTCCCACAGCCAAGCCCACAGCCCCACACCTAACCCAGCCCACAGCCACACCCATAACCTCTCCCAGAGTACCATTCAGCGCCCCACCCAAAGCTCCGCCCATGGCCCTTTAATAGGAAACCACTTGTACAAACCGAAACCCCCTCCCCCAACCAGCAAACCCCCTGTGCCCACATCTAGGAAGCCGGCGTCCACAAGCTCTCTGGGGTAAGTCCTGCCCTGGCCCTGCGCTGTGGCTCCACCTGCCACGCCTCACATGCACTATTTCATCATTTGACCAATTTAGTAGAGTAAGATTGCAGGCTGGATACTGTAGATTTAAGAGATGAATTTGAACTTTTAGACTTTGTTTTAATATTTCCTGTAAAGTTCACAGTTAAGCTTGATTCAAGTCTTTGTGCAGTGACTGTTGTAAGACAGTGTATGTTTGACCTCAGTGTGTATGTGTCTTGTCAGAAGGGCGTCTCCAGAAGGACAGAGCTTCCGGGCCTCTGCAGACGAGGTCCCTGTGGACATCAGGACCAGGTGGGCCTCGGTCAAACCCAGCGGGGACAAGTCAGATGAGGACGATGACTACGAGAATGTAAGTCTATCGGAGCTGATGCACCTCAAACACCTTTGCACGGACCTGACAAGGAAAACCCAGTTTTTTTAAATTTAACGTTATTGACCTTATTCCGCCCTGCTCTGCCCCGAAATAAAATGTTGTATTTTATTTTTTTATTTTAATTTGGTCACAAGATGATGGCCACCTAGCTTAGCCGTGTTTGTCTGGCTGCGGTCGAATCCCTTGAAATTATACATCTTTAATATGAGTTTAATATGAGATTTGATATTTCTGCATGAGAGAACATAAATAAAGGCTTGGACACTTATTTCAGGAACATCATCTAAGAAACCGAAAAATCCACCGAGAACAGGGCCAGCCATGCTAAACCTGAATGAAGAGACTGTGTCGCCTCTTTAACATGGACAGAACTCTACCTCCTACTGTGCTTTTAGAGACTCTTGGGACCACCAGAAGGCTCTACCTTCTACTGTGCTTTTAGAGACTCTTGGCACCACCAGAAGGCTCTAGCTCCTACTGTGCTTTTAGAGACTCTTGGGACCACCAGAAGGCTCTACCTTCTACTGTGCTTTTAGAGACTCTTGGCACCACCAGAAGGCTCTACCTTCTACTGTGCTTTTAGAGACTCTTGGCACCACCAGAAGGCTCTACCTTCTACTGTGCTTTTAGAGACTCTTGGCACCACCAGAAGGCTCTACCTTCTACTGTGCTTTTAGAGACTCTTGGGACCACCAGAAGGCTCTACCTTCTACTGTGCTTTTAGAGACTCTTGGCAGCACCAGAAGGCTCTACCTTCTACTGTGCTTTTAGAGACTCTTGGCACCACCAGAAGACTTTACCTTCTACTGTGCTTTTAGAGACTCTTGGCACCACCAGAAAGCTCTACCTCCTACTGTGCTTTTAGAGACTCTTGGGACCACCAGAAGGCCAGCATTTAGAGAGTGAAGAGCTCTGATTGGATGAGATGGTTCTATAGCATCTTTGAGGTGGGAGGGGCCATGTCATTTATGGCTTTGTAAGTCAGGAGGAGGAGTTTAAATGTGATTCTAAACTGGACAGGAGCCAGTGAAGAGACTCCAGCACCGGCGTAATGTGCTCTCTTCTTTTAGTTCCTGTTAGTAATCTTGCAGCTGCATTTTGAACCAGTTAAAGCTTTTTATGGAGCTTTTAGGTCCTGCTGTGAGCAGGAGTTACAGGAGAATCGAGACGTTACAAATGCAGGAGACGTTTCAGCTTCGCTTTTAGGCCGGATTCTTCTGATTTGATCTTTATTACACAGACGAAAGAGTCTGTTTTACAGACTTGATTTACATGAGCTTTAAATGAGACTCTGAGGTTTCTTACAGTAGAACTGGAGGCTTCAGTGAGGCTATCTGCACAATGACCTCCAGCACAATGACCTCCTGCACAATGACCTCCAGCACAATGACCTCCAGCACAATGACCTCCAGCACAATGACCTCCAGCACAATGACCTTCAGCACATTGACCTCCAGCACAATGACCTCCAGCACAATGACCTCAATGACCTCCAGCACAATGACCTCCAGCACAATGACCTCCAGCACAATGACCTTCAGCACAATGACCTTCAGCACATTGACCTCCAGCACAATGACCTCCAGCACAATGACCTCAATGACCTCCAGCACAATGACCTCCAGCACAATGACCTCCAGCACAATGACCTCCAGCACAATGACCTCCTGCACAATGACCTCCAGCACAATGACCTCCAGCACAATGACCTCCAGCACAATGACCTTCAGCACATTGACCTCCAGCACAATGACCTCCAGCACAATGACCTCAATGACCTCCAGCACAATGACCTCCAGCACAATGACCTCCAGCACAATGACCTTCAGCACAATGACCTTCAGCACATTGACCTCCAGCACAATGACCTCCAGCACAATGACCTCAATGACCTCCAGCACAATGACCTCCAGCACAATGACCTCCAGCACAATGACCTTCAGCACATTGACCTCCAGCACAATGACCTCCAGCACAATGACCTCCAGCACAATGACTTTCAGCACATTGACCTCCAGCACAATGACCTCCAGCACAATGACCTCCAGCACAATGACCTCGGTTTTTTCAGGGTTAAGAAGCAGGTAGTTAAGTGTCCTCCAGGTTTTTATCTCCTTCACACAAGCACTAAGTCTGTCTCCTTGATCGCTCTGATCAGGTTCATTGATAAATACAGCTGAGTGTTAATGCCATGTGACCTGATCATGTGACCTGATCATGTGACCTGATCACGTGACTTGATCATGTGACCTAACGGCAGCATGTAAAGAGTAAACAGAATTGGACCCAGTGCTGACCCCTGAGGGTCACCGTAAGTTACTTTAAAACAAGGTGAGGAGCTCTGGTTTACATTAACAAACTGTTAACACCCTCATGTGCTGCTGAAGCCCCCACAGGCCCCTCATGTGCTGCTGAAGCCCCCACAGGCCCCTCATGTGCTGCTGAAGCCCCCACAGGCCCCTCATGTGCTGCTGAAGCACCCACAGGCCCCTCATGTGCTGCTGAAGCCCCCACAGGCCCCTCATGTGCTGCTGAAGCCCCCACAGGCCCCTCATGTGCTGCTGAAGCACCCACAGGCCCCTCATGTGCTGCTGAAGCCCCCACAGGCCCCTCATGTGCTGCTGAAGCCCCCACAGGCCCCTCATGTGCTGCTGAAGCACCCACAGGCCCCTCATGTGCTGCTGAAGCCCCCACAGGCCCCTCATGTGCTGCTTGTGCTTGTGTTCCAGGTGCAGCTTCCAAACAGCATTTTCATCGACTCTACAGAGACCAGCTACGTAGAAAAGTAAGTGCCAACTTCCTGTTCCGGGCTGACTTCCTGTTCCGGGCTGACTTCCTGTTCCGGGCTGACTTCCTGTTCCGGGCTGACTTCCTTTGACCACCAGAATCTCAGAAAGGACAAACAAAAGATCAGACACAAGAGTGGTAATGTCTCACAAGCTAACGAGGCTAACATGGCTAACAGGCCCCTCCCCCTGCAGCAGGAGTTTCACCAGCTCTTTTATAATCATAAATAATAATAATACACTAATAATAAACAGTAATCCTTTCCTGTAGCACTTGAGAATGGGCAGCAGATCATTCTTTAAAACGATATTTTTTTGATTATTATTATTATGACACATCGTGAAATCACTTATATTAAAGGCGCAATGGACGATTTGAGAACTCAGGCGGAAGTGCCCATGCCACTCCCCCGTGCTCATGCCACTCCCCCGTGCTCATGCCACTCCCCCGTGCTCAAGCCACTCCCCCGTGCTCATGCCACTCCCCCGTGTGGACTGATATAACACACACGTGTGTTTGTTTATTAGCTCTGATCACATAGTCTCTCGTCTCCGTAGATTTCCGTCTCTTCTGAGCTTGAACTGTCTTTCTCCGTCTTCATTTTGTCCAGTCACTGAGGGAACTATATTATGATAGATCAATGCGCTTAGACACAGGGAAACATGCTGCTGCAGGTGAACGAGGCTCCGCAGGTGAACGAGGCTCCGCAGGTGAACCAGGCTCTGCAGGTGCAGTAGGTGCGTTCTATGATTGACACGTGGCAAGACTAATCGGCCGTCCACGCCACGAGGAAATGAGGCTCAGATTTGGGCCAAAGAAATCGTCCATTACGTCTTTAATAATGACAGAAATCAGAACGATAGCTCGTACCACCAAAGATTCATTTAGTCTGGTCACAGTGCAGTGTGTTTACTGTGATACCGCCATCTAGTGGATCAGAAGAAAAGGACATTGCTATTGTTAAAGTGCTGAACAGACGGATTCACCTGAGACATTCTCGTCTTCTGCTACGTCATGTTTCACAGGTTGTTCCGAGAGAGCAGTGTCTGTCCTGACGGGCTGTACGCCGTCCGCAACTCAGGGACCAAGACCTCCAAGGTCAGACCTCCTCCTGCTCCTCAAGCATGTCCTCATGTCCTGTGTGTGTCCTCATGTCCTGTGTGTGTCCTCATGTCCTGTGTGTGTCCTCATGTCCCGTGTGTGTCCTCATGTCCCGTTTGTGTCCTCATGTCCTGTGTGTGTCCTCATGTCCCGTGTGTGTCCTCATTAGATTAGATTAGATTAGATTCAACTTTATTGTCATTGCACAGAGTACAGGTACTAAGACAACGAAATGCAGTTAGCATCAACCAGAAGTGCAAAACAGCAGTTAAAAGTGCAGAGTATGTAAAGTGAATCAGTGAATAAATACAGAATGTACAGTAGGGGGCCGTATGGGGTATGAGCAGTTGTCCACAATCACTGTGTGTGTGTGTGGCAGTCTACAGTCTCTGTATGTGCATGTCTGTGTGTGTGTGTGTGTGGGGGGGGGGACATTGAGGTAGAGAGTTCAGCAGGATGACCGCTGCAGGGAGGAAGCTTTTCCTGAACCTGCTGGTCCGGGAATGGAGCACCCTGTAGCGCCTCCCGGAGGGGAGGAGGGCAAACAGTTGGTGGCTGGGGTGAGAGCTGTCTCTGACGATGCTGCGCGCCCTCTGCAGGCACCTCTTGCTCTGGACAGTCTCAATGGAGGGGAGTGAGGAACCTGTGATGCGTTGGGCGGTTTTCACCACCCTCTGGAGTGACTTCCGGTCCGCAGCAGAGCAGCTGCCATACCAAACTGAGACACAGTTGGTAAGGATGCTCTCGATGGTGCAGCGGTAAAAGTTCACCAAGATCAGAGGAGACAGGTGGGCCTTCTTCAACCTCCTCAGGAAGAAGAGACGCTGGTGTGCCTTCTTGACCAGGGTTGAGGTGTTGAGAGACCAAGAGAGATCCTCGGAGATGTGGACACCCAGGAACTTGAAGCTGGTGACACGCTCGACCTCCGTCCCGTCGATAAGGATGGGGGTGTGTGTGCCACTCTTCTTCCTGAAGTCCACGATGAGCTCTTTGGTCTTCTTGGTATTGAGAGCCAGGTTGTTGGCGGCGCACCACACTGCCAGATGCTGAACCTCTTCTCTATACGCCGTCTCATCGTTGTTGTTGATGAGGCCAACCACCGTTATGTCGTCTGCAAACTTGACAATGGTGTTAGAACCATGTACAGGTGTGCAGTCGTGGGTGAAGAGGGAGTAGAGGAGAGGACTCAGCACACAGCCCTGTGGGACACCGGTGTTCAGGATGAGTGTAGAGGAGGTGTGGTTTTCCAGCTTAACAAACTGGGGTCTGTTGGTTAGGAAGTCCAGAACCCAGTTGCAGAGGGAAGCATCGATACCCAGGTCACTGAGTTTGGTCATCAGTTTGGAGGGGATGATGGTGTTGAATGCTGAGCTAAAGTCAATGAACATCATTCTCACATAGGTGTTGTTATTGTCCTGTGTGTGTCCTCATGTGCTGTGTGTGTCCTCATGTCCCGTGTGTGTCCTCATGTCCCGTGTGTGTCCTCATGTCCCGTGTGTGTCCTCATGTCCTGTTTGTGTCCTCATGTCCTGTGTGTGTCCTCATGTCCTGTTTGTGTCCTCATGTCCCGTGATTGTCCTCATGTCCCGCGTGTGTCCTCATGTCCCGTGTGTGTCCTCATGTCCCGTGTGTGTCCTCATGTCCTGTTTGTGTCCTCATGTCCTGTTTGTGTCCTCATGTCCTGTTTGTTTCCTCATGTCCCGTGTGTGTCCTCATGTCCCGTGTGTGTCCTCATGTCCTGTGTGTGTCCTCATGTCCTGTTTGTGTCCTCATGTCCTGTTTGTGTCCTCATGTCCTGTGTGTGTCCTCATGTCCTGTTTGTGTCCTCATGTCCCGTGTGTGTCCTCATGTCCTGTGTGTGTCCTCATGTCCTGTTTGTGTCCTCATGTCCTGTTTGTGTCCTCATGTCCCGTGTGTGTCCTCATGTCCCGTGTGTGTCCTCATGTCCTGTTTGTGTCCTCATGTCCCGTGTGTGTCCTCATGTCCTGTTTGTGTCCTCATGTCCTGTTTGTGTCCTCATGTCCCGTGTGTGTCTTCATGTCCCGTGTGGGTCCTCATGTCCTGTTTGTGTCCTCATGTCCCGTGTGTGTCCTCATGTCCTGTTTGTGTCCTCATGTCCTGTTTGTGTCCTCATGTCCCGTGTGTGTCTTCATGTCCCGTGTGGGTCCTCATGTCCCGTGTGTGTCCTCCTGTTTGTGTCCTCATGTCCTGTTTGTGTCCTCATGTCCCGTTTGTGTCCTCATGTCCCGTGTGTGTCCTCATGTCCCGTGTGTGTCCTCCTGTTTGTGTCCTCATGTCCTGTGTGTGTCCTCATGTCCCGTGTGTGTCCTCATGTCCCGTGTGTGTCCTCATGTCCCATGTGTGTCCTCGTGTCCCGTGTGTGTCCTCCTGTTTGTGTCCTCATGTCCTGTTTGTGTCCTCATGTCCCGTGTGTGTCCTCATGTCCCATGTGTGTCCTCATGTCCCGTGTGTGTCCTCATGTGCTGTGTGTGTCCTCATGTCCCGTGTGTGTCCTCATGTCCCGTGTGTGTCCTCATGTCCCGTGTGTGTGCAGGTGCTGGTGGTGTGGGACATCAGCATCCACAAGGCTCGCAACTACAGGCTGTTTGAGGAGGTGAGGACACCACATGTCCAATCTGAAACAACTGGACACAAGGACACAAGACAGAGGGACACAAGGACACAAGACAGAGGGACACAAGGACACAAGACAGAGGGACACAAGGACACAAGGACACAAGGCAGAGGGACACAAGGACACAAGACAGAGGGACACAAGTACACAAGGACACAAGACAGAGGGACACAAGGACACAAGACAGAGGGACACAAGGACACAAGGACACAAGACAGAGGGACACAAGGACAAAAGGACACAAGACAAAGGGACACAAGGACACAAGACAGAGGGACACAAGGACACAAGACAGAGGGACACAAGGACACAAGACACAAGGACACAAGACAGCGGGACACAAGGACACAAGACAGAGGGACACAAGGACACAAGACAGAGGGACACAAGGACACAAGACAGAGGGACACAAGGACACAAGGACACAAGGCAGAGGGACACAAGGACACAAGACAGAGGGACACAAGTACACAAGGACACAAGACAGAGGGACACAAGGACACAAGACAGAGGGACACAAGGACACAAGACAGAGGGACACAAGGACAAAAGGACACAAGACAAAGTGACACAAGGACACAAGACAGAGGGACACAAGGACACAAGACAGAGGGACACAAGGAGACAAGACACAAGGACACAAGACAGAGGGACACAAGACAGAGGGACACAAGGACACAAGACAGAGGGACACAAGGACACAAGACAGAGGGACACAAGGACCCAAGACAGAGGGACACAAGGACACAAGACAGAGGGACACAAGACAGAGGGACACAAGGACACAAGACAGAGGGACACAAGGACACAAGACAAAGGGACACAAGGACACAAGACAGAGGAACACAAGGACACAAGACAGAGGGACACAAGGACACAAGACACAGGGACACAAGGACACAAGACAGAGGGACACAAGGACACAAGACAGAGGGACACAAGGACACAAGACAGAGGGACACAAGGACACAAGACACAGGGTCACAAGGACACAAGACAGAGGGACACAAGGACACAAGACAGAGGGACACAAGGACACAAGACACAGGGACACAAGGACACAAGACAGAGGGACACAAGGACACAAGGACACAAGGCAGAGGGACACAAGTACACAAGGACACAAGACAGAGGGACACAAGTACACAAGGACACAAGACAGAGGGACACAAGGACACAAGACAGAGGGACACAAGGACACAAGACAGAGGGACACAAGGACACAAGGACACAAGACAAAGGGACACAAGGACACAAGACAGAGGGACACAAGGACACAAGACAGAGGGACACAAGGACACAAGGACACAAGGACACAAGACAGAGGGACACAAGGACACAAGGACACAAGGCAGAGGGACACAAGGACACAAGACAGAGGGACACAGGGACACAAGGACACAAGACAGAGGGAAGTCGATAGAAACTATGTAGAACTGTCAATCACATGTGAAAATGATCTGCACAAAGTGATTTATGTGAAAAAACGTATCACAGAAAAAGAAAAGATGCTTTAAAAACACAAACAGTTAAAAACATAAATGATTCATATAAAATAAAAGTAGATCTGACTCTGGCACCAGCAGGAGGCCGCTCCATGTTTAGTCCTGACTCTGGCACCAGCAGGAGGCCGGTCCATGTTTAGTCCTGACTCTGGCACCAGCAGGAGGCCCGTCCATGTTTAGTCCTGACTCTGGCACCAGCAGGAGGCCGCTCCATGTTTAGTCCTGACTCTGGCACCAGCAGGAGGCCGCTCCATGTTTAGTCCTGACTCTGGCACCAGCAGGAGGCCGGTCCATGTTTAGTCCTGACTCTGGCACCAGCAGGAGGCCGGTCCATGTTTAGTCCTGACTCTGGCACCAGCAGGAGGCCGCTCCATGTTTAGTCCTGACTCTGGCACCAGCAGGAGGCCGGTCCATGTTTAGTCCTGACTCTGGCACCAGCAGGAGGCCGGTCCATGTTTAGTCCTGACTCTGGCACCAGCAGGAGGCCGGTCCATGTTTAGTCCTGACTCTGGCACCAGCAGGAGGCCGGTCCATGTTTAGTCCTGACTCTGGCACCAGCAGGAGGCCGCTCCATGACTCTGGTCCTTGTGTATCTGCAGAATGGATGCATCTTCCTGGACACTGAGCTGACCTTTCCCAGCCTGGCCATCCTGGTTGAACACTACCACATTCACCCGTTGCCCCAGCACGGCTCGCTCTGCCTGCAGAAGCCTTACGGACCCACCTGACCACCACCACCACCATGTTTTATTTATTTATTTTATTTGAAAAAATGTATTAACGTTACAAATCATTCATTAACAGAACTTGAATTTATAAACTCACAATCTCCAAGTCAATCCACATGGACTTTAAAGACTCTAGAGACGCCAACTCTCAAGCACACGGCTCGTTTTGCAACTGACGAAGGCGGAGCGTGTGGGACGCCCCCTTCCCCCTCTTGACCGCTGCCCCCTCTTGACCGCTGCCACCTCCTGACCGCTGCCCCCTCTTGACCGCTGCCACCTCTTGACCGCTGCCACCTCCTGACCGCTGCCACCTCCTGACCGCTGCCACCTCCTGACCGCTGCCCCCTCTTGACCGCTGCCCCCTCTTGACCGCTGCCACCTCCTGACCGCTGCCACCTCCTGACCGCTGCCCCTTCTTGACCGCTGCCCCCTCTTGACCGCTGCCACCTCCTGACCGCTGCCACCTCCTGACCGCTGCCCCTTCTTGACCGCTGCCACCTCTTGACCGCTGCCACCTCCTGACCGCTGCCCCTTCCTGACCGCTGCCCCCTCTTGACCGCTGCCCCCTCTTGACCGCTGCCCCCTCTTGACCGCTGCCCCCTCTTGACCGCTGCCACCTCCTGACCGCTGCCACATCCTGCCACCTCCTGACCTTCTCTCTGTACATTTAAATATTTGCCTCTTTTTTACTATTAAACATACTGGATTTATATACATATATATATATATATATATATATATATATATATATATATATATATATATATATATATATATATATATATATATATATATATATATATATATATGTATTTATGTATACTTGTAAATGTGTATCAACAATCATGTTTTTTGACAAATAAATATATTTTGATATATATATATATATTTGATTCTTTTCTGTATTTGGTTCTAGGGCAAAGTGTTGTGTGCTTGGCCCCGCCCACCTGTGACCTCACTTCCTGTGAAAGACCTATGAAAGTCCCGTTTGTCCTCAGAGGATTCTCTGTTGTCCAGACCTTAAATCTGAGTCTGAGCTGCAGCGGTGACGTTTTCATCGTTAGGACGCATTATTTTATTACTTTTTTAATGAAATATATTGCACGAGGGGGCGAAATATTAATATAAATATAATTTTGATTTCAAAAGATGTTTTCTTCCGGGTTTGCCCAAAACGCACCACGCGGCGCTCAGGAGCGTGTCACAGTCAATAATAGAATAGATCCATAGTAACAGTAGATTTAGCGTGTTTTCGACAGAACTGACGCTTAAGTGTGCGCCTTTAGTCACGGCAAAACGCGCTGAAGAAAATGTGGTAAACGGGTTTAAAATGATTTGGCGCGCAGCAGCTGGCAAACGGGCACGGTCCCCGGGACCGCGCGCATGCCCGTTGCTCTCCCCGGGACCGCACGCTCTCTCCCCGGGATGCGCGCGCTCTCCCCGGGAGCGCAAAAAAAATTTATAATCATTTATTTTATTTATATTGTAGAAATCTATAATCTAAGTGCGGCGGATCCGTAAACCAAGTAATAAAATAACTAAGGCCTTAGCATGTTCAGTTTGTATGTTTGGATCAGCTCTTTCCATGTTGTAAGCACAGATTTGACCCAGGGATTCTTAAAGATGTGCTGCAAAGTGACTTGTAATTGTGCTTTCAAGTCGTCATTGGCCGTTAGTATCCAAGTCTTAATATATTCAGATACTATTGATGACATTTTTTATTATTATTTAAAAGAATTACGCTATTTTGTTGCGTCCGTGTTTTTGCCTTCACCTAACCCGGAAATGTGTCGTCACTCCGGGACATTGTCCAGCCAGCACTGAGGACATTTACACTGAAGTGGACAGCGAGAGCAACGCAAATACTAGTGAATCCTCGTCAAGTGAGAGGATTTCAACAGATGATGAACAGCATATGTTGAAGAACAGGTCCTACAGCTGCTGCCTCATATATTTGAGCCTGACACCTCGTCAGACCATGAAAATGATGATGAGGAGACGAGAATGATGATGAGGAGACAAGAATGATGATGAGGAGACAAGAATGGTGATGAGGAGATGAGAATGATGATGAGGAGACGAGAATGATGATGAGGAGATGAGAATGGTGATGAGGAGACGAGAATGATAATGAGGAGACGAGAATGATGATGAGGAGACGAAAATGGTGATGAGGAGACGAGAATGATGATGAGGAGACAAGAATGGTGATGAGGAGACGAGAATGATGATGAGGAGACGAAAATGGTGATGAGGAGACGAGAATGATGATGAGGAGACAAGAATGGTGATGAGGAGACGAGAATGATGATGAGGAGACGAGAATGATGATGAGGAGACGAAAATGATTATGAGGAGACGAGAATGGTGATGAGGAGACGAGAATGATGATGAGGAGACGAAAATGGTGATGAGGAGACGAGAATGATGATGAGGAGACAAGAATGGTGATGAGGAGACGAGAATGATGATGAGGAGACGAGAATGATGATGAGAAGGTGAGAATGGTGATGAGGAGACGAGAATGATGATAAGGAGACGAGAATGATGATGATGATGATGATGATGATGATGATGATGAGGATGATGAGACGAGAATGGTGATGAGGAGACGAGAATGGTGATGAGACGAGAATGATGATGATGAGACGAGAATGATGATGAGGAGACGAGAATGATGATTAGGAGACGAGAATGATGATGAGAAGGTGAGAATGGTGATGAGGAGACGAGAATGATGATAAGGAGACGAGAATGATGATGACGATGATGATGATGATGATGATGATGATGATGATGATGATGATGATGATGATGATGATGATGATGAGGAGGAGGAGGAGGAGGAGACGAGAATGGTGATGAGACGAGAATGATGATGATGAGACGAGAATGATGATGATGAGACGAGAATGATGATGAGGAGACGAGAATGATGATGAGGAGACGAGAATGATGATGAGAAGGTGAGAATGGTGATGAGGAGACGAGAATGATGATAAGGAGACGAGAATGATGATGATGATGATGATGATGATGATGATGATGATGATGATGATGATGATGATGATGAGGAGGAGACGAGATTGGTGATGAGGAGATGAGAATGGTGATGAGGAGACGAGAATGATAATGAGGAGACGAAAATGATTATGAGGAGACGAGAATGGTGATGAGGAGACGAGAATGATGATGAGGAGACGAGAATGGTGATGAGGAGACGAGAATGATGATGAGGAGACAAGAATGGTGATGAGGAGACGAGAATGATGATGAGGAGACGAGAATGATGATGAGGAGACGAGAATGATGATGAGAAGGTGAGAATGGTGATGAGGAGACGAGAATGATGATAAGGAGACGAGAATGATGATGATGATGATGATGATGAGACGAGAATGGTGATGAGGAGACGAGAATGGTGATGAGACGAGAATGATGATGATGAGACGAGAATGGTGATGAGGAGACGAGAATGATGATAAGGAGACGAGAATGGTGATGAGGAGATGAGAATGATGATAAGGAGACGAGAATGATGATGAGGAGATGAGAATGATGAATAGGAGACGAGAATGATGATGAGGAGACGAGAATGATGTTGAGGAGACGAGAATGATGATGAGGAGATGAGAATGATGATGAGGAGACGAGAATGATGATGAAGGGAAGAGAATGATGATGAGAAGGTGAGAATGGTGATGAGGAGACGAGAATGATGATGAGGAGACGAGAATGGTGATAAGGAGACGAGAATGATGATGAGGAGACGAGAATGATGATGAGGAGACGAGAATGATGATGAGGAGACGAAAATGTTGATAAGGAGACGAGAATGGTGATAAGGAGACGAGAATGATGATGAGGAGACGAGAATGATGATGAGGAGACGAGAATGGTGATGAGGAGACGAGAATGATGATGAGGAGACGAATATGATGATGAGGAGACAAGAATGGTGATAAGGAGACGAGAATGATGATGATGAGACGAGAATGATGATGAGGAGACGAGAATGATGATGAGGAGACGAGAATGATGATGAGAAGGTGAGAATGGTGATGAGGAGACGAGAATGATGATAAGGAGACGAGAATGATGATGATGATGATGATGATGATGATGATGATGATGATGATGATGATGATGATGATGATGATTAGGAGGAGACGAGATTGGTGATGAGGAGACGAGAATGGTGATGAGGAGACGAGAATGATAATGAGGAGACGAAAATGATTATGAGGAGACGAGAATGGTGATGAGGAGACGAGAATGATGATGAGGAGACGAGAATGGTGATGAGGAGACGAGAATGATGATGAGGAGACGAGAATGGTGATGAGGAGACGAGAATGATGATGAGGAGACGAGAATGATGATGAGGAGACGAGAATGATGATGAGAAGGTGAGAATGGTGATGAGGAGACGAGAATGATGATAAGGAGACGAGAATGATGATGATGATGATGATGATGATGATGATGATGAGACGAGAATGGTGATGAGGAGACGAGAATGGTGATGAGACGAGAATGATGATGATGAGACGAGAATGGTGATGAGGAGACGAGAATGATGATAAGGAGACGAGAATGGTGATGAGGAGATGAGAATGATGATAAGGAGACGAGAATGATGATGAGGAGATGAGAATGATGAATAGGAGACGAGAATGATGATGAGGAGACGAGAATGATGTTGAGGAGACGAGAATGATGATGAGGAGATGAGAATGATGATGAGGAGACGAGAATGATGATGAAGGGAAGAGAATGATGATGAGAAGGTGAGAATGGTGATGAGGAGACGAGAATGATGATGAGGAGACGAGAATGGTGATAAGGAGACGAGAATGATGATGAGGAGACGAGAATGATGATGAGGAGACGAGAATGATGATGAGGAGACGAAAATGTTGATAAGGAGACGAGAATGGTGATAAGGAGACGAGAATGAGGATGAAGGGACGAGAATGATGATAAGGAGACGAGATTGATGATGAGGAGACGAGAATGGTGATAAGGAGACGAGAATGATGATGAGGAGACGAGAATGATGATGAAAGGAAGAGAATGATGATGAGAAGGTGAGAATGGTGATGAGGAGACGAGAATGATGATGAGGAGACGAGAATGGTGATAAGGAGACGAGAATGATGATGAGGAGACGAGAATGATGATGAGGAGACGAGAATGATGATGAGGAGACGAAAATGTTGATAAGGAGACGAGAATGGTGATAAGGAGACGAGAATGATGATGAGGAGACGAGAATGATGAAGAGGAGACGAGAATGGTGATGAGGAGACGAGAATGATGATGAGGAGACGAAAATGATGATGAGGAGACGAGAATGATGATGAGACGAGAATGGTGATAAGGAGACGAGAATGATGATGAGGAGACGAGAATGATGATGAGGAGACGAAAATGGTGATGAGGAGACGAAAATGGTGAAAAGGAGATGAGAATGGCGATAAGGAGACGAGAATAATGATGAGGAGACGAGAATGATGATGAGCAGACGAGAATAATGATGAGGAGACGAGAATAATGATGAGGAGAAGAGAATGGTGATAAGGAGACGAGAATGATGATGAGGAGACGAGAATGGTGATAAGGAGACGAGAATGATGATGAGGAGACAAGAATGATGATGAGGAGACGAGAATGGTGATAAGGAGACGAGAATGATGATGAGGAGACGAGAATGATGATGAAGGGCCGAGAATGATGATGAGGAGACGAGAATGGTGATGAGGAGACGAGAATAATGATGAGGAGACGAGAATGGTGATAAGGTGACGAGAATGATGATGAGGAGACGAGAATGATGATGAGGAGACGAGAATGATGATGAGGAGATGAGAATGGTGATGAGGAGACGAGAATGATGATGAGGAGACGAGAATGATGATGAGACGAGAATGGTGATAAGGAGAGAGAATGATGATGAGGAGACGAGAATGGTGATAAGGAGACGAGAATGATGATGAGGAGACGAGAATGATGATGAGGAGACGAGAATGGTGATGAGGAGACGAGAATGATGATGAAGGGAAGAGTATGATGATGAGGAGACGAGAATGGTGATGAGGAGACAAGAATGATGATGAGGAGACGAAAATGATGATGAGGAGACGAAAATGTTGATAAGGAGACGAGAATGGTGATAAGGAGACGAGAATGAGGATGAAGGGACGAGAATGATGATAAGGAGACGAGATTGATGATGAGGAGACGAGAATGGTGATAAGGAGACGAGAATGATGATGAGGAGACGAGAATGGTGATAAGGAGACGAGAATGATGATGAGGAGACGAGAATGATGATGAGGAGACGAGAATGATGATGAGGAGACGAAAATGTTGATAAGGAGACGAGAATGGTGATAAGGAGACGAGAATGATGATGAGGAGACGAGAATGATGAAGAGGAGACGAGAATGGTGATGAGGAGACGAGAATGATGATGAGGAGACGAAAATGATGATGAGGAGACGAGAATGATAATGAGACGAGAATGGTGATAAGGAGACGAGAATGATGATGAGGAGACGAGAATGATGATGAGGAGACGAAAATGGTGATGAGGAGACGAAAATGGTGAAAAGGAGATGAGAATGGCGATAAGGAGACGAGAATAATGATGAGGAGACGAGAATGATGATGAGCAGACGAGAATAATGATGAGGAGACGAGAATAATGATGAGGAGAAGAGAATGGTGATAAGGAGACGAGAATGATGATGAGGAGACGAGAATGGTGATAAGGAGACGAGAATGATGATGAGGAGACAAGAATGATGATGAGGAGACGAGAATGGTGATAAGGAGACGAGAATGATGATGAGGAGACGAGAATGATGATGAAGGGCCGAGAATGATGATGAGGAGACGAGAATGGTGATGAGGAGACGAGAATAATGATGAGGAGACGAGAATGGTGATAAGGTGACGAGAATGATGATGAGGAGACGAGAATGATGATGAGGAGACGAGAATGATGATGAGGAGATGAGAATGGTGATGAGGAGACGAGAATGATGATGAGGAGACGAGAATGATGATGAGACGAGAATGGTGATAAGGAGAGAGAATGATGATGAGGAGACGAGAATGGTGATAAGGAGACGAGAATGATGATGAGGAGACGAGAATGATGATGAGGAGACGAGAATGGTGATGAGGAGACGAGAATGATGATGAAGGGAAGAGAATGATGATGAGGAGACGAGAATGGTGATGAGGAGACAAGAATGCTGATGAGGAGACGAAAATGATGATGAGGAGACGAGAATGGTGATAAGGAGACGAGAATGAGGATGAAGGGACGAGAATGATGATAAGGAGACGAGATTGATGATGTGGAGACGAGAATGGTGATAAGGAGACGAGAATGATGATGAGGAGACGAGAATGATGATGAAAGGAAGAGAATGATGATGAGACGAGAATGGTGATGAGGAGACGAGAATGATGATGAGGAGACGAGAATGGTGATAAGGAGACGAGAATGATGATGAGAGACGAGAATGATGATGAGGAGACGAGAATGATGATGAAGGGACGAGAATGATGATGAGGAGACGAGAATGGTGATGAGGAGACGAAAATGATGATATGGAGACGAGAATGGTGATAAGGTGACGAGAATGATGAGGAGGAGACGAAAATGATGATGAGGAGACGAGAATGGTGATGAGGAGACGAAACAGGTGATAAGGAGACGAGAATGGCGATAAGGAGACGAGAATGATGATGAGGAGACGAGAATGATGATGAGGAGACGAGAATGATGATGAGGAGACGAGAATGGTGATAAGGAGACGAGAATGATGATGAGGAGACGAGAATGGTGATAAGGAGACGAGAATGGTGATGAGGAGACGAGAATGATGATGAAGGGACGAGAATGATGATGAGGAGACGAGAATGGTGATGAGGAGACGAGAATGATGATGAGGAGACGAGAATGATGATGAGGAGACGAGAATGATGATAAGGAGACGAGATTGATGATGAGGAGACGAGAATGGTGATAAAGAGACGAGATTGATGATGAGGAGAAGAGAATAGTGATAAGGAGACGAGAATGATGATGAAGGGACAAGAATGATGATGAGGAGACGAGAATGATGATGAGGAGACGAGAAAGGTGATAAGGAGATGAGAATGATGATGAGGAGACGAGAATGATGATGAAGGGAAGAGAATGATGATAAGGAGACGAGAATGGTGATGAGGAGACGAGAATGATGATGAGGAGACGAGAATGGTGATAAGGAGACGAGAATGATGATGAGAGACGAGAATGATGATGAGGAGACGAGAATGATGATGAGGAGACAAAAATGTTGATAAGGAGACGAGAATGGTGATAAGGAGACGAGAATGATGATCAGGAGACGAGAATGATGAAGAGGAGACAAGAATGGTGATGAGGAGACGAGAATGATGATGAAGGGACGAGAATGGTGATAAGGAGACGAGATTGATGATGAGGAGACAAGAATGGTGATAAGGAGACGTGAATGATGATGAGGAGACAAGAATGATGAAGAGGAGACAAGAATGGTGATGAGGAGACAAGAATGATGATTAGGAGACGAAAATGATGATGAGGAGAAGAGAATGATGATGAGACGAGAATGGTGATAAGGAGACGAGAATGATGATGAGGAGACGAGAATGATGATGAGGAGACGAGAATGGTGATAAGGAGACGAGAATGATGATGAGGAGACGAGAGTGGTGATAAGGAGACGAGAATGATGATGAGGAGACGAGAATGATGATGAGGAGACGAGAATGGTGATAAGGAGACGAGAATGATGATGAGGAGACGAGAATGAAGATGAAGGGACGAGAATGATGATGAGGAGACGAGAATGGTGATGAGGAGACGAGAATGATGATGAGGAGACGAGAATGGTGATAAGGAGAAGAGAATGATGATGAGGAGACAATAATGATGATGAGGAGACGATAATGATGATGAGGGGACGAGAATGATGATGATGAGACGAGAATGGAGATGAGGAGACGAGAATGATGATGAGGAGACGAAAATGATGATGAGGAGACGAAAATGATGATGATGAGTCGAGAATGGTGATAAGGAGACGAGAATGGTGATAAGGAGACGAGAATGATGATGAGGAGACGAGAATGATGATGAGGAGACGAAAATGATGATGAGGAGACGAGAATGGTGATGAGGAGACGAAAATGATGAGGAGGAGACGAGAATGGTGATGAGGAGACGAAACAGGTGATAAAGAGACGAGAATGGCGATAAGGAGATGAGAATGATGATGAGGAGACGAGAATGATGATGAGGAGACGAGAATGATGATGAGGAGACGAGAATGGTGATAAGGAGACGAGAATGATGATGAGGAGACGAGAATGGTGATAAGGAGACGAGAATGATGATGAGGAGACGAGAATGATGATGATGAGACGAGAATGGTGATGAGGAGACGAGAATGGTGATAAGGAGACGAGAATGATGATGAGGAGACGAGAATGATGATGAAAGGACGAGAATGATGATGAGTAGACGAGAATGGTGATGAGGAGACGAGAATGATGATGAGGAGATGAGAATGATGATGAGGAGACGAGAATGATGATAAGGAGACGAGATTGATGATGAGGAGACGAGAATGGTGATAAGTAGATGAGATTGATGAGGAGGAGACAAGAATGGTGATAAGGAGACGAGAATGAGGATGAAGGGACGAGAATGGTGTTAAGGAGACGAGAATGATGATGAGGAGACGAGAATGATGATGAAGGGACGAGAATGATGATGAGGAGACGAGAATGATGATGAGGAGACGAGAATGATGATGAGGAGACGAGAATGATGATGAGGAGATGAGAATGGTGATAAGGAGACGAGATTGATGATGAGGAGACGAGAATGATGATGAAGGGACGAGAATGGTGATAAGGAGACGAGATTGATGATGAGGAGACGAGAATGAAAGTGCCGTGCAGCTGCTGCTCACCTGGTCAGTGGAAGATCCACAAACAAACACCGGACTCAACGTTTCCATCTCGGGGCCACAACGTGCTCCATACGTCATCGCCGCTAGAATCCACAGACGCCGCGGGAGTGGTGGAGGAGACGAGAATGATGATGAAGGGACCAGAAGGATGATGAGGAGACGAGAATGATGATGAGGAGACGAGAATGATGATGATGAGAAGGTGAGAATGGTGATGAGGAGACGAGAATGATGATAAGGAGACGAGAATGATGATGATGATGATGATGATGAGACGAGAATGCCTATGAGGAGACGAGAATGATGATGAGGGGACGAGAATGATGATGAGGAGACGAGAATGGTGATGAGGAGACGAGAATAATGATGAGGAGACGAGAATGGTGATAAGGTGACGAGAATGATGATGAGGAGACGAGAATGATGATGAGGAGACGAGAATGATGATGAGGAGATGAGAATGGTGATGAGGAGACGAGAATGATGATGAGGAGACGAGAATGATGATGAGACGAGAATGGTGATAAGGAGAGAGAATGATGATGAGGAGACGAGAATGGTGATAAGGAGACGAGAATGATGATGAGGAGACGAGAATGATGATGAGGAGACGAGAATGGTGATGAGGAGACGAGAATGATGATGAAGGGAAGAGAATGATGATGAGGAGACGAGAATGGTGATGAGGAGACAAGAATGCTGATGAGGAGACGAAAATGATGATGAGGAGACGAGAATGGTGATAAGGAGACGAGAATGAGGATGAAGGGACGAGAATGATGATAAGGAGACGAGATTGATGATGTGGAGACGAGAATGGTGATAAGGAGACGAGAATGATGATGAGGAGACGAGAATGATGATGAAAGGAAGAGAATGATGATGAGACGAGAATGGTGATGAGGAGACGAGAATGATGATGAGGAGACGAGAATGGTGATAAGGAGACGAAAATGATGATGAGAGACGAGAATGATGATGAGGAGACGAGAATGATGATGAAGGGACGAGAATGATGATGAGGAGACGAGAATGGTGATGAGGAGACGAAAATGATGATATGGAGACGAGAATGGTGATAAGGTGACGAGAATGATGAGGAGGAGACGAAAATGATGATGAGGAGACGAGAATGGTGATGAGGAGACGAAACAGGTGATAAGGAGACGAGAATGGCGATAAGGAGACGAGAATGATGATGAGGAGACGAGAATGATGATGAGGAGACGAGAATGATGATGAGGAGACGAGAATGGTGATAAGGAGACGAGAATGATGATGAGGAGACGAGAATGGTGATAAGGAGACGAGAATGGTGATGAGGAGACGAGAATGATGATGAAGGGACGAGAATGATGATGAGGAGACGAGAATGGTGATGAGGAGACGAGAATGATGATGAGGAGACGAGAATGATGATGAGGAGACGAGAATGATGATAAGGAGACGAGATTGATGATGAGGAGACGAGAATGGTGATAAAGAGACGAGATTGATGATGAGGAGAAGAGAATAGTGATAAGGAGACGAGAATGATGATGAAGGGACAAGAATGATGATGAGGAGACGAGAATGATGATGAGGAGACGAGAAAGGTGATAAGGAGATGAGAATGATGATGAGGAGACGAGAATGATGATGAAGGGAAGAGAATGATGATAAGGAGACGAGAATGGTGATGAGGAGACGAGAATGATGATGAGGAGACGAGAATGGTGATAAGGAGACGAGAATGATGATGAGAGACGAGAATGATGATGAGGAGACGAGAATGATGATGAGGAGACAAAAATGTTGATAAGGAGACGAGAATGGTGATAAGGAGACGAGAATGATGATCAGGAGACGAGAATGATGAAGAGGAGACAAGAATGGTGATGAGGAGACGAGAATGATGATGAAGGGACGAGAATGGTGATAAGGAGACGAGATTGATGATGAGGAGACAAGAATGGTGATAAGGAGACGTGAATGATGATGAGGAGACAAGAATGATGAAGAGGAGACAAGAATGGTGATGAGGAGACGAGAATGATGATTAGGAGACGAAAATGATGATGAGGAGAAGAGAATGATGATGAGACGAGAATGGTGATAAGGAGACGAGAATGATGATGAGGAGACGAGAATGATGATGAGGAGACGAGAATGGTGATAAGGAGACGAGAATGATGATGAGGAGACGAAAATGATGATGAGGAGACGAGAATGGTGATGAGGAGACGAAAATGATGAGGAGGAGACGAGAATGGTGATGAGGAGACGAAACAGGTGATAAAGAGACGAGAATGGCGATAAGGAGATGAGAATGATGATGAGGAGACGAGAATGATGATGAGGAGACGAGAATGATGATGAGGAGACGAGAATGGTGATAAGGAGACGAGAATGATGATGAGGAGACGAGAATGGTGATAAGGAGACGAGAATGATGATGAGGAGACGAGAATGATGATGATGAGACGAGAATGGTGATGAGGAGACGAGAATGGTGATAAGGAGACGAGAATGATGATGAGGAGACGAGAATGATGATGAAAGGACGAGAATGATGATGAGTAGACGAGAATGGTGATGAGGAGACGAGAATGATGATGAGGAGATGAGAATGATGATGAGGAGACGAGAATGATGATAAGGAGACGAGATTGATGATGAGGAGACGAGAATGGTGATAAGTAGATGAGATTGATGAGGAGGAGACAAGAATGGTGATAAGGAGACGAGAATGAGGATGAAGGGACGAGAATGGTGTTAAGGAGACGAGAATGATGATGAGGAGACGAGAATGATGATGAAGGGACGAGAATGATGATGAGGAGACGAGAATGATGATGAGGAGACGAGAATGATGATGAGGAGACGAGAATGATGATGAGGAGATGAGAATGGTGATAAGGAGACGAGATTGATGATGAGGAGACGAGAATGATGATGAAGGGACGAGAATGGTGATAAGGAGACGAGATTGATGATGAGGAGACGAGAATGAAAGTGCCGTGCAGCTGCTGCTCACCTGGTCAGTGGAAGATCCACAAACAAACACCGGACTCAACGTTTCCATCTCGGGGCCACAACGTGCTCCATACGTCATCGCCGCTAGAATCCACAGACGCCGCGGGAGTGGTGGAGGAGACGAGAATGATGATGAAGGGACCAGAAGGATGATGAGGAGACGAGAATGATGATGAGGAGACGAGAATGATGATGATGAGAAGGTGAGAATGGTGATGAGGAGACGAGAATGATGATAAGGAGACGAGAATGATGATGATGATGATGATGATGAGACGAGAATGCCTATGAGGAGACAAGAATGATGATGAGGGGACGAGAATGATGATGAGGAGACGAGAATGGTGATGAGGAGACGAGAATAATGATGAGGAGACGAGAATGGTGATAAGGTGACGAGAATGATGATGAGGAGACGAGAATGATGATGAGGAGACGAGAATGATGATGAGGAGATGAGAATGGTGATGAGGAGACGAGAATGATGATGAGGAGACGAGAATGATGATGAGACGAGAATGGTGATAAGGAGAGAGAATGATGATGAGGAGACGAGAATGGTGATAAGGAGACGAGAATGATGATGAGGAGACGAGAATGATGATGAGGAGACGAGAATGGTGATGAGGAGACGAGAATGATGATGAAGGGAAGAGAATGATGATGAGGAGACGAGAATGGTGATGAGGAGACAAGAATGCTGATGAGGAGACGAAAATGATGATGAGGAGACGAGAATTGTGATAAGGAGACGAGAATGAGGATGAAGGGACGAGAATGATGATAAGGAGACGAGATTGATGATGTGGAGACGAGAATGGTGATAAGGAGACGAGAATGATGATGAGGAGACGAGAATGATGATGAAAGGAAGAGAATGATGATGAGACGAGAATGGTGATGAGGAGACGAGAATGATGATGAGGAGACGAGAATGGTGATAAGGAGACGAGAATGATGATGAGAGACGAGAATGATGATGAGGAGACGAGAGTGATGATGAAGGGACGAGAATGATGATGAGGAGACGAGAATGGTGATGAGGAGACGAAAATGATGATATGGAGACGAGAATGGTGATAAGGTGACGAGAATGATGAGGAGGAGACGAAAATGATGATGAGGAGACGAGAATGGTGATGAGGAGACGAAACAGGTGATAAGGAGACGAGAATGGCGATAAGGAGACGAGAATGATGATGAGGAGACGAGAATGATGATGAGGAGACGAGAATGATGATGAGGAGACGAGAATGGTGATAAGGAGACGAGAATGATGATGAGGAGACGAGAATGGTGATAAGGAGACGAGAATGGTGATGAGGAGACGAGAATGATGATGAAGGGACGAGAATGATGATGAGGAGACGAGAATGGTGATGAGGAGACGAGAATGATGATGAGGAGACGAGAATGATGATGAGGAGACGAGAATGATGATAAGGAGACGAGATTGATGATGAGGAGACGAGAATGGTGATAAAGAGACGAGATTGATGATGAGGAGAAGAGAATAGTGATAAGGAGACGAGAATGATGATGAAGGGACAAGAATGATGATGAGGAGACGAGAATGATGATGAGGAGACGAAAAAGGTGATAAGGAGATGAGAATGATGATGAGGAGACGAGAATGATGATGAAGGGAAGAGAATGATGATAAGGAGACGAGAATGGTGATGAGGAGACGAGAATGATGATGAGGAGACGAGAATGGTGATAAGGAGACGAGAATGATGATGAGAGACGAGAATGATGATGAGGAGACGAGAATGATGATGAGGAGACAAAAATGTTGATAAGGAGACGAGAATGGTGATAAGGAGACGAGAATGATGATCAGGAGACGAGAATGATGAAGAGGAGACAAGAATGGTGATGAGGAGACGAGAATGATGATGAAGGGACGAGAATGGTGATAAGGAGACGAGATTGATGATGAGGAGACAAGAATGGTGATAAGGAGACGTGAATGATGATGAGGAGACAAGAATGATGAAGAGGAGACAAGAATGGTGATGAGGAGACGAGAATGATGATTAGGAGACGAAAATGATGATGAGGAGAAGAGAATGATGATGAGACGAGAATGGTGATAAGGAGACGAGAATGATGATGAGGAGACGAGAATGATGATGAGGAGACGAGAATGGTGATAAGGAGACGAGAATGATGATGAGGAGACGAGAGTGGTGATAAGGAGACGAGAATGATGATGAGGAGACGAGAATGATGATGAGGAGACGAGAATGGTGATAAGGAGACGAGAATGATGATGAGGAGACGAGAATGAAGATGAAGGGACGAGAATGATGATGAGGAGACGAGAATGGTGATGAGGAGACGAGAATGATGATGAGGAGACGAGAATGGTGATAAGGAGAAGAGAATGATGATGAGGAGACAATAATGATGATGAGGAGACGATAATGATGATGAGGGGACGAGAATGATGATGATGAGACGAGAATGGTGATGAGGAGACGAGAATGATGATGAGGAGACGAAAATGATGATGAGGAGACGAAAATGATGATGATGAGTCGAGAATGGTGATAAGGAGACGAGAATGGTGATAAGGAGACGAGAATGATGATGAGGAGACGAGAATGATGATGAGGAGACGAAAATGATGATGAGGAGACGAGAATGGTGATGAGGAGACGAAAATGATGAGGAGGAGACGAGAATGGTGATGAGGAGACGAAACAGGTGATAAAGAGACGAGAATGGCGATAAGGAGATGAGAATGATGATGAGGAGACGAGAATGATGATGAGGAGACGAGAATGATGATGAGGAGACGAGAATGGTGATAAGGAGACGAGAATGATGATGAGGAGACGAGAATGGTGATAAGGAGACGAGAATGATGATGAGGAGAGGAGAATGATGATGATGAGACGAGAATGGTGATGAGGAGACGAGAATGGTGATAAGGAGACGAGAATGATGATGAGGAGACGAGAATGATGATGAAAGGACGAGAATGATGATGAGTAGACGAGAATGGTGATGAGGAGACGAGAATGATGATGAGGAGATGAGAATGATGATGAGGAGACGAGAATGATGATAAGGAGACGAGATTGATGATGAGGAGACGAGAATGGTGATAAGTAGATGAGATTGATGAGGAGGAGACAAGAATGGTGATAAGGAGACGAGAATGAGGATGAAGGGACGAGAATGGTGTTAAGGAGACGAGAATGATGATGAGGAGACGAGAATGATGATGAAGGGACGAGAATGATGATGAGGAGACGAGAATGATGATGAGGAGACGAGAATGATGATGAGGAGACGAGAATGATGATGAGGAGATGAGAATGGTGATAAGGAGACGAGATTGATGATGAGGAGACGAGAATGATGATGAAGGGACGAGAATGGTGATAAGGAGACGAGATTGATGATGAGGAGACGAGAATGAAAGTGCCGTGCAGCTGCTGCTCACCTGGTCAGTGGAAGATCAACAAACAAACACCGGACTCAACGTTTCCATCTCGGGGCCACAACGTGCTCCATACGTCATCGCCGCTAGAATCCACAGACGCCGCGGGAGTGGTGGAGGAGACGAGAATGATGATGAAGGGACCAGAAGGATGATGAGGAGACGAGAATGATGATGAGGAGACGAGAATGATGATGATGAGAAGGTGAGAATGGTGATGAGGAGACGAGAATGATGATAAGGAGACGAGAATGATGATGATGATGATGATGAGACGAGAATGCCTATGAGGAGACGAGAATGATGATGAGGGGACGAGAATGATGATGAGGAGACGAGAATGATGATGAGGAGACGAGAATGATGATGAGGAGACGAGAATGGTGATAAGGAGACGAGAATGATGATGAGGAGACGAGAATGGTGATAAGGAGACGAGAATGATGATGAGGAGACGAGAATGATGATTATGAGACGAGAATGATGATGAGGAGACGAAAATGATGATGAGGAGAAGAGAATGATGATGAGACGAGAATGGTGATAAGGAGACGAGAATGATGATGAGGAGACGAGAATGATGATTATGAGACGAGAATTATGATGAGGAGACGAGAATGGTGATAAGGAGACGAGAATGATGATGAGGAGACGAGAATGGTGATAAGGAGACGAGAATAATGATGAGGAGACGAGAATGATGATGAGCAGACGAGAATAATGATGAGGAGACGAGAATAATGATGAGGAGAAGAGAATGGTGATAAGGAGACGAGAATGATGATGAGGAGACGAGAATGGTGATAAGGAGACGAGAATGATGATGAGGAGACAAGAATGATGATGAGGAGACGAGAATGATGATGAGGAGACGAGAATGATGATGAGACGAGAATAGTGATAAGGAGAGAGAATGATGATGAGGAGACGAGAATGATGATGAGGAGACGAGAATGATGATGAGGAGACGAGAATGATGATGAGGAGATGAGAATGGTGATGAGGAGACGAGAATGATGATGAGGAGACGAGAATGATGATGAGACGAGAATGGTGATAAGGAGAGAGAATGATGATGAGGAGACGAGAATGGTGATAAGGAGACGAGAATGATGATGAGGAGACGAGAATGATGATGAGGAGACGAGAATGGTGATGAGGAGACGAGAATGATGATGAAGGGAAGAGAATGATGATGAGGAGACGAGAATGGTGATGAGGAGACAAGAATGATGATGAGGAGACGAAAATGATGATGAGGAGACGAGAATGGTGATAAGGAGACGAGAATGAGGATGAAGGGACGAGAATAATGATAAGGAGACGAGATTGATGATGTGGAGACGAGAATGGTGATAAGGAGACGAGAATGATGATGAGGAGACGAGAATGATGATGAAAGGAAGAGAATGATGATGAGGAGACGAGAATGGTGATGAGGAGACGAGAATGATGATGAGGAGACGAGAATGGTGATAAGGAGACGAGAATGATGATGAGAGACGAGAATGATGATGAGGAGACGAGAATGATGATGAAGGGACGAGAATGATGAGGAGGAGACGAGAATGGTGATGAGGAGACGAAAATGATTATATGGAGACGAGAATGGTGATAAGGTGACGAGAATGATGAGGAGGAGACGAAAATGATGATGAGGAGACGAGAATGGTGATGAGGAGACGAAACAGGTGATAAGGAGACGAGAATGGCGATAAGGAGACGAGAATGATGATGAGGAGACGAGAATGATGATGAGGAGACGAGAATGATGATGAGGAGACGATAATGATGATGAGGAGACGAGAATGGTGATAAGGAGACGAGAATGATGATGAGGAGACGAGAATGGTGATAAGGAGACGAGAATGGTGATGAGGAGACGAGAATGATGATGAAGGGACGAGAATGATGATGAGGAGACGAGAATGGTGATGAGGAGACGAGAATGATGATGAGGAGACGAGAATGATGATAAGGAGACGAGATTGATGATGAGGAGACGAGAATGGTGATAAAGAGACGAGATTGATGATGAGGAGAAGAGAATAGTGATAAGGAGACGAGAATGATGATGAAGGGACAAGAATGATGATGAGGAGACGAGAATGATGATGAGGAGACGAGAAAGGTGATAAGGAGATGAGAATGATGATGAGGAGACGAGAATGATGATGAAGGGAAGAGAATGATGATAAGGAGACGAGAATGGTGATGAGGAGAGAGAATGATGATGAGGAGACGAGAATGATGATGAGGAGACGAGAATGATGATGAGGAGACGAGAATGATGATGAGGAGATGAGAATGGTGATGAGGAGACGAGAATGATGATGAGGAGACGAGAATGATGATGAGACGAGAATGGTGATAAGGAGAGAGAATGATGATGAGGAGACGAGAATGGTGATAAGGAGACGAGAATGATGATGAGGAGACGAGAATGATGATGAGGAGACGAGAATGGTGATGAGGAGACGAGAATGATGATGAAGGGAAGAGAATGATGATGAGGAGACGAGAATGGTGATGAGGAGACAAGAATGATGATGAGGAGACGAAAATGATGATGAGGAGACGAGAATGGTGATAAGGAGACGAGAATGAGGATGAAGGGACGAGAATAATGATAAGGAGACGAGATTGATGATGTGGAGACGAGAATGGTGATAAGGAGACGAGAATGATGATGAGGAGACGAGAATGATGATGAAAGGAAGAGAATGATGATGAGGAGACGAGAATGGTGATGAGGAGACGAGAATGATGATGAGGAGACGAGAATGGTGATAAGGAGACGAGAATGATGATGAGAGACGAGAATGATGATGAGGAGACGAGAATGATGATGAAGGGACGAGAATGATGAGGAGGAGACGAGAATGGTGATGAGGAGACGAAAATGATTATATGGAGACGAGAATGGTGATAAGGTGACGAGAATGATGAGGAGGAGACGAAAATGATGATGAGGAGACGAGAATGGTGATGAGGAGACGAAACAGGTGATAAGGAGACGAGAATGGCGATAAGGAGACGAGAATGATGATGAGGAGACGAGAATGATGATGAGGAGACGAGAATGATGATGAGGAGACGAGAATGGTGATAAGGAGACGAGAATGATGATGAGGAGACGAGAATGGTGATAAGGAGACGAGAATGGTGATGAGGAGACGAGAATGATGATGAAGGGACGAGAATGATGATGAGGAGACGAGAATGGTGATGAGGAGACGAGAATGATGATGAGGAGACGAGAATGATGATAAGGAGACGAGATTGATGATGAGGAGACGAGAATGGTGATAAAGAGACGAGATTGATGATGAGGAGAAGAGAATAGTGATAAGGAGACGAGAATGATGATGAAGGGACAAGAATGATGATGAGGAGACGAGAATGATGATGAGGAGACGAGAAAGGTGATAAGGAGATGAGAATGATGATGAGGAGACGAGAATGATGATGAAGGGAAGAGAATGATGATAAGGAGACGAGAATGGTGATGAGGAGACGAGAATGATGATGAGGAGACGAGAATGGTGATAAGGAGACGAGAATGATGATGAGGAGACGAGAATGGTGATGAGGAGACGAGAATGATGATGAAGGGAAGAGAATGATGATGAGGAGACGAGAATGGTGATGAGGAGACAAGAATGATGATGAGGAGACGAAAATGATGATGAGGAGACGAGAATGGTGATAAGGAGACGAGAATGAGGATGAAGGGACGAGAATGATGATAAGGAGACGAGATTGATGATGTGGAGACGAGAATGGTGATAAGGAGACGAGAATGATGATGAGGAGACGAGAATGATGATGAAAGGAAGAGAATGATGATGAGGAGACGAGAATGGTGATGAGGAGACGAGAATGATGATGAGGAGACGAGAATGGTGATAAGGAGACGAGAATGATGATGAGAGACGAGAATGATGATGAGGAGACGAGAATGATGATGAAGGGACGAGAATGATGATGAGGAGACGAGAATGGTGATGAGGAGACGAAAATGATTATATGGAGACGAGAATGGTGATAAGGTGACGAGAATGATGAGGAGGAGACGAAAATGATGATGAGGAGACGAGAATGGTGATGAGGAGACGAAACAGGTGATAAGGAGACGAGAATGGCGATAAGGAGACGAGAATGATGATGAGGAGACGAGAATGATGATGAGGAGACGAGAATGATGATGAGGAGACGAGAATGGTGATAAGGAGACGAGAATGATGATGAGGAGACGAGAATGGTGATAAGGAGACGAGAATGGTGATGAGGAGACGAGAATGATGATGAAGGGACGAGAATGATGATGAGGAGACGAGAATGGTGATGAGGAGACGAGAATGATGATGAGGAGACGAGAATGATGATAAGGAGACGAGATTGATGATGAGGAGACGAGAATGGTGATAAAGAGACGAGATTGATGATGAGGAGAAGAGAATAGTGATAAGGAGACGAGAATGATGATGAAGGGACAAGAATGATGATGAGGAGACGAGAATGATGATGAGGAGACGAGAAAGGTGATAAGGAGATGAGAATGATGATGAGGAGACGAGAATGATGATGAAGGGAAGAGAATGATGATAAGGAGACGAGAATGGTGATGAGGAGACGAGAATGATGATGAGGAGACGAGAATGGTGATAAGGAGACGAGAATGATGATGAGGAGACGAGAATGGTGATGAGGAGACGAGAATGATGATGAAGGGAAGAGAATGATGATGAGGAGACGAGAATGGTGATGAGGAGACAAGAATGATGATGAGGAGACGAAAATGATGATGAGGAGACGAGAATGGTGATAAGGAGACGAGAATGAGGATGAAGGGACGAGAATGATGATAAGGAGACGAGATTGATGATGTGGAGACGAGAATGGTGATAAGGAGACGAGAATGATGATGAGGAGACGAGAATGATGATGAAAGGAAGAGAATGATGATGAGGAGACGAGAATGGTGATGAGGAGACGAGAATGATGATGAGGAGACGAGAATGGTGATAAGGAGACGAGAATGATGATGAGAGACGAGAATGATGATGAGGAGACGAGAATGATGATGAAGGGACGAGAATGATGATGAGGAGACGAGAATGGTGATGAGGAGACGAAAATGATTATATGGAGACGAGAATGGTGATAAGGTGACGAGAATGATGAGGAGGAGACGAAAATGATGATGAGGAGACGAGAATGGTGATGAGGAGACGAAACAGGTGATAAGGAGACGAGAATGGCGATAAGGAGACGAGAATGATGATGAGGAGACGAGAATGATGATGAGGAGACGAGAATGATGATGAGGAGACGAGAATGGTGATAAGGAGACGAGAATGATGATGAGGAGACGAGAATGGTGATAAGGAGACGAGAATGGTGATGAGGAGACGAGAATGATGATGAAGGGACGAGAATGATGATGAGGAGACGAGAATGGTGATGAGGAGACGAGAATGATGATGAGGAGACGAGAATGATGATAAGGAGACGAGATTGATGATGAGGAGACGAGAATGGTGATAAAGAGACGAGATTGATGATGAGGAGAAGAGAATAGTGATAAGGAGACGAGAATGATGATGAAGGGACAAGAATGATGATGAGGAGACGAGAATGATGATGAGGAGACGAGAAAGGTGATAAGGAGATGAGAATGATGATGAGGAGACGAGAATGATGATGAAGGGAAGAGAATGATGATAAGGAGACGAGAATGGTGATGAGGAGACGAGAATGATGATGAGGAGACGAGAATGGTGATAAGGAGACGAGAATGATGATGAGGAGACGAGAATGGTGATGAGGAGACGAGAATGATGATGAAGGGAAGAGAATGATGATGAGGAGACGAGAATGGTGATGAGGAGACAAGAATGATGATGAGGAGACGAAAATGATGATGAGGAGACGAGAATGGTGATAAGGAGACGAGAATGAGGATGAAGGGACGAGAATGATGATAAGGAGACGAGATTGATGATGTGGAGACGAGAATGGTGATAAGGAGACGAGAATGATGATGAGGAGACGAGAATGATGATGAAAGGAAGAGAATGATGATGAGGAGACGAGAATGGTGATGAGGAGACGAGAATGATGATGAGGAGACGAGAATGGTGATAAGGAGACGAGAATGATGATGAGAGACGAGAATGATGATCAGGAGACGAGAATGATGATGAAGGGACGAGAATGATGATGAGGAGACGAGAATGGTGATGAGGAGACGAAAATGATTATATGGAGACGAGAATGGTGATAAGGTGACGAGAATGATGAGGAGGAGACGAAAATGATGATGAGGAGACGAGAATGGTGATGAGGAGACGAAACAGGTGATAAGGAGACGAGAATGGCGATAAGGAGACGAGAATGATGATGAGGAGACGAGAATGATGATGAGGAGACGAGAATGATGATGAGGAGACGAGAATGGTGATAAGGAGACGAGAATGATGATGAGGAGACGAGAATGGTGATAAGGAGACGAGAATGGTGATGAGGAGACGAGAATGATGATGAAGGGACGAGAATGATGATGAGGAGACGAGAATGGTGATGAGGAGACGAGAATGATGATGAGGAGACGAGAATGATGATAAGGAGACGAGATTGATGATGAGGAGACGAGAATGGTGATAAAGAGACGAGATTGATGATGAGGAGAAGAGAATAGTGATAAGGAGACGAGAATGATGATGAAGGGACAAGAATGATGATGAGGAGACGAGAATGATGATGAGGAGACGAGAAAGGTGATAAGGAGATGAGAATGATGATGAGGAGACGAGAATGATGATGAAGGGAAGAGAATGATGATAAGGAGACGAGAATGGTGATGAGGAGACGAGAATGATGATGAGGAGACGAGAATGGTGATAAGGAGACGAGAATGATGATGAGAGACGAGAATGATGATGAGGAGACGAGAATGATGATGAGGAGACAAAAATGTTGATAAGGAGACGAGAATGGTGATAAGGAGACGAGAATGATGATGAGGAGACGAGAATGATGAAGAGGAGACAAGAATGGTGATGAGGAGACGAGAATGATGATGAAGGGACGAGAATGGTGATGAGGAGACGAGAATGATGATTAGGAGACGAAAATGATGATGAGGAGAAGAGAATGATGATGAGACGAGAATGGTGATAAGGAGACGAGAATGATGATGAGGAGACGAGAATGATGATGAGGAGACGAGAATGGTGATAAGGAGACGAGAATGATGATGAGGAGACGAGAGTGGTGATAAGGAGACGAGAATGATGATGAGGAGACGAGAATGATGATGAGGAGACGAGAATGGTGATAAGGAGACGAGAATGATGATGAGGAGACGAGAATGAAGATGAAGGGACGAGAATGATGATGAGGAGACGAGAATGGTGATGAGGAGACGAGAATGATGATGAGGAGACGAGAATGGTGATAAGGAGAAGAGAATGATGATGAGGAGACAATAATGATGATGAGGAGACGATAATGATGATGAGGAGACGAGAATGATGATGATGAGACGAGAATGGTGATGAGGAGACGAGAATGATGATGAGGAGACGAAAATGATGATGAGGAGACGAAAATGATGATGATGAGTCGAGAATGGTGATAAGGAGACGAGAATGGTGATAAGGAGACGAGAATGATGATGAGGAGACGAGAATGATGATGAGGAGACAAAAATGATGATGAGGAGACGAGAATGGTGATGAGGAGACGAAAATGATGAGGAGGAGACGAGAATGGTGATGAGGAGACGAAACAGGTGATAAAGAGACGAGAATGGCGATAAGGAGATGAGAATGATGATGAGGAGACGAGAATGATGATGAGGAGACGAGAATGATGATGAGGAGACGAGAATGGTGATAAGGAGACGAGAATGATGATGAGGAGACGAGAATGGTAATAAGGAGACGGGAATGATGATGAGGAGACGAGAATGATGATGATGAGACGAGAATGGTGATGAGGAGACGAGAATGGTGATAAGGAGACGAGAATGATGATGAGGAGACGAGAATGATGATGAAAGGACGAGAATGATGATGAGTAGACGAGAATGGTGATGAGGAGACGAGAATGATGAGGAGGAGATGAGAATGATGATGAGGAGACGAGAATGATGATAAGGAGACGAGATTGATGATGAGGAGACGAGAATGGTGATAAGTAGATGAGATTGATGAGGAGGAGACAAGAATGGTGATAAGGAGACGAGAATGAGGATGAAGGGACGAGAATGATGATAAGGAGACGAGATTGATGATGAAGAGACGAGAATGGTGTTAAGGAGACGAGAATGATGATGAGGAGACGAGAATGATGATGAAGGGACAAGAATGATGATGAGGAGATGAGAATGATGATGAGGAGACGAGAATGATGATGAGGAGACGAGAATGATGATGAGGAGATGAGAATGGTGATAAGGAGACGAGATTGATGATGAGGAGACGAGAATGATGATGAAGGGACGAGAATGGTGATAAGGAGACGAGATTGATGATGAGGAGACGAGAATGAAAGTGCCGTGCAGCTGCTGCTCACCTGGTCAGTGGAAGATCCACAAACAAACACCGGACTCAACGTTTCCATCTCGGGGCCACAACGTGCTCCAGACGTCATCGCCGCTAGAATCCACAGACGCCGCGGGAGTGGTGGAGGAGACGAGAATGATGATGAAGGGACCAGAAGGATGATGAGGAGACGAGAATGATGATGAGGAGACGAGAATGATTATGATGAGAAGGTGAGAATGGTGATGAGGAGACGAGAATGATGATAAGGAGACGAGAATGATGATGATGATGATGATGAGACGAGAATGCCTATGAGGAGACGAGAATGATGATGAGGGGACGAGAATGGTGATAAGGAGACGAGAATGATGATGAGGAGACGAGAATGGTGATGAGGAGACGAAACAGGTGATAAGGAGACGAGAATGGCGATAAGGAGACGAGAATGATGATGAGGAGACGAGAATGATGATGAGGAGACGAGAATGATGATGAAGGGAAGAGAATGATGATAAGGAGACGAGAATGGTGATGAGGAGACGAGAATGATGATGAGGAGACGAGAATGGTGATAAGGAGACGAGAATGATGATGAGAGACGAGAATGATGATGAGGAGACGAGAATGATGATGAGGAGACAAAAATGTTGATAAGGAGACGAGAATGGTGATAAGGAGACGAGAATGATGATGAGGAGACGAGAATGATGAAGAGGAGACAAGAATGGTGATGAGGAGACGAGAATGATGATGAAGGGACGAGAATGGTGATGAGGAGACGAGAATGATGATTAGGAGACGAAAATGATGATGAGGAGAAGAGAATGATGATGAGACGAGAATGGTGATAAGGAGACGAGAATGATGATGAGGAGACGAGAATGATGATGAGGAGACGAGAATGGTGATAAGGAGACGAGAATGATGATGAGGAGACGAGAGTGGTGATAAGGAGACGAGAATGATGATGAGGAGACGAGAATGATGATGAGGAGACGAGAATGGTGATAAGGAGACGAGAATGATGATGAGGAGACGAGAATGAAGATGAAGGGACGAGAATGATGATGAGGAGACGAGAATGGTGATGAGGAGACGAGAATGATGATGAGGAGACGAGAATGGTGATAAGGAGAAGAGAATGATGATGAGGAGACAATAATGATGATGAGGAGACGATAATGATGATGAGGAGACGAGAATGATGATGATGAGACGAGAATGGTGATGAGGAGACGAGAATGATGATGAGGAGACGAAAATGATGATGAGGAGACGAAAATGATGATGATGAGTCGAGAATGGTGATAAGGAGACGAGAATGGTGATAAGGAGACGAGAATGATGATGAGGAGACGAGAATGATGATGAGGAGACAAAAATGATGATGAGGAGACGAGAATGGTGATGAGGAGACGAAAATGATGAGGAGGAGACGAGAATGGTGATGAGGAGACGAAACAGGTGATAAAGAGACGAGAATGGCGATAAGGAGATGAGAATGATGATGAGGAGACGAGAATGATGATGAGGAGACGAGAATGATGATGAGGAGACGAGAATGGTGATAAGGAGACGAGAATGATGATGAGGAGACGAGAATGGTAATAAGGAGACGGGAATGATGATGAGGAGACGAGAATGATGATGATGAGACGAGAATGGTGATGAGGAGACGAGAATGGTGATAAGGAGACGAGAATGATGATGAGGAGACGAGAATGATGATGAAAGGACGAGAATGATGATGAGTAGACGAGAATGGTGATGAGGAGACGAGAATGATGAGGAGGAGATGAGAATGATGATGAGGAGACGAGAATGATGATAAGGAGACGAGATTGATGATGAGGAGACGAGAATGGTGATAAGTAGATGAGATTGATGAGGAGGAGACAAGAATGGTGATAAGGAGACGAGAATGAGGATGAAGGGACGAGAATGATGATAAGGAGACGAGATTGATGATGAAGAGACGAGAATGGTGTTAAGGAGACGAGAATGATGATGAGGAGACGAGAATGATGATGAAGGGACAAGAATGATGATGAGGAGATGAGAATGATGATGAGGAGACGAGAATGATGATGAGGAGACGAGAATGATGATGAGGAGATGAGAATGGTGATAAGGAGACGAGATTGATGATGAGGAGACGAGAATGATGATGAAGGGACGAGAATGGTGATAAGGAGACGAGATTGATGATGAGGAGACGAGAATGAAAGTGCCGTGCAGCTGCTGCTCACCTGGTCAGTGGAAGATCCACAAACAAACACCGGACTCAACGTTTCCATCTCGGGGCCACAACGTGCTCCAGACGTCATCGCCGCTAGAATCCACAGACGCCGCGGGAGTGGTGGAGGAGACGAGAATGATGATGAAGGGACCAGAAGGATGATGAGGAGACGAGAATGATGATGAGGAGACGAGAATGATTATGATGAGAAGGTGAGAATGGTGATGAGGAGACGAGAATGATGATAAGGAGACGAGAATGATGATGATGATGATGATGAGACGAGAATGCCTATGAGGAGACGAGAATGATGATGAGGGGACGAGAATGGTGATAAGGAGACGAGAATGATGATGAGGAGACGAGAATGGTGATGAGGAGACGAAACAGGTGATAAGGAGACGAGAATGGCGATAAGGAGACGAGAATGATGATGAGGAGACGAGAATGATGATGAGGAGACGAGAATGATGATGAGGAGACGAGAATGGTGATAAGGAGACGAGAATGATGATGAGGAGACGAGAATGGTGATAAGGAGACGAGAATGATGATGAGGAGACGAGAATGATGATTATGAGACGAGAATGGTGATGAGGAGACGAGAATGGTGATAAGGAGACGAGAATGATGATGAGGAGACGAGAATGATGATGAAGGGACGAGAATGATGATGAGTAGACGAGAATGGTGATGAGGAGACGAGAATGATGATGAGGAGACGAGAATGATGATGAGGAGACTCGAATGATGATAAGGAGACGAGATTGATGATGAGGAGACGAGAATGGTGATAAGTAGATGAGATTGATGAGGAGGAGACAAGAATGGTGATAAGGAGACGAGAATGAGGATGAAGGGACGAGAATGATGATAAGGAGACGAGATTGATGATGAGGAGACGAGAATGGTGTTAAGGAGACGAGAATGATGATGAGGAGACGAGAATGATGATGAAGGGAAGAGAATGATGATGAGGAGACGAGAATGATGATGAGGAGACGAGAATAATGATGAGGAGACGAGAATGATGATGAGGAGATGAGAATGGTGATAAGGAGACGAGATTGATGATGAGGAGACGAGAATGATGATGAAGGGACGAGAATGGTGATAAGGAGACGAGATTGATGATGAGGAGACGAGAATGGTGATAAGGAGACGAGAATGATGATGAGGAGACAAGAATGATGAAGAGGAGACAAGAATGGTGATGAGGAGACGAGAATGATGATGAGGAGACGAAAATGATGATGAGGAGAAGAGAATGACTATGAGACGAGAATGGTGATAAGGAGACGAGAATGATGATGAGGAGACGAGAATGATGATGAGGAGACGAGAATGGTGATAAGGAGACGAGAATGATGATGAGGAGACGAGAATGGTTATAAGGAGACGAGAATGATGATGAGGAGACGAGAATGATGATGAGGAGACGAGAATGGTGATAAGGAGACGAGAATGATGATGAGGAGACGAGAACTAAGATGAAGGGACGAGAATGATGATGAGGAGACGAGAATGGTGATGAGGAGACGAGAATGATGATGAGGAGACGAGAATGGTGATAAGGGGAAGAGAATGATGATGAGGAGACAATAATGATGATGAGGAGACGATAATGATGATGAGGAGACGAGAATGATGATGATGAGACGAGAATGGTGATGAGGAGACGAGAATGATGATGAGGAGACGAAAATGATGATGAGGAGACGAGAATGGTGATGAGGAGACGAAAATGAGGAGGAGGAGACGAGAATGGTGATGAGGAGACGAAACAGGTGATAAAGAGACGAGAATGGCGATAAGGAGACGAGAATGATGATGAGGAGACGAGAATGATGATGAGGAGACGAGAATGGTGATAAGGAGACGAGAATGATGATGAGGAGACGAGAATGGTGATAAGGAGACGAGAATGATGATGAGGAGACGAGAATGATGATGATGAGACGAGAATGATGATGAGGAGACGAGAATGATGATGAGGAGATGAGAATGGTGATAAGGAGACGAGATTGATGATGAGGAGACGAGAATGATGATGAAGGGACGAGAATGGTGATAAGGAGACGAGATTGATGATGAGGAGACGAGAATGAAAGTGCCGTGCAGCTGCTGCTCACCTGGTCAGTGGAAGATCCACAAACAAACACCGGACTCAACGTTTCCATCTCGGAGCCACAACGTGCTCCAGACGTCATCGCCGCTAGAATCCACAGACGCCGCGGGAGTGGTGGAGGAGACGAGAATGATGATGAAGGGACCAGAAGGATGATGAGGAGACGAGAATGATGATGAGGAGACGAGAATGATGATGATGAGAAGGTGAGAATGGTGATGAGGAGACGAGAATGATGATAAGGAGACGAGAATGATGATGATGATGATGATGATGATGAGACGAGAATGCCTATGAGGAGACGAGAATGATGATGAGGGGACGAGAATGGTGATAAGGAGACGAGAATGATGATGAGGAGACGAGAATGGTGATGAGGAGACGAAACAGGTGATAAGGAGACGAGAATGGCGATAAGGAGACGAGAATGATGATGAGGAGACGAAAATGATGATGAGGAGACGAGAATGATGATGAGGAGACGAGAATGGTGATAAGGAGACGAGAATGATGATGAGGAGACGAGAATGGTGATAAGGAGACGAGAATGATGATGAGGAGACGAGAATGATGATTATGAGACGAGAATGGTGATGAGGAGACGAGAATGGTGATAAGGAGACGAGAATTATGATGAGGAGACGAGAATGATGATGAGGAGACGATAATGATGATGAGGAGACGATAATGATGATGAGGAGACGAGAATGATGATGATGAGACGAGAATGGTGATGAGGAGACGAGAATGATGATGAGGAGACGAAAATGATGATGAGGAGACGAGAATGATGATGAGTCGAGAATGGTGATAAGGAGACGAGAATGATGATGAGGAGACGAGAATGATGATGAGGAGACGAAAATGATGATGAGGAGACGAGAATGGTGATGAGGAGACGAGAATGATGATGAGGAGACGAGAATGGTGATAAGGAGACGAGAATGATGATGAGGAGACGAGAACTAAGATGAAGGGACGAGAATGATGATGAGGAGACGAGAATGGTGATGAGGAGACGAGAATGATGATGAGGAGACGAGAATGGTGATAAGGGGAAGAGAATGATGATGAGGAGACAATAATGATGATGAGGAGACGATAATGATGATGAGGAGACGAGAATGATGATGATGATGAGACGAGAATGGTGATGAGGAGACGAGAATGATGATGAGGAGACGAAAATGATGATGAGGAGACGAGAATGGTGATGAGGAGACGAAAATGATGAGGAGGAGACGAGAATGGTGATGAGGAGACGAAACAGGTGATAAAGAGACGAGAATGGCGATAAGGAGACGAGAATGATGATGAGGAGACGAGAATGATGATGAGGAGACGAGAATGGTGATAAGGAGACGAGAATGATGATGAGGAGACGAGAATGGTGATAAGGAGACGAGAATGATGATGAGGAGACGAGAATGATGATGATGAGACGAGAATGATGATGAGGAGACGAGAATGATGATGAGGAGATGAGAATGGTGATAAGGAGACGAGATTGATGATGAGGAGACGAGAATGATGATGAAGGGACGAGAATGGTGATAAGGAGACGAGATTGATGATGAGGAGACGAGAATGAAAGTGCCGTGCAGCTGCTGCTCACCTGGTCAGTGGAAGATCCACAAACAAACACCGGACTCAACGTTTCCATCTCGGGGCCACAACGTGCTCCAGACGTCATCGCCGCTAGAATCCACAGACGCCGCGGGAGTGGTGGAGGAGACGAGAATGATGATGAAGGGACCAGAAGGATGATGAGGAGACGAGAATGATGATGAGGAGACGAGAATGATGATGATGAGAAGGTGAGAATGGTGATGAGGAGACGAGAATGATGATAAGGAGACGAGAATGATGATGATGCTGATGATGAGACGAGAATGCCTATGAGGAGACGAGAATGATGATGAGGGGACGAGAATGGTGATAAGGAGACGAGAATGATGATGAGGAGACGAGAATGGTGATGAGGAGACGAAACAGGTGATAAGGAGACGAGAATGGCGATAAGGAGACGAGAATGATGATGAGGAGACGAAAATGATGATGAGGAGACGAGAATGATGATGAGGAGACGAGAATGGTGATAAGGAGACGAGAATGATGATGAGGAGACGAGAATGGTGATAAGGAGACGAGAATGATGATGAGGAGACGAGAATGATGATTATGAGACGAGAATGGTGATGAGGAGACGAGAATGGTGATAAGGAGACGAGAATGATGATGAGGAGACGAGAATGATGATGAGGAGACGATAATGATGATGAGGAGACGATAATGATGATGAGGAGACGAGAATGATGATGATGAGACGAGAATGGTGATGAGGAGACAAGAATGATGATGAGGAGACGAAAATGATGATGAGGAGACGAGAATGATGATGAGTCGAGAATGGTGATAAGGAGACGAGAATGATGATGAGGAGACGAGAATGATGATGAGGAGACGAAAATGATGATGAGGAGACGAGAATGGTGATGAGGAGACGAAAATGATGATGAGGAGACGAGAATGGTGATGAGGAGACGAAACGGTGATAAGGAGACGAGAATGGCGATAAGGAGACGAGAATGATGATGAGGAGACGAGAATGATGATGAGGAGACGAGAATGATGATGAGGAGACAGGAATGGTGATAAGGAGACGAGAATGATGATGAGGAGACGAGAATGGTGATAAGGAGACGAGAATGATGATGAGGAGACGAGAATGATGATGATGAGACGAGAATGGTGATGAGGAGACGAGAATGGTGATAAGGAGACGAGAATGATGATGAGGAGACGAGAATGATGATGAAGGGACGAGAATGATGATGAGTAGACGAGAATGGTGATGAGGAGACGAGAATGATGATGAGGAGATGAGAATGATGATGAGGAGACGAGAATGATGATAAGGAGACGAGATTGATGATGAGGAGACGAGAATGGTGTTAAGGAGACGAGAATGATGATGAGGAGACGAGAATGATGATGAAGGGACGAGAATGATGATGAGGAGACGAGAATGATGATGAGGAGACGAGAATGATTATGAGGAGACGAGAATGATGATGAGGAGACGAGAATGATGATGAGGAGATGAGAATGGTGATAAGGAGACGAGATTGATGATGAGGAGACGAGAATGATGATGAAGGGACGAGAATGGTGATAAGGAGACGAGATTGATGATGAGGAGACGAGAATGAAAGTGCCGTGCAGCTGCTGCTCACCTGGTCAGTGGAAGATCCACAAACAAACACCGGACTCAACATTTCCATCTCGGGGGCCACAACGTGCTCCAGACGTCATCGCCGCTAGAATCCACAGACGCCGCGGGAGTGGTGGAGGAGACGAGAATGATGATGAAGGGACCAGAAGGATGATGAGGAGACGAGAATGATGATGAGGAGACGAGAATGATGATGATGAGAAGGTGAGAATGGTGATGAGGAGACGAGAATGATGATAAGGAGACGAGAATGATGATGATGATGATGATGAGACGAGAATGCCTATGAGGAGACGAGAATGATGATGAGGGGACGAGAATGGTGATAAGGAGACGAGAATGATGATGAGGAGACGAGAATGGTGATGAGGAGACGAAACAGGTGATAAGGAGACGAGAATGGCGATAAGGAGACGAGCGTGATGCTGAGGAGACGAGAATGATGATGAGGAGACGAGAATGATGATGAGGAGACGAGAATGGTGATAAGGAGACGAGAATGATGATGAGGAGACGAGAATGATGATTATGAGACGAGAATGGTGATGAGGAGACGAGAATGGTGATAAGGAGACGAGAATGATGATGAGGAGACGAGAATGATGATGAAGGGACGAGAATGATGATGAGTAGACGAGAATGGTGATGAGGAGACGAGAATGATGATGAGGAGACGAGAATGATGATGAGGAGACTCGAATGATGATAAGGAGACGAGATTGATGATGAGGAGACGAGAATGGTGATAAGTAGATGAGATTGATGAGGAGGAGACAAGAATGGTGATAAGGAGACGAGAATGAGGATGAAGGGACGAGAATGATGATAAGGAGACGAGATTGATGATGAAGAGACGAGAATGGTGTTAAGGAGACGAGAATGATGATGAGGAGACGAGAATGATGATGAAGGGACGAGAATGATGATGAGGAGACGAGAATGATGATGAGGAGACGAGAATGATGATGAGGAGACGAGAATGATGATGAGGAGATGAGAATGGTGATAAGGAGACGAGATTGATGATGAGGAGACGAGAATGATGATGAAGGGACGAGAATGGTGATAAGGAGACGAGATTGATGATGAGGAGACGAGAATGAAAGTGCCGTGCAGCTGCTGCTCACCTGGTCAGTGGAAGATCCACAAACAAACACCGGACTCAACGTTTCCATCTCGGGGCCACAACGTGCTCCAGACGTCATCGCCGCTAGAATCCACGGACGCCGCGGGAGTGGTGGAGGAGACGAGAATGATGATGAAGGGACCAGAAGGATGATGAGGAGACGAGAATGATGATGAGGAGACGAGAATGATGATGATGAGAAGGTGAGAATGGTGATGAGGAGACGAGAATGATGATAAGGAGACGAGAATGATGATGATGATGATGATGATGATGAGACGAGAATGCCTATGAGGAGACGAGAATGATGATGAGGGGACGAGAATGGTGATAAGGAGACGAGAATGATGATGAGGAGACGAGAATGGTGATGAGGAGACGAAACAGGTGATAAGGAGACGAGAATGGCGATAAGGAGACGAGAATGATGATGAGGAGACGAGAATGATGATGAGGAGACGAGAATGATGATGAGGAGACGAGAATGGTGATAAGGAGACGAGAATGATGATGAGGAGACGAGAATGGTGATAAGGAGACGAGAATGATGATGAGGAGACGAGAATGATGATTATGAGACGAGAATGGTGATGAGGAGACGAGAATGGTGATAAGGAGACGAGAATGATGATGAGGAGACGAGAATGATGATGAAGGGACGAGAATGATGATGAGTAGACGAGAATGGTGATGAGGAGACGAGAATGATGATGAGGAGACGAGAATGATGATGAGGAGACTCGAATGATGATATGGAGACGAGATTGATGATGAGGAGACAAGAATGGTGATAAGTAGATGAGATTGATGATGAGGAGACGAGAATGATGATGAAGGGACGAGAATGATGATAAGGAGACGAGATTGATGATGAGGAGACGAGAATGGTGTTAAGGAGACGAGAATGATGATGAGGAGACGAGAATGATGATGAAGGGACGAGAATGATGATGAGGAGACGAGAATGATGATGAGGAGACGAGAATGATGATGAGGAGACGAGAATGATGATGAGGAGATGAGAATGGTGATAAGGAGACGAGATTGATGATGAGGAGACGAGAATGATGATGAAGGGACGAGAATGGTGATAAGGAGACGAGATTAATGATGAGGAGACGAGAATGAAAGTGCCGTTCAGCTGCTGCTCACCTGGTCAGTGGAAGATCCACAAACAAACACCGGACTCAACGTTTCCATCTCGGGGCCACAACGTGCTCCAGACGTCATCGCCGCTAGAATCCACAGACGCCGCGGGAGTGGTGGAGGAGACGAGAATGATGATGAAGGGACCAGAAGGATGATGAGGAGACGAGAATGATGATGAGGAGACGAGAATGATGATGATGAGAAGGTGAGAATGGTGATGAGGAGACGAGAATGATGATGAGTAGACGAGAATGGTTATGAGGAGACGAGAATGATGATGAGGAGATGAGAATGATGATGAGGAGACGAGAATGATAATAAGGAGAAGAGATTGATGATGAGGAGACGAGAATGGTGATAAGTAGATGAGATTGATGAGGAGGAGATAAGAATGGTGATAAGGAGACGAGAATGAGGATGAAGGGACGAGAATGATGATAAGGAGACGAGATTGATGATGAGGAGACGAGAATGGTGTTAAGGAGACGAGAATGATGATGAGGAGACGAGAATGATGATGAAGGGACGAGAATGATGATGAGGAGACGAGAATGATGATGAAGGGACGAGAATGATGATGAGTAGACGAGAATGGTGATGAGGAGACGAAAATGATGATGAGGAGACGAGAATGGTGATGAGGAGACGAAACGGTGATAAGGAGACGAGAATGGCGATAAGGAGACGAGAATGATGATGAGGAGACGAGAATGATGATGAGGAGATGAGAATGGTGATAAGGAGACGAGATTGATGATGAGGAGACGAGAATGATGATGAAGGGACGAGAATGGTGATAAGGAGACGAGATTGATGATGAGGAGACGAGAATGAAAGTGCCGTGCAGCTGCTGCTCACCTGGTCAGTGGAAGATCCACAAACAAACACCGGACTCAACGTTTCCATCTCGGGGCCACAACGTGCTCCAGACGTCATCGCCGCTAGAATCCACAGACGCCGCGGGAGTGGTGGAGGAGACGAGAATGATGATGAAGGGACCAGAAGGATGATGAGGAGACGAGAATGATGATGAGGAGACGAGAATGATGATGATGAGAAGGTGAGAATGGTGATGAGGAGACGAGAATGATGATGAGTAGACGAGAATGGTGATGAGGAGACGAGAATGATGATGAGGAGATGAGAATGATGATGAGGAGACGAGAATGATAATAAGGAGAAGAGATTGATGATGAGGAGACGAGAATGGTGATAAGTAGATGAGATTGATGAGGAGGAGATAAGAATGGTGATAAGGAGACGAGAATGAGGATGAAGGGACGAGAATGATGATAAGGAGACGAGATTGATGATGAGGAGACGAGAATGGTGTTAAGGAGACGAGAATGATGATGAGGAGACGAGAATGATGATGAAGGGACGAGAATGATGATGAGGAGACGAGAATGATGATGAAGGGACGAGAATGATGATGAGTAGACGAGAATGGTGATGAGGAGACGAAAATGATGATGAGGAGACGAGAATGGTGATGAGGAGACGAAACGGTGATAAGGAGACGAGAATGGCGATAAGGAGACGAGAATGATGATGAGGAGACGAGAATGATGATGAGGAGATGAGAATGGTGATAAGGAGACGAGATTGATGATGAGGAGACGAGAATGATGATGAAGGGACGAGAATGGTGATAAGGAGACGAGATTGATGATGAGGAGACGAGAATGAAAGTGCCGTGCAGCTGCTGCTCACCTGGTCAGTGGAAGATCCACAAACAAACACCGGACTCAACGTTTCCATCTCGGGGCCACAACGTGCTCCAGACGTCATCGCCGCTAGAATCCACAGACGCCGCGGGAGTGGTGGAGGAGACGAGAATGATGATGAAGGGACCAGAAGGATGATGAGGAGACGAGAATGATGATGAGGAGACGAGAATGATGATGATGAGAAGGTGAGAATGGTGATGAGGAGACGAGAATGATGATAAGGAGACGAGAATGATGATGATGATGATGATGAGACGAGAATGCCTATGAGGAGACGAGAATGATGATGAGGGGACGAGAATGGTGATAAGGAGACGAGAATGATGATGAGGAGACGAGAATGGTGATGAGGAGACGAAACAGGTGATAAGGAGACGAGAATGGCGATAAGGAGACGAGAATGATGATGAGGAGACGAAAATGATGATGAGGAGACGAGAATGATGATGAGGAGACGAGAATGGTGATAAGGAGACGAGAATGATGATGAGGAGACGAGAATGGTGATAAGGAGACGAGAATGATGATGAGGAGACGAGAATGATGATTATGAGACGAGAATGGTGATGAGGAGACGAGAATGGTGATAAGGAGACGAGAATGATGATGAGGAGACGAGAATGATGATGAGGAGACGATAATGATGATGAGGAGACGATAATGATGATGAGGAGACGAGAATGATGATGATGAGACGAGAATGGTGATGAGGAGACGAGAATGATGATGAGGAGACGAAAATGATGATGAGGAGACGAGAATGATGATGAGTCGAGAATGGTGATAAGGAGACGAGAATGATGATGAGGAGACGAGAATGATGATGAGGAGACGAAAATGATGATGAGGAGACGAGAATGGTGATGAGGAGACGAAAATGATGATGAGGAGACGAGAATGGTGATGAGGAGACGAAACGGTGATAAGGAGACGAGAATGGCGATAAGGAGACGAGAATGATGATGAGGAGACGAGAATGATGATGAGGAGACGAGAATGATGATGAGGAGACAGGAATGGTGATAAGGAGACGAGAATGATGATGAGGAGACGAGAATGGTGATAAGGAGACGAGAATGATGATGAGGAGACGAGAATGATGATGATGAGACGAGAATGGTGATGAGGAGACGAGAATGGTGATAAGGAGACGAGAATGATGATGAGGAGACGAGAATGATGATGAAGGGACGAGAATGATGATGAGTAGACGAGAATGGTGATGAGGAGACGAGAATGATGATGAGGAGATGAGAATGATGATGAGGAGACGAGAATGATGATAAGGAGACGAGATTGATGATGAGGAGACGAGAATGGTGTTAAGGAGACGAGAATGATGATGAGGAGACGAGAATGATGATGAAGGGACGAGAATGATGATGAGGAGACGAGAATGATGATGAGGAGACGAGAATGATTATGAGGAGACGAGAATGATGATGAGGAGACGAGAATGATGATGAGGAGATGAGAATGGTGATAAGGAGACGAGATTGATGATGAGGAGACGAGAATGATGATGAAGGGACGAGAATGGTGATAAGGAGACGAGATTGATGATGAGGAGACGAGAATGAAAGTGCCGTGCAGCTGCTGCTCACCTGGTCAGTGGAAGATCCACAAACAAACACCGGACTCAACATTTCCATCTCGGGGGCCACAACGTGCTCCAGACGTCATCGCCGCTAGAATCCACAGACGCCGCGGGAGTGGTGGAGGAGACGAGAATGATGATGAAGGGACCAGAAGGATGATGAGGAGACGAGAATGATGATGAGGAGACGAGAATGATGATGATGAGAAGGTGAGAATGGTGATGAGGAGACGAGAATGATGATAAGGAGACGAGAATGATGATGATGATGATGATGAGACGAGAATGCCTATGAGGAGACGAGAATGATGATGAGGGGACGAGAATGGTGATAAGGAGACGAGAATGATGATGAGGAGACGAGAATGGTGATGAGGAGACGAAACAGGTGATAAGGAGACGAGAATGGCGATAAGGAGACGAGCGTGATGATGAGGAGACGAGAATGATGATGAGGAGACGAGAATGATGATGAGGAGACGAGAATGGTGATAAGGAGACGAGAATGATGATGAGGAGACGAGAATGATGATTATGAGACGAGAATGGTGATGAGGAGACGAGAATGGTGATAAGGAGACGAGAATGATGATGAGGAGACGAGAATGATGATGAAGGGACGAGAATGATGATGAGTAGACGAGAATGGTGATGAGGAGACGAGAATGATGATGAGGAGACGAGAATGATGATGAGGAGACTCGAATGATGATATGGAGACGAGATTGATGATGAGGAGACAAGAATGGTGATAAGTAGATGAGATTGATGATGAGGAGACGAGAATGATGATGAAGGGACGAGAATGATGATAAGGAGACGAGATTGATGATGAGGAGACGAGAATGGTGTTAAGGAGACGAGAATGATGATGAGGAGACGAGAATGATGATGAAGGGACGAGAATGATGATGAGGAGACGAGAATGATGATGAGGAGACGAGAATGATGATGAGGAGACGAGAATGATGATGAGGAGATGAGAATGGTGATAAGGAGACGAGATTGATGATGAGGAGACGAGAATGATGATGAAGGGACGAGAATGGTGATAAGGAGACGAGATTAATGATGAGGAGACGAGAATGAAAGTGCCGTTCAGCTGCTGCTCACCTGGTCAGTGGAAGATCCACAAACAAACACCGGACTCAACGTTTCCATCTCGGGGCCACAACGTGCTCCAGACGTCATCGCCGCTAGAATCCACAGACGCCGCGGGAGTGGTGGAGGAGACGAGAATGATGATGAAGGGACCAGAAGGATGATGAGGAGACGAGAATGATGATGAGGAGACGAGAATGATGATGATGAGAAGGTGAGAATGGTGATGAGGAGACGAGAATGATGATGAGTAGACGAGAATGGTGATGAGGAGACGAGAATGATGATGAGGAGATGAGAATGATGATGAGGAGACGAGAATGATAATAAGGAGAAGAGATTGATGATGAGGAGACGAGAATGGTGATAAGTAGATGAGATTGATGAGGAGGAGATAAGAATGGTGATAAGGAGACGAGAATGAGGATGAAGGGACGAGAATGATGATAAGGAGACGAGATTGATGATGAGGAGACGAGAATGGTGTTAAGGAGACGAGAATGATGATGAGGAGACGAGAATGATGATGAAGGGACGAGAATGATGATGAGGAGACGAGAATGATGATGAAGGGACGAGAATGATGATGAGTAGACGAGAATGGTGATGAGGAGACGAAAATGATGATGAGGAGACGAGAATGGTGATGAGGAGACGAAACGGTGATAAGGAGACGAGAATGGCGATAAGGAGACGAGAATGATGATGAGGAGACGAGAATGATGATGAGGAGACGAGAATGATGATGAGGAGACAGGAATGGTGATAAGGAGACGAGAATGATGATGAGGAGACGAGAATGGTGATAAGGAGACGAGAATGATGATGAGGAGACGAGAATGATGATGATGAGACGAGAATGGTGATGAGGAGACGAGAATGGTGATAAGGAGACGAGAATGATGATGAGGAGACGAGAATGATGATGAAGGGACGAGAATGATGATGAGTAGACGAGAATGGTGATGAGGAGACGAGAATGATGATGAGGAGATGAGAATGATGATGAGGAGACGAGAATGATGATAAGGAGACGAGATTGATGATGAGGAGACGAGAATGGTGTTAAGGAGACGAGAATGATGATGAGGAGACGAGAATGATGATGAAGGGACGAGAATGATGATGAGGAGACGAGAATGATGATGAGGAGACGAGAATGATTATGAGGAGACGAGAATGATGATGAGGAGACGAGAATGATGATGAGGAGATGAGAATGGTGATAAGGAGACGAGATTGATGATGAGGAGACGAGAATGATGATGAAGGGACGAGAATGGTGATAAGGAGACGAGATTGATGATGAGGAGACGAGAATGATGATGAAGGGACGAGATTGATGATGAGGAGACGAGAATGAAAGTGCCGTGCAGCTGCTGCTCACCTGGTCAGTGGAAGATCCACAAACAAACACCGGACTCAACATTTCCATCTCGGGGGCCACAACGTGCTCCAGACGTCATCGCCGCTAGAATCCACAGACGCCGCGGGAGTGGTGGAGGAGACGAGAATGATGATGAAGGGACCAGAAGGATGATGAGGAGACGAGAATGATGATGAGGAGACGAGAATGATGATGATGAGAAGGTGAGAATGGTGATGAGGAGACGAGAATGATGATAAGGAGACGAGAATGATGATGATGATGATGATGAGACGAGAATGCCTATGAGGAGACGAGAATGATGATGAGGGGACGAGAATGGTGAAAAGGAGACGAGAATGATGATGAGGAGACGAGAATGGTGATGAGGAGACGAAACAGGTGATAAGGAGACGAGAATGGCGATAAGGAGACGAGCGTGATGATGAGGAGACGAGAATGATGATGAGGAGACGAGAATGATGATGAGGAGACGAGAATGGTGATAAGGAGACGAGAATGATGATGAGGAGACGAGAATGATGATTATGAGACGAGAATGGTGATGAGGAGACGAGAATGGTGATAAGGAGACGAGAATGATGATGAGGAGACGAGAATGATGATGAAGGGACGAGAATGATGATGAGTAGACGAGAATGGTGATGAGGAGACGAGAATGATGATGAGGAGACGAGAATGATGATGAGGAGACTCGAATGATGATAAGGAGACGAGATTGATGATGAGGAGACGAGAATGGTGATAAGTAGATGAGATTGATGAGGAGGAGACAAGAATGGTGATAAGGAGACGAGAATGAGGATGAAGGGACGAGAATGATGATAAGGAGACGAGATTGATGATGAAGAGACGAGAATGGTGTTAAGGAGACGAGAATGATGATGAGGAGACGAGAATGATGATGAAGGGACGAGAATGATGATGAGGAGACGAGAATGATGATGAGGAGACGAGAATGATGATGAGGAGACGAGAATGATGATGAGGAGATGAGAATGGTGATAAGGAGACGAGATTGATGATGAGGAGACGAGAATGATGATGAAGGGACGAGAATGGTGATAAGGAGACGAGATTGATGATGAGGAGACGAGAATGAAAGTGCCGTGCAGCTGCTGCTCACCTGGTCAGTGGAAGATCCACAAACAAACACCGGACTCAACGTTTCCATCTCGGGGCCACAACGTGCTCCAGACGTCATCGCCGCTAGAATCCACAGACGCCGCGGGAGTGGTGGAGGAGACGAGAATGATGATGAAGGGACCAGAAGGATGATGAGGAGACGAGAATGATGATGAGGAGACGAGAATGATGATGATGAGAAGGTGAGAATGGTGATGAGGAGACGAGAATGATGATAAGGAGACGAGAATGATGATGATGATGATGATGATGAGACGAGAATGCCTATGAGGAGACGAGAATGATGATGAGGGGACGAGAATGGTGATAAGGAGACGAGAATGATGATGAGGAGACGAGAATGGTGATGAGGAGACGAAACAGGTGATAAGGAGACGAGAATGGCGATAAGGAGACGAGAATGATGATGAGGAGACGAGAATGATGATGAGGAGACGAGAATGATGATGAGGAGACGAGAATGGTGATAAGGAGACGAGAATGATGATGAGGAGACGAGAATGGTGATAAGGAGACGAGAATGATGATGAGGAGACGAGAATGATGATTATGAGACGAGAATGGTGATGAGGAGACGAGAATGGTGATAAGGAGACGAGAATGATGATGAGGAGACGAGAATGATGATGAAGGGACGAGAATGATGATGAGTAGACGAGAATGGTGATGAGGAGACGAGAATGATGATGAGGAGACGAGAATGATGATGAGAAGACTCGAATGATGATATGGAGACGAGATTGATGATGAGGAGACAAGAATGGTGATAAGTAGATGAGATTGATGATGAGGAGACGAGAATGATGATGAAGGGACGAGAATGATGATAAGGAGACGAGATTGATGATGAGGAGACGAGAATGGTGTTAAGGAGACGAGAATGATGATGAGGAGACGAGAATGATGATGAAGGGACGAGAATGATGATGAGGAGACGAGAATGATGATGAGGAGACGAGAATGATGATGAGGAGACGAGAATGATGATGAGGAGATGAGAATGGTGATAAGGAGACGAGATTGATGATGAGGAGACGAGAATGATGATGAAGGGACGAGAATGGTGATAAGGAGACGAGATTAATGATGAGGAGACGAGAATGAAAGTGCCGTTCAGCTGCTGCTCACCTGGTCAGTGGAAGATCCACAAACAAACACCGGACTCAACGTTTCCATCTCGGGGCCACAACGTGCTCCAGACGTCATCGCCGCTAGAATCCACAGACGCCGCGGGAGTGGTGGAGGAGACGAGAATGATGATGAAGGGACCAGAAGGATGATGAGGAGACGAGAATGATGATGAGGAGACGAGAATGATGATGATGAGAAGGTGAGAATGGTGATGAGGAGACGAGAATGATGATGAGTAGACGAGAATGGTGATGAGGAGACGAGAATGATGATGAGGAGATGAGAATGATGATGAGGAGACGAGAATGATAATAAGGAGAAGAGATTGATGATGAGGAGACGAGAATGGTGATAAGTAGATGAGATTGATGAGGAGGAGATAAGAATGGTGATAAGGAGACGAGAATGAGGATGAAGGGACGAGAATGATGATAAGGAGACGAGATTGATGATGAGGAGACGAGAATGGTGTTAAGGAGACGAGAATGATGATGAGGAGACGAGAATGATGATGAAGGGACGAGAATGATGATGAGGAGACGAGAATGATGATGAAGGGACGAGAATGATGATGAGTAGACGAGAATGGTGATGAGGAGACGAGAATGATGATGAAGAGACGAGAATGATGATGAGGAGACTCGAATGATGATAAGGAGACGAGATTGATGATGAGGAGACGAGAATGGTGAAAAGTAGATGAGATTGATGAGGAGGAGACAAGAATGTTGATAAGGAGACGAGAATGAGGATGAAGGGACGAGAATGATGATAAGGAGACGAGATTGATGATGAGGAGACGAGAATGGTGTTAAGGAGACGAGAATGATGATGAGGAGACGAGAATGATTATGAAGGGACGAGAATGATGATGAGGAGACGAGAATGATGATGAGGAGACAAGAATGATGATGAGGAGATGAGAATGGTGATAAGGAGACGAGATTGATGATGAGGAGACGAGAATGATGATGAAGGGACGAGAATGGTGATAAGGAGACGAGATTGATGATGAGGAGACGAGAATGGTGATAAGGAGACGAGAATGATGATGAGGAGACAAGAATGATGAAGAGGAGACAAGAATGGTGATGAGGAGACGAGAATGATGATGAGGAGACGAAAATGATGATGAGAAGAGAATGATGATGAGACGAGAATGGTGATAAGGAGACGAGAATGATGATGAGGAGACGAGAAGGATGATGAGGAGACGAGAATGGTGATAAGGAGACGAGAATGATGATGAGGAGACGAGAATGGTGATAAGGAGACGAGAATGATGATGAGGAGACGAGAATGATGATGAGGAGACGAGAATGGTGATAAGGAGACGAGAATGATGATGAGGAGACGAGAATGAAGATGAAGGGACGAGAATGATGATGAGGAGACGAGAATGGTGATGAGGAGACGAGAATGATGATGAGGAGACGAGAATGGTGATAAGGAGAAGAGAATGATGATGAGGAGACAATAATGATGATGAGGAGACGATAATGATGATGAGGAGACGAGAATGATGATGATGAGACGAGAATGGTGATGAGGAGAAGAGAATGATGATGAGGAGACGAAAATGATGATGAGGAGACGAGAATGATGATGAGTCGAGAATGGTGATAAGGAGACGAGATTGATGATGAGGAGACGAGAATGATGATGAAGGGACGAGAATGGTGATAAGGAGACGAGAATGATGATGAGGAGACGAGAATGATGATGAGGAGACGAGAATGATGATGAGGAGATGAGAATGGTGATAAGGAGACGAGATTGATGATGAGGAGACGAGAATGATGATGAAGGGACGAGAATGGTGATAAGGAGACGAGATTGATGATGAGGAGACGAGAATGAAAGTGCCGTGCAGCTGCTGCTCACCTGGTCAGTGGAAGATCCACAAACAAACACCGGACTCAACGTTTCCATCTCGGGGCCACAACGTGCTCCAGACGTCATCGCCGCTAGAATCCACAGACGCCGCGGGAGTGGTGGAGGAGACGAGAATGATGATGAAGGGACCAGAAGGATGATGAGGAGACGAGAATGATGATGAGGAGACGAGAATGATGATGAGGAGACGAGAATGGTGATAAGGAGACGAGAATGATGATGAGGAGACGAGAATGATGATTATGAGACGAGAATGGTGATGAGGAGACGAGAATGGTGATAAGGAGACGAGAATGATGATGAGGAGACGAGAATGATGATGAAGGGACGAGAATGATGATGAGTAGACGAGAATGGTGATGAGGAGACGAGAATGATGATGAGGAGACGAGAATGATGATGAGGAGACTCGAATGATGATATGGAGACGAGATTGATGATGAGGAGACAAGAATGGTGATAAGTAGATGAGATTGATGATGAGGAGACGAGAATGATGATGAAGGGACGAGAATGATGATAAGGAGACGAGATTGATGATGAGGAGACGAGAATGGTGTTAAGGAGACGAGAATGATGATGAGGAGACGAGAATGATGATGAAGGGACGAGAATGATGATGAGGAGACGAGAATGATGATGAGGAGACGAGAATGATGATGAGGAGACGAGAATGATGATGAGGAGATGAGAATGGTGATAAGGAGACGAGATTGATGATGAGGAGACGAGAATGATGATGAAGGGACGAGAATGGTGATAAGGAGACGAGATTAATGATGAGGAGACGAGAATGAAAGTGCCGTTCAGCTGCTGCTCACCTGGTCAGTGGAAGATCCACAAACAAACACCGGACTCAACGTTTCCATCTCGGGGCCACAACGTGCTCCAGACGTCATCGCCGCTAGAATCCACAGACGCCGCGGGAGTGGTGGAGGAGACGAGAATGATGATGAAGGGACCAGAAGGATGATGAGGAGACGAGAATGATGATGAGGAGACGAGAATGATGATGATGAGAAGGTGAGAATGGTGATGAGGAGACGAGAATGATGATGAGTAGACGAGAATGGTGATGAGGAGACGAGAATGATGATGAGGAGATGAGAATGATGATGAGGAGACGAGAATGATAATAAGGAGAAGAGATTGATGATGAGGAGACGAGAATGGTGATAAGTAGATGAGATTGATGAGGAGGAGATAAGAATGGTGATAAGGAGACGAGAATGAGGATGAAGGGACGAGAATGATGATAAGGAGACGAGATTGATGATGAGGAGACGAGAATGGTGTTAAGGAGACGAGAATGATGATGAGGAGACGAGAATGATGATGAAGGGACGAGAATGATGATGAGGAGACGAGAATGATGATGAAGGGACGAGAATGATGATTAGACGAGAATGGTGATGAGGAGACGAGAATGATGATGAAGAGACGAGAATGATGATGAGGAGACTCGAATGATGATAAGGAGACGAGATTGATGATGAGGAGACGAGAATGGTGATAAGTAGATGAGATTGATGAGGAGGAGACAAGAATGTTGATAAGGAGACGAGAATGAGGATGAAGGGACGAGAATGATGATAAGGAGACGAGATTGATGATGAGGAGACGAGAATGGTGTTAAGGAGACGAGAATGATGATGAGGAGACGAGAATGATTATGAAGGGACGAGAATGATGATGAGGAGACGAGAATGATGATGAGGAGACAAGAATGATGATGAGGAGATGAGAATGGTGATAAGGAGACGAGATTGATGATGAGGAGACGAGAATGATGATGAAGGGACGAGAATGGTGATAAGGAGACGAGATTGATGATGAGGAGACGAGAATGGTGATAAGGAGACGAGAATGATGATGAGGAGACAAGAATGATGAAGAGGAGACAAGAATGGTGATGAGGAGACGAGAATGATGATGAGGAGACGAAAATGATGATGAGAAGAGAATGATGATGAGACGAGAATGGTGATAAGGAGACGAGAATGATGATGAGGAGACGAGAAGGATGATGAGGAGACGAGAATGGTGATAAGGAGACGAGAATGATGATGAGGAGACGAGAATGGTGATAAGGAGACGAGAATGATGATGAGGAGACGAGAATGATGATGAGGAGACGAGAATGGTGATAAGGAGACGAGAATGATGATGAGGAGACGAGAATGAAGATGAAGGGACGAGAATGATGATGAGGAGACGAGAATGGTGATGAGGAGACGAGAATGATGATGAGGAGACGAGAATGGTGATAAGGAGAAGAGAATGATGATGAGGAGACAATAATGATGATGAGGAGACGATAATGATGATGAGGAGACGAGAATGATGATGATGAGACGAGAATGGTGATGAGGAGAAGAGAATGATGATGAGGAGACGAAAATGATGATGAGGAGACGAGAATGATGATGAGTCGAGAATGGTGATAAGGAGACGAGATTGATGATGAGGAGACGAGAATGATGATGAAGGGACGAGAATGGTGATAAGGAGACGAGAATGATGATGAGGAGACAAGAATGATGATGAGGAGACGAGAATGATGATGAGGAGATGAGAATGGTGATAAGGAGACGAGATTGATGATGAGGAGACGAGAATGATGATGAAGGGACGAGAATGGTGATAAGGAGACGAGATTGATGATAAGGAGACGAGAATGAAAGTGCCGTGCAGCTGCTGCTCACCTGGTCAGTGGAAGATCCACAAACAAACACCGGACTCAACGTTTCCATCTCGGGGCCACAACGTGCTCCAGACGTCATCGCCGCTAGAATCCACAGTCGCCGCGGGAGTGGTGGAGGAGACGAGAATGATGATGAAGGGACCAGAAGGATGATGAGGAGACGAGAATGATGATGAGGAGACGAGAATGATGATGATGAGAAGGTGAGAATGGTGATGAGGAGACGAGAATGATGATGAGTAGACGAGAATGGTGATGAGGAGACGAGAATGATGATGAGGAGATGAGAATGATGATGAGGAGACGAGAATGATGATAAGGAGACGAGATTGATGATGAGGAGACGAGAATGGTGATAAGTAGATGAGATTGATGAGGAGGAGATAAGAATGGTGATAAGGAGACGAGAATGAGGATGAAGGGACGAGAATGATGATAAGGAGACGAGATTGATGATGAGGAGACGAGAATGGTGTTAAGGAGACGAGAATGATGATGAGGAGACGAGAATGATGATGAAGGGACGAGAATGATGATGAGGAGACGAGAATGATGATGAAGGGACGAGAATGATGATGAGTAGACGAGAATGGTGATGAGGAGACGAGAATGATGATGAGGAGACGAGAATGATGATGAGGAGACTCGAATGATGATAAGGAGACGAGATTGATGATGAGGAGACGAGAATGGTGATAAGTAGATGAGATTGATGAGGAGGAGACAAGAATGGTGATAAGGAGACGAGAATGAGGATGAAGGGACGAGAATGATGATAAGGAGACGAGATTGATGATGAGGAGACGAGAATGGTGTTAAGGAGACGAGAATGATGATGAGGAGACGAGAATGATGATGAAGGGACGAGAATGATGATGAGGAGACGAGAATGATGATGAGGAGACGAGAATGATGATGAGGAGACGAGAATGATGATGAGGAGATGAGAATGGTGATAAGGAGACGAGATTGATGATGAGGAGACGAGAATGATGATGAAGGGACGAGAATGGTGATAAGGAGACGAGATTGATGATGAGGAGACGAGAATGAAAGTGCCGTGCAGCTGCTGCTCACCTGGTCAGTGGAAGATCCACAAACAAACACCGGACTCAACGTTTCCATCTCGGGGCCACAACGTGCTCCAGACGTCATCGCCGCTAGAATCCACAGACGCCGCGGGAGTGGTGGAGGAGACGAGAATGATGATGAAGGGACCAGAAGGATGATGAGGAGACGAGAATGATGATGAGGAGACGAGAATGATGATGATGAGAAGGTGAGAATGGTGATGAGGAGACGAGAATGATGATGAGTAGACGAGAATGGTGATGAGGAGACGAGAATGATGATGAGGAGATGAGAATGATGATGAGGAGACGAGAATGATGATAAGGAGACGAGATTGATGATGAGGAGACGAGAATGGTGATAAGTAGATGAGATTGATGAGGAGGAGATAAGAATGGTGATGAGGAGACGAGAATGAGGATGAAGGGACGAGAATGATGATAAGGAGACGAGATTGATGATGAGGAGACGAGAATGGTGTTAAGGAGACGAGAATGATGATGAGGAGACGAGAATTATGATGAAGGGACGAGAATGATGATGAGGAGACGAGAATGATGATGAAGGGACGAGAATGATGATGAGTAGACGAGAATGGTGATGAGGAGACGAGAATGATGATGAGGAGACGAGAATGATGATGAGGAGACTTGAATGATGATAAGGAGACGAGATTGATGATGAGGAGACGAGAATGGTGATAAGTAGATGAGATTGATGAGGAGGAGACAAGAATGTTGATAAGGAGACGAGAATGAGGATGAAGGGACGAGAATGATGATAAGGAGACGAGATTGATGATGAGGAGACGAGAATGGTGTTAAGGAGACGAGAATGATGATGAGGAGACGAGAATGATGATGAAGGGACGAGAATGATGATGAGGAGACGAGAATGATGATGAGGAGACGAGAATGATGATGAGGAGACAAGAATGATGATGAGGAGATGAGAATGGTGATAAGGAGACGAGATTGATGATGAGGAGACGAGAATGATGATGAAGGGACGAGATTGGTGATAAGGAGACGAGATTGATGATGAGGAGACGAGAATGGTGATAAGGAGACGAGAATGATGATGAGGAGACAAGAATGATGAAGAGGAGACAAGAATGGTGTTGAGGAGACGAGAATGATGATGAGGAGACGAAAATGATGATGAGGAGAAGAGAATGATGATGAGACGAGAATGGTGATAAGGAGACGAGAATGATGATGAGGAGACGAGAAGGATGATGAGGAGACGAGAATGGTGATAAGGAGACGAGAATGATGATGAGGAGACGAGAATGGTGATAAGGAGACGAGAATGATGATGAGGAGACGAGAATGATGATGAGGAGACGAGAATGGTGATAAGGAGACGAGAATGATGATGAGGAGACGAGAATGAAGATGAAGGGACGAGAATGATGATGAGGAGACGAGAATGGTGATGAGGAGACGAGAATGATGATGAGGAGACGAGAATGGTGATAAGGAGAAGAGAATGATGATGAGGAGACAATAATGATGATGAGGAGACGATAATGATGATGAGGAGACGAGAATGATGATGATGAGACGAGAATGGTGATGAGGAGACGAGAATGATGATGAGGAGACGAAAATGATGATGAGGAGACGAGAATGATGATGAGTCGAGAATGGTGATAAGGAGACGAGAATGATGATGAGGAGACGAGAATGATGATGAGGAGACGAAAATGATGATGAGGAGACGAGAATGGTGATGAGGAGACGAAAATGATGAGGAGGAGACGAGAATGGTGATGAGGAGACGAAACAGGTGATAAGGAGACGAGAATGGCGATAAGGAGACGAGAATGATGATGAGGAGACGAGAATGATGATGAGGAGACGAGAATGATGATGAGGAGACGAGAATGGTGATAAGGAGACGAGAATGATGATGAGGAGACGAGAATGGTGATAAGGAGACGAGAATGATGATGAGGAGACGAGAATGATGATGATGACTCGAGAATGGTGATGAGGAGACGAGAATGGTGATAAGGAGACGAGAATGATGATGAGGAGACGAGAATAATGATGAATGGACGAGAATGATGATGAGTAGACGAGAATGGTGATGAGGAGACGAGAATGATGATGAGGAGATGAGAATGATGATGAGGAGACGAGAATGATGATAAGGAGACGAGATTGATGATGAGGAGACGAGAATGGTGATAAGTAGATGAGATTGATGAGGTGGAGACAAGAATGGTGATAAGGAGACGAGAATGAGGATGAAGGGACGAGAATAATGATAAGGAGACGAGATTGATGATGAAGAGACGAGAATGGTGTTAAGGAGACGAGAATGATGATGAGGAGACGAGAATGATGATGAAGGGACGAGAATGATGATGATGAGAAGGTGAGAATGGTGATGAGGAGACGAGAATGATGATGAGGAGATGAGAATGATGATGAGGAGACGAGAATGATGATAAGGAGACGAGATTGATGATGAGGAGACGAGAATGGTGATAAGTAGATGAGATTGATGAGGGGGAGACAAGAATGGTGATAAGGAGACGAGAATGAGGATGAAGGGACGAGAATAATGATAAGGAGACGAGATTGATGATGAAGAGACGAGAATGGTGTTAAGGAGACGAGAATGATGATGAGGAGACGAGAATGAGGATGAAGGGACGAGAATAATGATAAGGAGACGAGATTGATGATGAAGAGACGAGAATGGTGTTAAGGAGACGAGAATGATGATGAGGAGACGAGAATGATGATGAAGGGACGAGAATGATGATGATGAGAAGGTGAGAATGGTGATGAGGAGACGAGAATGATGATGAGTAGACGAGAATGATGATGAAGGGACGAGAATGATGATGATGAGAAGGTGAGAATGGTGATGAGGAGACGAGAATGATGATGAGTAGACGAGAATGGTGATGAGGAGACGAGAATGATGATGAGGAGATGAGAATGATGATGAGGAGACGAGAATGATGATAAGGAGACGAGATTGATGATGAGGAGACGAGAATGGTGATAAGTAGATGAGATTGATGAGGAGGAGATAAGAATGGTGATAAGGAGACGAGAATGAGGATGAAGGGACGAGAATGATGATAAGGAGACGAGATTGATGATGAGGAGACGAGAATGGTGTTAAAGAGACGAGAATGATGATGAGGAGACGAGAATGATGATGAAGGGACGAGAATGATGATGAGGAGACGAGAATGATGATGAGGAGACGAGAATGATGATGAGGAGACGAGAATGATGATGAGGAGATGAGAATGGTGATAAGGAGACGAGATTGATGATGAGGAGACGAGAATGATGATGAAGGGACGAGAATGGTGATAAAGAGACGAGATTGATGATGAGGAGACGAGAATGAAAGTGCCGTGCAGCTGCTGCTCACCTGGTCAGTGGAAGATCCACAAACAAACACCGGACTCAACGTTTCCATCTCGGGGCCACAACGTGCTCCAGACGTCATCGCCGCTGGAATCCACAGACGCCGCGGGAGTGGTGGAGGAGACGAGAATGATGATGAAGGGACCAGAAGGATGATGAGGAGACGAGAATGATGATGAGGAGACGAGAATGATGATGATGAGAAGGTGAGAATGGTGATGAGGAGACGAGAATGATGATAAGGAGATGAGGATGAGAATGATGATGATGATGAGACGAGAATGCCTATGAGGAGACGAGAATGATGATGAGGGGACGAGAATGGTGATAAGGAGACGAGAATGATGACGAGGAGACGAGCGTGATGATGAGGAGACGAGAATGATGATGAGGAGACGAGAATGATGATGAGGAGACGAGAATGGTGATAAGGAGACGAGAATGATGATGAGGAGACGAGAATGGTGATAAGGAGATGAGAATGATGATGAGGAGACGAGAATGGTGATAAGGAGACGAGCGTGATGATGAGGAGACGAGAATGATGATGAGGAGACGAGAATGATGATGAGGAGACGAGAATGGTGATAAGGAGACGAGAATGATGATGAGGAGACGAGAATGGTGATAAGGAGACGAGAATGATGATGAGGAGACGAGAATGATGATTATGAGACGAGAACGGTGATGAGGAGACGAGAATGGTGATAAGGAGACGAGAATGATGATGAGGAGACGAGAATGATTATGAAGGGACGAGAATGATGATGAGTAGACGAGAATGGTGATGAGGAGACGAGAATGATGATGAGGAGACGAGAATGATGATGAGGAGACTCGAATGATGATAAGGAGACGAGATTGATGATGAGGAGACGAGAATGGTGATAAGTAGATGAGATTGATGAGGAGGAGACAAGAATGTTGATAAGGAGACGAGAATGAGGATGAAGGGACGAGAATGATGATAAGGAGACGAGATTGATGATGAGGAGACGAGAATGGTGTTAAGGAGACGAGAATGATGATGAGGAGACGAGAATGATGATGAAGGGACGAGAATGATGATGAGGAGACGAGAATGATGATGAGGAGACGAGAATGATGATGAGGAGACAAGAATGATGATGAGGAGATGAGAATGGTGATAAGGAGACGAGATTGATGATGAGGAGACGAGAATGATGATGAAGGGACGAGAATGGTGATAAGGAGACGAGATTGATGATGAGGAGACGAGAATGGTGATAAGGAGACGAGAATGATGATGAGGAGACAAGAATGATGAAGAGGAGACAAGAATGGTGATGAGGAGACGAGAATGATGATGAGGAGACGAAAATGATGATGAGGAGAAGAGAATGATGATGAGACGAGAATGGTGATAAGGAGACGAGAATGATGATGAGGAGACGAGAAGGATGATGAGGAGACGAGAATGGTGATAAGGAGACGAGAATGATGATGAGGAGACGAGAATGGTGATAAGGAGACGAGAATGATGATGAGGAGACGAGAATGATGATGAGGAGACGAGAATGGTGATAAGGAGACGAGAATGATGATGAGGAGACGAGAATGAAGATGAAGGGACGAGAATGATGATGAGGAGACGAGAATGGTGATGAGGAGACGAGAATGATGATGAGGAGACGAGAATGGTGATAAGGAGAAGAGAATGATGATGAGGAGACAATAATGATGATGAGGAGACGAAAATGATGATGAGGAGACGAGAATGATGATGAGACGAGAATGGTGATGAGGAGACGAGAATGATGATGAGGAGACGAAAATGATGATGAGGAGACGAGAATGATGATGAGTCGAGAATGGTGATAAGGAGACGAGAATGATGATGAGGAGACGAGAATGATGATGAGGAGACGAAAATGATGATGAGGAGACGAGAATGGTGATGAGGAGACGAAAATGATGAGGAGGAGACGAGAATGGTGATAAGGAGACGAGAATGATGATGAGGAGACGAGAATGGTGATAAGGAGACGAGAATGATGATGAGGAGACGAGAATGATGATGATGACTCGAGAATGGTGATGAGGAGACGAGAATGGTGATAAGGAGACGAGAATGATGATGAGGAGACGAGAATAATGATGAAGGGACGAGAATGATGATGAGTAGACGAGAATGGTGATGAGGAGACGAGAATGATGATGAGGAGATGAGAATGATGATGAGGAGACGAGAATGATGATAAGGAGACGAGATTGATGATGAGGAGACGAGAATGGTGATAAGTAGATGAGATTGATGAGGGGGAGACAAGAATGGTGATAAGGAGACGAGAATGAGGATGAAGGGACGAGAATAATGATAAGGAGACGAGATTGATGATGAAGAGACGAGAATGGTGTTAAGGAGACGAGAATGATGATGAGGAGACGAGAATGATGATGAAGGGACGAGAATGATGATGATGAGAAGGTGAGAATGGTGATGAGGAGACGAGAATGATGATGAGTAGACGAGAATGGTGATGAGGAGACGAGAATGATGATGAGGAGATGAGAATGATGATGAGGAGACGAGAATGATGATAAGGAGACGAGATTGATGATGAGGAGACGAGAATGGTGATAAGTAGATGAGATTGATGAGGAGGAGATAAGAATGGTGATAAGGAGACGAGAATGAGGATGAAGGGACGAGAATGATGATAAGGAGACGAGATTGATGATGAGGAGACGAGAATGGTGTTAAAGAGACGAGAATGATGATGAGGAGACGAGAATGATGATGAAGGGACGAGAATGATGATGAGGAGACGAGAATGATGATGAGGAGACGAGAATGATGATGAGGAGACGAGAATGATGATGAGGAGATGAGAATGATGATGAGGAGACGAGAATGATGATAAGGAGACGAGATTGATGATGAGGAGACGAGAATGGTGATAAGTAGATGAGATTGATGAGGGGGAGACAAGAATGGTGATAAGGAGACGAGAATGAGGATGAAGGGACGAGAATAATGATAAGGAGACGAGATTGATGATGAAGAGACGAGAATGGTGTTAAGGAGACGAGAATGATGATGAGGAGACGAGAATGATGATGAAGGGACGAGAATGATGATGATGAGAAGGTGAGAATGGTGATGAGGAGACGAGAATGATGATGAGTAGACGAGAATGGTGATGAGGAGACGAGAATGATGATGAGGAGATGAGAATGATGATGAGGAGACGAGAATGATGATAAGGAGACGAGATTGATGATGAGGAGACGAGAATGGTGATAAGTAGATGAGATTGATGAGGAGGAGATAAGAATGGTGATAAGGAGACGAGAATGAGGATGAAGGGACGAGAATGATGATAAGGAGACGAGATTGATGATGAGGAGACGAGAATGGTGTTAAAGAGACGAGAATGATGATGAGGAGACGAGAATGATGATGAAGGGACGAGAATGATGATGAGGAGACGAGAATGATGATGAGGAGACGAGAATGATGATGAGGAGACGAGAATGATGATGAGGAGATGAGAATGGTGATAAGGAGACGAGATTGATGATGAGGAGACGAGAATGATGATGAAGGGACGAGAATGGTGATAAAGAGACGAGATTGATGATGAGGAGACGAGAATGAAAGTGCCGTGCAGCTGCTGCTCACCTGGTCAGTGGAAGATCCACAAACAAACACCGGACTCAACGTTTCCATCTCGGGGCCACAACGTGCTCCAGACGTCATCGCCGCTGGAATCCACAGACGCCGCGGGAGTGGTGGAGGAGACGAGAATGATGATGAAGGGACCAGAAGGATGATGAGGAGACGAGAATGATGATGAGGAGACGAGAATGATGATGATGAGAAGGTGAGAATGGTGATGAGGAGACGAGAATGATGATAAGGAGATGAGGATGAGAATGATGATGATGATGAGACGAGAATGCCTATGAGGAGACGAGAATGATGATGAGGGGACGAGAATGGTGATAAGGAGACGAGAATGATGACGAGGAGACGAGCGTGATGATGAGGAGACGAGAATGATGATGAGGAGACGAGAATGATGATGAGGAGACGAGAATGGTGATAAGGAGACGAGAATGATGATGAGGAGACGAGAATGGTGATAAGGAGATGAGAATGATGATGAGGAGACGAGAATGGTGATAAGGAGACGAGCGTGATGATGAGGAGACGAGAATGATGATGAGGAGACGAGAATGATGATGAGGAGACGAGAATGGTGATAAGGAGACGAGAATGATGATGAGGAGACGAGAATGGTGATAAGGAGACGAGAATGATGATGAGGAGACGAGAATGATGATTATGAGACGAGAACGGTGATGAGGAGACGAGAATGGTGATAAGGAGACGAGAATGATGATGAGGAGACGAGAATGATTATGAAGGGACGAGAATGATGATGAGTAGACGAGAATGGTGATGAGGAGACGAGAATGATGATGAGGAGACGAGAATGATGATGAGGAGACTCGAATGATGATAAGGAGACGAGATTGATGATGAGGAGACGAGAATGGTGATAAGTAGATGAGATTGATGAGGAGGAGACAAGAATGTTGATAAGGAGACGAGAATGAGGATGAAGGGACGAGAATGATGATAAGGAGACGAGATTGATGATGAGGAGACGAGAATGGTGTTAAGGAGACGAGAATGATGATGAGGAGACGAGAATGATGATGAAGGGACGAGAATGATGATGAGGAGACGAGAATGATGATGAGGAGACGAGAATGATGATGAGGAGACAAGAATGATGATGAGGAGATGAGAATGGTGATAAGGAGACGAGATTGATGATGAGGAGACGAGAATGATGATGAAGGGACGAGAATGGTGATAAGGAGACGAGATTGATGATGAGGAGACGAGAATGGTGATAAGGAGACGAGAATGATGATGAGGAGACAAGAATGATGAAGAGGAGACAAGAATGGTGATGAGGAGACGAGAATGATGATGAGGAGACGAAAATGATGATGAGGAGAAGAGAATGATGATGAGACGAGAATGGTGATAAGGAGACGAGAATGATGATGAGGAGACGAGAAGGATGATGAGGAGACGAGAATGGTGATAAGGAGACGAGAATGATGATGAGGAGACGAGAATGGTGATAAGGAGACGAGAATGATGATGAGGAGACGAGAATGATGATGAGGAGACGAGAATGGTGATAAGGAGACGAGAATGATGATGAGGAGACGAGAATGAAGATGAAGGGACGAGAATGATGATGAGGAGACGAGAATGGTGATGAGGAGACGAGAATGATGATGAGGAGACGAGAATGGTGATAAGGAGAAGAGAATGATGATGAGGAGACAATAATGATGATGAGGAGACGAAAATGATGATGAGGAGACGAGAATGATGATGAGACGAGAATGGTGATGAGGAGACGAGAATGATGATGAGGAGACGAAAATGATGATGAGGAGACGAGAATGATGATGAGTCGAGAATGGTGATAAGGAGACGAGAATGATGATGAGGAGACGAGAATGATGATGAGGAGACGAAAATGATGATGAGGAGACGAGAATGGTGATGAGGAGACGAAAATGATGAGGAGGAGACGAGAATGGTGATAAGGAGACGAGAATGATGATGAGGAGACGAGAATGGTGATAAGGAGACGAGAATGATGATGAGGAGACGAGAATGATGATGATGACTCGAGAATGGTGATGAGGAGACGAGAATGGTGATAAGGAGACGAGAATGATGATGAGGAGACGAGAATAATGATGAAGGGACGAGAATGATGATGAGTAGACGAGAATGGTGATGAGGAGACGAGAATGATGATGAGGAGATGAGAATGATGATGAGGAGACGAGAATGATGATAAGGAGACGAGATTGATGATGAGGAGACGAGAATGGTGATAAGTAGATGAGATTGATGAGGGGGAGACAAGAATGGTGATAAGGAGACGAGAATGAGGATGAAGGGACGAGAATAATGATAAGGAGACGAGATTGATGATGAAGAGACGAGAATGGTGTTAAGGAGACGAGAATGATGATGAGGAGACGAGAATGATGATGAAGGGACGAGAATGATGATGATGAGAAGGTGAGAATGGTGATGAGGAGACGAGAATGATGATGAGTAGACGAGAATGGTGATGAGGAGACGAGAATGATGATGAGGAGATGAGAATGATGATGAGGAGACGAGAATGATGATAAGGAGACGAGATTGATGATGAGGAGACGAGAATGGTGATAAGTAGATGAGATTGATGAGGAGGAGATAAGAATGGTGATAAGGAGACGAGAATGAGGATGAAGGGACGAGAATGATGATAAGGAGACGAGATTGATGATGAGGAGACGAGAATGGTGTTAAAGAGACGAGAATGATGATGAGGAGACGAGAATGATGATGAAGGGACGAGAATGATGATGAGGAGACGAGAATGATGATGAGGAGACGAGAATGATGATGAGGAGACGAGAATGATGATGAGGAGATGAGAATGGTGATAAGGAGACGAGATTGATGATGAGGAGACGAGAATGATGATGAAGGGACGAGAATGGTGATAAAGAGACGAGATTGATGATGAGGAGACGAGAATGAAAGTGCCGTGCAGCTGCTGCTCACCTGGTCAGTGGAAGATCCACAAACAAACACCGGACTCAACGTTTCCATCTCGGGGCCACAACGTGCTCCAGACGTCATCGCCGCTGGAATCCACAGACGCCGCGGGAGTGGTGGAGGAGACGAGAATGATGATGAAGGGACCAGAAGGATGATGAGGAGACGAGAATGATGATGAGGAGACGAGAATGATGATGATGAGAAGGTGAGAATGGTGATGAGGAGACGAGAATGATGATAAGGAGATGAGGATGAGAATGATGATGATGATGATGATGATGAGACGAGAATGCCTATGAGGAGACGAGAATGATGATGAGGGGACGAGAATGGTGATAAGGAGACGAGAATGATGACGAGGAGACGAGCGTGATGATGAGGAGACGAGAATGATGATGAGGAGACGAGAATGATGATGAGGAGACGAGAATGGTGATAAGGAGACGAGAATGATGATGAGGAGATGAGAATGATGATGAGGAGACGAGAATGATGATAAGGAGACGAGATTGATGATGAGGAGACGAGAATGGTGATAAGTAGATGAGATTGATGAGGAGGAGATAAGAATGGTGATGAGGAGACGAGAATGAGGATGAAGGGACGAGAATGATGATAAGGAGACGAGATTGATGATGAGGAGACGAGAATGGTGTTAAGGAGACGAGAATGATGATGAGGAGACGAGAATGATGATGAAGGGACGAGAATGATGATGAGGAGACGAGAATGATGATGAAGGGACGAGAATGATGATGAGTAGACGAGAATGGTGATGAGGAGACGAGAATGATGATGAGGAGACGAGAATGATGATGAGGAGACTTGAATGATGATAAGGAGACGAGATTGATGATGAGGAGACGAGAATGGTGATAAGTAGATGAGATTGATGAGGAGGAGACAAGAATGTTGATAAGGAGACGAGAATGAGGATGAAGGGACGAGAATGATGATAAGGAGACGAGATTGATGATGAGGAGACGAGAATGGTGTTAAGGAGACGAGAATGATGATGAGGAGACGAGAATGATGATGAAGGGACGAGAATGATGATGAGGAGACGAGAATGATGATGAGGAGACGAGAATGATGATGAGGAGACAAGAATGATGATGAGGAGATGAGAATGGTGATAAGGAGACGAGATTGATGATGAGGAGACGAGAATGATGATGAAGGGACGAGAATGGTGATAAGGAGACGAGATTGATGATGAGGAGACGAGAATGGTGATAAGGAGACGAGAATGATGATGAGGAGACAAGAATGATGAAGAGGAGACAAGAATGGTGTTGAGGAGACGAGAATGATGATGAGGAGACGAAAATGATGATGAGGAGAAGAGAATGATGATGAGACGAGAATGGTGATAAGGAGACGAGAATGATGATGAGGAGACGAGAAGGATGATGAGGAGACGAGAATGGTGATAAGGAGACGAGAATGATGATGAGGAGACGAGAATGGTGATAAGGAGACGAGAATGATGATGAGGAGACGAGAATGATGATGAGGAGACGAGAATGGTGATAAGGAGACGAGAATGATGATGAGGAGACGAGAATGAAGATGAAGGGACGAGAATGATGATGAGGAGACGAGAATGGTGATGAGGAGACGAGAATGATGATGAGGAGACGAGAATGGTGATAAGGAGAAGAGAATGATGATGAGGAGACAATAATGATGATGAGGAGACGATAATGATGATGAGGAGACGAGAATGATGATGATGAGACGAGAATGGTGATGAGGAGACGAGAATGATGATGAGGAGACGAAAATGATGATGAGGAGACGAGAATGATGATGAGTCGAGAATGGTGATAAGGAGACGAGAATGATGATGAGGAGACGAGAATGATGATGAGGAGACGAAAATGATGATGAGGAGACGAGAATGGTGATGAGGAGACGAAAATGATGAGGAGGAGACGAGAATGGTGATGAGGAGACGAAACAGGTGATAAGGAGACGAGAATGGCGATAAGGAGACGAGAATGATGATGAGGAGACGAGAATGATGATGAGGAGACGAGAATGATGATGAGGAGACGAGAATGGTGATAAGGAGACGAGAATGATGATGAGGAGACGAGAATGGTGATAAGGAGACGAGAATGATGATGAGGAGACGAGAATGATGATGATGACTCGAGAATGGTGATGAGGAGACGAGAATGGTGATAAGGAGACGAGAATGATGATGAGGAGACGAGAATAATGATGAATGGACGAGAATGATGATGAGTAGACGAGAATGGTGATGAGGAGACGAGAATGATGATGAGGAGATGAGAATGATGATGAGGAGACGAGAATGATGATAAGGAGACGAGATTGATGATGAGGAGACGAGAATGGTGATAAGTAGATGAGATTGATGAGGTGGAGACAAGAATGGTGATAAGGAGACGAGAATGAGGATGAAGGGACGAGAATAATGATAAGGAGACGAGATTGATGATGAAGAGACGAGAATGGTGTTAAGGAGACGAGAATGATGATGAGGAGACGAGAATGATGATGAAGGGACGAGAATGATGATGATGAGAAGGTGAGAATGGTGATGAGGAGACGAGAATGATGATGAGGAGATGAGAATGATGATGAGGAGACGAGAATGATGATAAGGAGACGAGATTGATGATGAGGAGACGAGAATGGTGATAAGTAGATGAGATTGATGAGGGGGAGACAAGAATGGTGATAAGGAGACGAGAATGAGGATGAAGGGACGAGAATAATGATAAGGAGACGAGATTGATGATGAAGAGACGAGAATGGTGTTAAGGAGACGAGAATGATGATGAGGAGACGAGAATGATGATGAAGGGACGAGAATGATGATGATGAGAAGGTGAGAATGGTGATGAGGAGACGAGAATGATGATGAGTAGACGAGAATGGTGATGAGGAGACGAGAATGATGATGAGGAGATGAGAATGATGATGAGGAGACGAGAATGATGATAAGGAGACGAGATTGATGATGAGGAGACGAGAATGGTGATAAGTAGATGAGATTGATGAGGAGGAGATAAGAATGGTGATAAGGAGACGAGAATGAGGATGAAGGGACGAGAATGATGATAAGGAGACGAGATTGATGATGAGGAGACGAGAATGGTGTTAAAGAGACGAGAATGATGATGAGGAGACGAGAATGATGATGAAGGGACGAGAATGATGATGAGGAGACGAGAATGATGATGAGGAGACGAGAATGATGATGAGGAGACGAGAATGATGATGAGGAGATGAGAATGGTGATAAGGAGACGAGATTGATGATGAGGAGACGAGAATGATGATGAAGGGACGAGAATGGTGATAAAGAGACGAGATTGATGATGAGGAGACGAGAATGAAAGTGCCGTGCAGCTGCTGCTCACCTGGTCAGTGGAAGATCCACAAACAAACACCGGACTCAACGTTTCCATCTCGGGGCCACAACGTGCTCCATACGTCATCGCCGCTAGAATCCACAGACGCCGCGGGAGTGGTGGAGGAGACGAGAATGATGATGAAGGGACCAGAAGGATGATGAGGAGACGAGAATGATGATGAGGAGACGAGAATGATGATGATGAGAAGGTGAGAATGGTGATGAGGAGACGAGAATGATGATAAGGAGATGAGGATGAGAATGATGATGATGATGAGACGAGAATGCCTATGAGGAGACGAGAATGATGATGAGGGGACGAGAATGGTGATAAGGAGACGAGAATGATGACGAGGAGACGAGCGTGATGATGAGGAGACGAGAATGATGATGAGGAGACGAGAATGATGATGAGGAGACGAGAATGGTGATAAGGAGACGAGAATGATGATGAGGAGACGAGAATGGTGATAAGGAGATGAGAATGATGATGAGGAGACGAGAATGGTGATAAGGAGACGAGCGTGATGATGAGGAGACGAGAATGATGATGAGGAGACGAGAATGATGATGAGGAGACGAGAATGGTGATAAGGAGACGAGAATGATGATGAGGAGACGAGAATGGTGATAAGGAGACGAGAATGATGATGAGGAGACGAGAATGATGATTATGAGACGAGAACGGTGATGAGGAGACGAGAATGGTGATAAGGAGACGAGAATGATGATGAGGAGACGAGAATGATTATGAAGGGACGAGAATGATGATGAGTAGACGAGAATGGTGATGAGGAGACGAGAATGATGATGAGGAGACGAGAATGATGATGAGGAGACTCGAATGATGATAAGGAGACGAGATTGATGATGAGGAGACGAGAATGGTGATAAGTAGATGAGATTGATGAGGAGGAGACAAGAATGTTGATAAGGAGACGAGAATGAGGATGAAGGGACGAGAATGATGATGAAGGGACGAGAATGATGATGAGGAGACGAGAATGATGATGAGGAGACGAGAATGATGATGAGGAGACAAGAATGATGATGAGGAGATGAGAATGGTGATAAGGAGACGAGATTGATGATGAGGAGACGAGAATGATGATGAAGGGACGAGAATGGTGATAAGGAGACGAGATTGATGATGAGGAGACGAGAATGGTGATAAGGAGACGAGAATGATGATGAGGAGACAAGAATGATGAAGAGGAGACAAGAATGGTGATGAGGAGACGAGAATGATGATGAGGAGACGAAAATGATGATGAGGAGAAGAGAATGATGATGAGACGAGAATGGTGATAAGGAGACGAGAATGATGATGAGGAGACGAGAAGGATGATGAGGAGACGAGAATGGTGATAAGGAGACGAGAATGATGATGAGGAGACGAGAATGGTGATAAGGAGACGAGAATGATGATGAGGAGACGAGAATGATGATGAGGAGACGAGAATGGTGATAAGGAGACGAGAATGATGATGAGGAGACGAGAATGAAGATGAAGGGACGAGAATGATGATGAGGAGACGAGAATGGTGTTAAGGAGACGAGAATGATGATGAGGAGACGAGAATGATGATGAAGGGACGAGAATGATGATGAGGAGACGAGAATGATGATGAGGAGACGAGAATGATGATGAGGAGACAAGAATGATGATGAGGAGATGAGAATGGTGATAAGGAGACGAGATTGATGATGAGGAGACGAGAATGATGATGAAGGGACGAGAATGGTGATAAGGAGACGAGATTGATGATGAGGAGACGAGAATGGTGATAAGGAGACGAGAATGATGATGAGGAGACAAGAATGATGAAGAGGAGACAAGAATGGTGATGAGGAGACGGGAATGATGATGAGGAGACGAAAATGATGATGAGGAGAAGAGAATGATGATGAGACGAGAATGGTGATAAGGAGACGAGAATGATGATGAGGAGACGAGAAGGATGATGAGGAGACGAGAATGGTGATAAGGAGACGAGAATGATGATGAGGAGACGAGAATGGTGATAAGGAGACGAGAATGATGATGAGGAGACGAGAATGATGATGAGGAGACGAGAATGGTGATAAGGAGACGAGAATGATGATGAGGAGACGAGAATGAAGATGAAGGGACGAGAATGATGATGAGGAGACGAGAATGGTGATGAGGAGACGAGAATGATGATGAGGAGACGAGAATGGTGATAAGGAGAAGAGAATGATGATGAGGAGACAATAATGATGATGAGGAGACGAAAATGATGATGAGGAGACGAGAATGATGATGAGACGAGAATGGTGATGAGGAGACGAGAATGATGATGAGGAGACGAAAATGATGATGAGGAGACGAGAATGATGATGAGTCGAGAATGGTGATAAGGAGACGAGAATGATGATGAGGAGACGAGAATGATGATGAGGAGACGAAAATGATGATGAGGAGACGAGAATGGTGATGAGGAGACGAAAATGATGAGGAGGAGACGAGAATGGTGATAAGGAGACGAGAATGATGATGAGGAGACGAGAATGGTGATAAGGAGACGAGAATGATGATGAGGAGACGAGAATGATGATGATGACTCGAGAATGGTGATGAGGAGACGAGAATGGTGATAAGGAGACGAGAATGATGATGAGGAGACGAGAATAATGATGAAGGGACGAGAATGATGATGAGTAGACGAGAATGGTGATGAGGAGACGAGAATGATGATGAGGAGATGAGAATGATGATGAGGAGACGAGAATGATGATAAGGAGACGAGATTGATGATGAGGAGACGAGAATGGTGATAAGTAGATGAGATTGATGAGGGGGAGACAAGAATGGTGATAAGGAGACGAGAATGAGGATGAAGGGACGAGAATAATGATAAGGAGACGAGATTGATGATGAAGAGACGAGAATGGTGTTAAGGAGACGAGAATGATGATGAGGAGACGAGAATGATGATGAAGGGACGAGAATGATGATGATGAGAAGGTGAGAATGGTGATGAGGAGACGAGAATGATGATGAGTAGACGAGAATGGTGATGAGGAGACGAGAATGATGATGAGGAGATGAGAATGATGATGAGGAGACGAGAATGATGATAAGGAGACGAGATTGATGATGAGGAGACGAGAATGGTGATAAGTAGATGAGATTGATGAGGAGGAGATAAGAATGGTGATAAGGAGACGAGAATGAGGATGAAGGGACAAGAATGATGATAAGGAGACGAGATTGATGATGAGGAGACGAGAATGGTGTTAAAGAGACGAGAATGATGATGAGGAGACGAGAATGATGATGAAGGGACGAGAATGATGATGAGGAGACGAGAATGATGATGAGGAGACGAGAATGATGATGAGGAGACGAGAATGATGATGAGGAGATGAGAATGGTGATAAGGAGACGAGATTGATGATGAGGAGACGAGAATGATGATGAAGGGACGAGAATGGTGATAAAGAGACGAGATTGATGATGAGGAGACGAGAATGAAAGTGCCGTGCAGCTGCTGCTCACCTGGTCAGTGGAAGATCCACAAACAAACACCGGACTCAACGTTTCCATCTCGGGGCCACAACGTGCTCCAGACGTCATCGCCGCTGGAATCCACAGACGCCGCGGGAGTGGTGGAGGAGACGAGAATGATGATGAAGGGACCAGAAGGATGATGAGGAGACGAGAATGATGATGAGGAGACGAGAATGATGATGATGAGAAGGTGAGAATGGTGATGAGGAGACGAGAATGATGATAAGGAGATGAGGATGAGAATGATGATGATGATGATGATGAGACGAGAATGCCTATGAGGAGACGAGAATGATGATGAGGGGACGAGAATGGTGATAAGGAGACGAGAATGATGACGAGGAGACGAGCGTGATGATGAGGAGACGAGAATGATGATGAGGAGACGAGAATGATGATGAGGAGACGAGAATGGTGATAAGGAGACGAGAATGATGATGAGGAGACGAGAATGGTGATAAGGAGACGAGAATGATGATAAGGAGACGAGAATGATGATGAGGAGACGAGAATGGTGATAAGGAGATGAGAATGATGATGAGGAGACGAGAATGGTGATAAGGAGACGAGCGTGATGATGAGGAGACGAGAATGATGATGAGGAGACGAGAATGATGATGAGGAGACGAGAATGGTGATAAGGAGACGAGAATGATGATGAGGAGACGAGAATGGTGATAAGGAGACGAGAATGATGATGAGGAGACGAGAATGATGATTATGAGACGAGAATGGTGATGAGGAGACGAGAATGGTGATAAGGAGACGAGAATGATGATGAGGAGACGAGAATGATGATGAAGGGACGAGAATGATGATGAGTAGACGAGAATGGTGATGAGGAGATGAGAATGATGATGAGGAGACGAGAATGATGATGAGGAGACTCGAATGATGATAAGGAGACGAGATTGATGATGAGGAGACGAGAATGGTGATAAGTAGATGAGATTGATGAGGAGGAGACAAGAATGGTGATAAGGAGACGAGAATGAGGATGAAGGGACGAGAATAATGATAAGGAGACGAGATTGATGATGAAGAGACGAGAATGGTGTTAAGGAGACGAGAATGATGATGAGGAGACGAGAATGATGATGAAGGGACGAGAATGATGATAAGGAGACGAGAATGATGATGAGGAGACGAGAATGATGATGAGGAGACGAGAATGATGATGAGGAGATGAGAATGGTGATAAGGAGACGAGATTGATGATGAGGAGACGAGAATGATGATGAAGGGACGAGAATGGTGATAAGGAGACGAGATTGATGATGAGGAGACGAGAATGAAAGTGCCGTGCAGCTGCTGCTCACCTGGTCAGTGGAAGATCCACAAACAAACACCGGACTCAACGTTTCCATCTCGGGGCCACAACGTGCTCCAGACGTCATCGCCGCTAGAATCCACAGACGCCGCGGGAGTGGTGGAGGAGACGAGAATGATGATGAAGGGACCAGAAGGATGATGAGGAGAAGAGAATGATGATGAGGAGACGAGAATGATGATGATGAGAAGGTCAGAATGGTGATGAGGAGACGAGAATGATGATAAGGAGACGAGAATGATGATGATGATGATGATGATGATGAGACGAGAATGCCTATGAGGAGACGAGAATGATGATGAGGGGACGAGAATGGTGATAAGGAGACGAGAATGATGATGAGGAGACGAGAATGGTGATGAGGAGACGAAACAGGTGATAAGGAGACGAGAATGGCGATAAGGAGACGAGAATGATGATGAGGAGACGAGAATGATGATGAGGAGACGAGAATGATGATGAAGGGACGAGAATGATGATGAGTAGACGAGAATGGTGATGAGTAGACGAGAATGATGATGAGGAGACGATAATGATGATGAGGAGACGATAATGATGATGAGGAGACGAGAATGATGATGATGAGACGAGAATGGTGATCAGGAGACGAGAATGATGATGAGGAGACGAAAATGATGATGAGGAGACGAGAATGATGATGAGTCGAGAATGGTGATAAGGAGACGAGAATGATGATGAGGAGACGAGAATGATGATGAGGAGACGAAAATGATGATGAGGAGACGAGAATGGTGATGAGGAGACGAAAATGATGATGAGGAGACGAGAATGGTGATGAGGAGACGAAACAGGTGATAAGGAGACGAGAATGGCGATAAGGAGACGAGAATGATGATGAGGAGACGAGAATGATGATGAGGAGACGAGAATGATGATGAGGAGACGGGAATGGTGATAAGGAGACGAGAATGATGATGAGGAGACGAGAATGGTGATAAGGAGACGAGAAAAATGATGAGGAGACGAGAATGATGATGATGAGACGAGAATGGTGATGAGGAGACGAGAATGGTGATAAGGAGACGAGAATGATGATGAGGAGACGAGAATGATGATGAAGGGATGAGAATGATGATGAGTAGACGAGAATGGTGATGAGGAGACGAGAATGATGATGAGGAGATGAGAATGATGATGAGGAGACGAGAATGATGATAAGGAGACGAGATTGATGATGAGGAGACGAGAATGGTGATAAGTAGATGAGATTGATGAGGAGGAGACAAGAATGGTGATAAGGAGACGAGAATGAGGATGAAGGGACGAGAATGATGATAAGGAGACGAGATTGATGATGAGGAGACGAGAATGGTGTTAAGGAGACGAGAATGATGATGAGGAGACGAGAATGATGATCAAGGGACGAGAATGATGATGAGGAGACGAGAATGATGATGAGGAGACGAGAATGATGAGGAGGAGACGAGAATGATGATGAGGAGATGAGAATGGTGATAAGGAGACGAGATTGATGATGAGGAGACGAGACTGATGATGAAGGGACGAGAATGGTGATAAGGAGACGAGATTGATGATGAGGAGACGAGAATGATGATGAGGAGACGAGAATGATGATGAGGAGACGAGAATGGTGATAAGGAGACGAGAATGGTGATGAGGAGACGAGAATGATGATGAGGAGACGAGAATGGTGATAAGGAGAAGAGAATGATGATGAGGAGAAAATAATGATGATGAGGAGACGATAATGATGATGAGGAGACGAGAATGATGATGATGAGACGAGAATGGTGATGAGGAGACGAGAATGATGATGAGGAGACGAAAATGATGATGAGCAGACGAGAATGATGATGAGTCGAGAATGGTGATAAGGAGACGAGAATGATGATGAGGAGACGAGAATGATGATGAGGAGACGAAAATGATGATGAGGAGACGAGAATGGTGATGAGGAGACGAAAATGATGAGGAGGAGACGAGAATGGTGATGAGGAGACGAAACAGGTGATAAGGAGACGAGAATGGCGATAAGGAGACGAGAATGATGATGAGGAGACGAGAATGATGATGAGGAGACGAGAATGATGATGAGGAGACGAGAATGGTGATAAGGAGACGAGAATGATGATGAGGAGACGAGAATGGTGATAAGGAGACGAGAATGATGATGAGGAGACGAGAATGATGATGATGACACGAGAATGGTGATGAGGAGACGAGAATGGTGATAAGGAGACGAGAATGATGATGAGGAGACGAGAGTAATGATGAAGGGACGAGAATGATGATGAGTAGACGAGAATGGTGATGAGGAGACGAGAATGATGATGAGGAGACGAGAATGATGATGAAGGGATGAGAATGATGATGAGTAGACGAGAATGGTGATGAGGAGACGAGAATGATGATGAGGAGATGAGAATGATGATGAGGAGACGAGAATGATGATAAGGAGACGAGATTGATGATGAGGAGACGAGAATGGTGATAAGTAGATGAGATTGATGAGGAGGAGACAAGAATGGTGATAAGGAGACGAGAATGAGGATGAAGGGACGAGAATGATGATAAGGAGACGAGATTGATGATGAGGAGACGAGAATGGTGTTAAGGAGACGAGAATGATGATGAGGAGACGAGAATGATGATGAAGGGACGAGAATGATGATGAGGAGACGAGAATGATGATGAGGAGACGAGAATGATGAGGAGGAGACGAGAATGATGATGAGGAGATGAGAATGGTGATAAGGAGACGAGATTGATGATGAGGAGACGAGACTGATGATGAAGGGACGAGAATGGTGATAAGGAGACGAGATTGATGATGAGGAGACGAGAATGATGATGAGGAGACGAGAATGATGATGAGGAGACGAGAATGGTGATAAGGAGACGAGAATGGTGATGAGGAGACGAGAATGATGATGAGGAGACGAGAATGGTGATAAGGAGAAGAGAATGATGATGAGGAGAAAATAATGATGATGAGGAGACGATAATGATGATGAGGAGACGAGAATGATGATGATGAGACGAGAATGGTGATGAGGAGACGAGAATGATGATGAGGAGACGAAAATGATGATGAGCAGACGAGAATGATGATGAGTCGAGAATGGTGATAAGGAGACGAGAATGATGATGAGGAGACGAGAATGATGATGAGGAGACGAAAATGATGATGAGGAGACGAGAATGGTGATGAGGAGACGAAAATGATGAGGAGGAGACGAGAATGGTGATGAGGAGACGAAACAGGTGATAAGGAGACGAGAATGGCGATAAGGAGACGAGAATGATGATGAGGAGACGAGAATGATGATGAGGAGACGAGAATGATGATGAGGAGACGAGAATGGTGATAAGGAGACGAGAATGATGATGAGGAGACGAGAATGGTGATAAGGAGACGAGAATGATGATGAGGAGACGAGAATGATGATGATGACACGAGAATGGTGATGAGGAGACGAGAATGGTGATAAGGAGACGAGAATGATGATGAGGAGACGAGAGTAATGATGAAGGGACGAGAATGATGATGAGTAGACGAGAATGGTGATGAGGAGACGAGAATGATGATGAGGAGATGAGAATGATGATGAGGAGACGAGAATGATGATAAGGAGACGAGATTGATGATGAGGAGACGAGAATGGTGATAAGTAGATGAGATTGATGAGGAGGAGACAAGAATGGTGATAAGGAGACGAGAATGAGGATGAAGGGACGAGAATGATGATAAGGAGACGAGATTGATGATGAAGAGACGAGAATGGTGTTAAGGAGACGAGAATGATGATGAGGAGACGAGAATGATGATGAAGGGACGAGAATGATGATGAGGAGACGAGAATGATGATGAGGAGACGAGAATGATGATGAGGAGACGAGAATGATGATGAGGAGATGAGAATGGTGATAAGGAGACGAGATTGATGATGAGGAGACGAGAATGATGATGAAGGGACGAGAATGGTGATAAGGAGACGAGATTGATGATGAGGAGACGAGAATGAAAGTGCCGTGCAGCTGCTGCTCACCTGGTCAGTGGAAGATCCACAAACAAACACCGGACTCAACGTTTCCATCTCGGGGCCACAACGTGCTCCAGACGTCATCGCCGCTAGAATCCACAGACGCCGCGGGAGTGGTGGAGGAGACGAGAATGATGATGAAGGGACCAGAAGGATGATGAGGAGACGAGAATGATGATGAGGAGACGAGAATGATGATGATGAGAAGGTGAGAATGGTGATGAGGAGACGAGAATGATGATAAGGAGACGAGAATGATGATGATGATGATGATGATGAGACGAGAATGCCTATGAGGAGACGAGAATGATGATGAGGGGACGAGAATGGTGATAAGGAGACGAGAATGATGATGAGAAGACGAGAATGGTGATGAGGAGACGAAACAGGTGATAAGGAGACGAGAATGGCGATAAGGAGACGAGAATGATGATGAGGAGACGAGAATGATGATGAGGGGACGAGAATGATGATGAGGAGACGAGAATGGTGATAAGGAGACGAGAATGATGATGAGGAGACGAGAATGGTGATAAGGAGACGAGAATGATGATGAGGAGACGAGAATGATGATTATGAGACGAGAATGGTGATGAGGAGACGAGAATGGTGATAAGGAGACGAGAATGATGATGAGGAGACGAGAATGATGATGAAGGGACGAGAATGATGATGAGTAGACGAGAATGGTGATGAGGAGACGAGAATGATGATGAGGAGACGAGAATGATGATGAGGAGACTCGAATGATGATATGGAGACGAGATTGATGATGAGGAGACGAGAATGGTGATAAGTAGATGAGATTGATGATGAGGAGACGAGAATGATGATGAAGGGACGAGAATGATGATAAGGAGACGAGATTGATGATGAGGAGACGAGAATGGTGTTAAGGAGACGAGAATGATGATGAGGAGACGAGAATGATGATGAAGGGACGAGAATGATGATGAGGAGACGAGAATGATGATGAGGAAACGAGAATGATGATGAGGAGACGAGAATGATGATGAGGAGATGAGAATGGTGATAAGGAGACGAGATTGATGATGAGGAGACGAGAATGATGATGAAGGGACGAGAATGGTGATAAGGAGACGAGATTAATGATGAGGAGACGAGAATGAAAGTGCCGTTCAGCTGCTGCTCACGTGGTCAGTGGAAGATCCACAAACAAACACCGGACTCAACGTTTCCATCTCGGGGCCACAACGCGCTCCAGACGTCATCGCCGCTAGAATCCACAGACGCCGCGGGAGTGGTGGAGGAGACGAGAATGATGATGAGGGGACCAGAAGGATGATGAGGAGACGAGAATGATGATGAGGAGATGAGAATGATGATGATGAGAAGGTGAGAATGGTGATGAGGAGACGAGAATGATGATAAGGAGACGAGAATGATGATGATGATGATGATGAGACGAGAATGCCTATGAGGAGACGAGAATGATGATGAAGGGACAAGAATGATGATGAGGAGACGAGAATGATGATGAAGGGAAGAGAATGATGATAAGGAGACGAGAATGGTGATGAGGAGACGAGAATGATGATGAGGAGACGAGAATGGTGATAAGGAGACGAGAATAATGATGAGAGACGAGAATGATGATGAGGAGACGAGAATGATGATGAGGAGACAAAAATGTTGATAAGGAGACGAGAATGGTGATAAGGAGACGAGAATGATGATGAGGAGACGAGAATGATGAAGAGGAGACAAGAATGGTGATGAGGAGACGAGAATGATGATGAGGAGACGAAAATGATGATGAGGAGAAGAGAATGATGATGAGACGAGAATGGTGATAAGGAGACGAGAATGATGATGAGGAAACGAGAATGATGATGAGGAGACAAGAATGATGATGAGGAGACGAGAATGGTGATAAGGAGACGAGAATGATGATGAGGAGACGAGAATGATGATGAGTAGACGAGAATGGTGATAAGGAGACGAGAATGATGATGAGGAGACGAGAATGAAGATGAAGGGACGAGAATGATGATGAGGAGACGAGAATGGTGATGAGGAGACGAGAATGATGATGAGGAGACGAGAATGGTGATAAGGAGAAGAGAATGATGATGAGGAGACGATAATGATGATGAGGAGACGAGAATGATGATGAGGAGACGAGAATGATGATGATGAGACGAGAATGGTGATGAGGAGACGAGAATGATGATGAGGAGACGAAAATGATGATGAGGAGACGAGAATGATGATGAGTCGAGAATGGTGATAAGGAGACGAGAATGATGATGAGGAGACGAGAATGATGATGAGGAGACGAGAATGATGATGATGAGACGAGAATGGTGATGAAGAGATGAGAATGATGATGAGGAGACGAAAATGATGATGAGGAGACAAGAATGATGATGAGTCGAGAATGGTGATAAGGAGACAAGAATGATGATGAGGAGACGAGAATGATGATGAGGAGACGAAAATAATGATGAGGAGACGAGAATGGTGATGAGGAGTGAAAATGATGATGAGGAGATGAGAATGATGAAGAGGAGACGAAACAGGTGATAAGGAGACGAGATTGATGATGAAGGGACGAGAATGATGATAAGGAGACGAGATTGATGATGAGGAGACGAGAATGGTGTTAAGGAGACGAGAATGATGATGAGGAGACGAGAATGATGATGAAGGGACGAGAATGATGATGAGGAGACGAGAATGATGATGAGGAGACGAGAATGATGAGGAGGAGACGAGAATGATGATGAGGAGATGAGAATGGTGATAAGGAGACGAGATTGATGATGAGGAGACGAGACTGATGATGAAGGGACGAGAATGGTGATAAGGAGACGAGATTGATGATGAGGAGACGAGAATGAAAGTGCCGTGCAGCTGCTGCTCACCTGGTCAGTGGAAGATCCACAAACAAACACCGGACTCAACGTTTCCATCTCGGGGCCACAACGTGCTCCAGACGTCATCGCCGCTAGAATCCACAGACGCCGCGGGAGTGGTGGAGGAGACGAGAATGATGATGAAGGGACCAGAAGGATGATGAGGAGACGAGAATGATGATGAGGAGACGAGAATGATGATGATGAGAAGGTGAGAATGGTGATGAGGAGACGAGAATGATGATAAGGAGACGAGAATGATGATGATGATGATGATGATGAGACGAGAATGCCTATGAGGAGACGAGAATGATGATGAGGGGACGAGAATGGTGATAAGGAGACGAGAATGATGATGAGGAGACGAGAATGGTGATGAGGAGACGAAACAGGTGATAAGGAGACGAGAATGGCGATAAGGAGACGAGAATGATGATGAGGAGACGAGAATGATGATGAGGGGACGAGAATGATGATGAGGAGACGAGAATGGTGATAAGGAGACGAGAATGATGATGAGTAGACGAGAATGGTGATGAGGAGACGAGAATGATGATGAGGAGACGAGAATGATGATGAGGAGACTCGAATGATGATATGGAGACGAGATTGATGATGAGGAGACGAGAATGGTGATAAGTAGATGAGATTGATGATGAGGAGACGAGAATGATGATGAAGGGACGAGAATGATGATAAGGAGACGAGATTGATGATGAGGAGACGAGAATGGTGTTAAGGAGACGAGAATGATGATGAGGAGACGAGAATGATGATGAAGGGACGAGAATGATGATGAGGAGACGAGAATGATGATGAGGAAACGAGAATGATGATGAGGAGACGAGAATGATGATGAGGAGATGAGAATGGTGATAAGGAGACGAGATTGATGATGAGGAGACGAGAATGATGATGAAGGGACGAGAATGGTGATAAGGAGACGAGATTAATGATGAGGAGACGAGAATGAAAGTGCCGTTCAGCTGCTGCTCACGTGGTCAGTGGAAGATCCACAAACAAACACCGGACTCAACGTTTCCATCTCGGGGCCACAACGCGCTCCAGACGTCATCGCCGCTAGAATCCACAGACGCCGCGGGAGTGGTGGAGGAGACGAGAATGATGATGAGGGGACCAGAAGGATGATGAGGAGACGAGAATGATGATGAGGAGATGAGAATGATGATGATGAGAAGGTGAGAATGGTGATGAGGAGACGAGAATGATGATAAGGAGACGAGAATGATGATGATGATGAGACGAGAATGCCTATGAGGAGACGAGAATGATGATGAAGGGACAAGAATGATGATGAGGAGACGAGAATGATGATGAAGGGAAGAGAATGATGATAAGGAGACGAGAATGGTGATGAGGAGACGAGAATGATGATGAGGAGACGAGAATGGTGATAAGGAGACGAGAATAATGATGAGAGACGAGAATGATGATGAGGAGACGAGAATGATGATGAGGAGACAAAAATGTTGATAAGGAGACGAGAATGGTGATAAGGAGACGAGAATGATGATGAGGAGACGAGAATGATGAAGAGGAGACAAGAATGGTGATGAGGAGACGAGAATGATGATGAGGAGACGAAAATGATGATGAGGAGAAGAGAATGATGATGAGACGAGAATGGTGATAAGGAGACGAGAATGATGATGAGGAAACGAGAATGATGATGAGGAGACAAGAATGATGATGAGGAGACGAGAATGGTGATAAGGAGACGAGAATGATGATGAGGAGACGAGAATGATGATGAGTAGACGAGAATGGTGATAAGGAGACGAGAATGATGATGAGGAGACGAGAATGAAGATGAAGGGACGAGAATGATGATGAGGAGACGAGAATGGTGATGAGGAGACGAGAATGATGATGAGGAGACAAGAATGGTGATAAGGAGAAGAGAATGATGATGAGGAGACGATAATGATGATGAGGAGACGAGAATGATGATGAGGAGACGAGAATGATGATGATGAGACGAGAATGGTGATGAGGAGACGAGAATGATGATGAGGAGACGAAAATGATGATGAGGAGACGAGAATGATGATGAGTCGAGAATGGTGATAAGGAGACGAGAATGATGATGAGGAGACGAGAATGATGATGAGGAGACGAGAATGATGATGATGAGACGAGAATGGTGATGAAGAGATGAGAATGATGATGAGGAGACGAAAATGATGATGAGGAGACAAGAATGATGATGAGTCGAGAATGGTGATAAGGAGACAAGAATGATGATGAGGAGACGAGAATGATGATGAGGAGACGAAAATAATGATGAGGAGACGAGAATGGTGATGAGGAGTGAAAATGATGATGAGGAGATGAGAATGATGAAGAGGAGACGAAACAGGTGATAAGGAGACGAGATTGATGATGAAGGGACGAGAATGATGATAAGGAGACGAGATTGATGATGAGGAGACGAGAATGGTGTTAAGGAGACGAGAATGATGATGAGGAGACGAGAATGATGATGAAGGGACGAGAATGATGATGAGGAGACGAGAATGATGATGAGGAGACGAGAATGATGAGGAGGAGACGAGAATGATGATGAGGAGATGAGAATGGTGATAAGGAGACGAGATTGATGATGAGGAGACGAGACTGATGATGAAGGGACGAGAATGGTGATAAGGAGACGAGATTGATGATGAGGAGACGAGAATGAAAGTGCCGTGCAGCTGCTGCTCACCTGGTCAGTGGAAGATCCACAAACAAACACCGGACTCAACGTTTCCATCTCGGGGCCACAACGTGCTCCAGACGTCATCGCCGCTAGAATCCACAGACGCCGCGGGAGTGGTGGAGGAGACGAGAATGATGATGAAGGGACCAGAAGGATGATGAGGAGACGAGAATGATGATGAGGAGACGAGAATGATGATGATGAGAAGGTGAGAATGGTGATGAGGAGACGAGAATGATGATAAGGAGACGAGAATGATGATAAGGAGACGAGAATGATGATGATGATGATGATGAGACGAGAATGCCTATGAGGAGACGAGAATGATGATGAGGGGACGAGAATGGTGATAAGGAGACGAGAATGATGATGAGGAGACGAGAATGGTGATGAGGAGACGAAACAGGTGATAAGGAGACGAGAATGGCGATAAGGAGACGAGAATGATGATGAGGAGACGAGAATGATGATGAGGAGACGAGAATGATGATGAGGAGACGAGAATGGTGATAAGGAGACGAGAATGATGATGAGGAGACGAGAATGGTGATAAGGAGACGAGAATGATGATGAGGAGACGAGAATGATGATTATGAGACGAGAATGGTGATGAGGAGACGAGAATGGTGATAAGGAGACGAGAATGATGATGAGGAGACGAGAATGATGATGAAGGGACGAGAATGATGATGAGGAGACGAGAATGATGATGAGGAGACTCGACTGATGATAAGGGGACGAGATTGATGATGAGGAGACGAGAATGGTGATAAGTAGATGAGATTGATGAGGAGGAGACAAGAATGGTGATAAGGAGACGAGAATGAGGATGAAGGGACGAGAATGATGATAAGGAGACGAGATTGATGATGAGGAGACGAGAATGGTGTTCAGGAGACGAGAATGATGATGAGGAGACGAGAATGATAATGAAGGGACGAGAATGATGATGAGGAGACGAGAATGATGATGAGGAGACGAGAATGATGATGAGGAGACGAGAATGATGATGAGGAGATGAGAATGGTGATAAGGAGACGAGATTGATGATGAGGAGACGAGAATGATGATGAAGGGACGAGAATGGTGATAAGGAGACGAGATTGATGATGAGGAGACGAGAATGGTGATAAGGAGACGAGAATGATGATGAGGAGACGAAAATGATGATGAGGAGAAGAGAATGATGATGAGACGAGAATGGTGATAAGGAGACGAGAATGATGATGAGGAGACGAGAAGGATGATGAGGAGACGAGAATGGTGATAAGGAGACGAGAATGATGATGAGGAAACGAGAATGGTGATAAGGAGACGAGAATGATGATGAGGAGACGAGAATGATGATGAGGAGACGAGAATGGTGATAAGGAGACGAGAATGATGATGAGGAGACGAGAATGAAGATGAAGGGACGAGAATGATGATGAGGAGACGAGAATGGTGATGAGGAGACGAGAATGATGATGAGGAGACGAGAATGGTGATAAGGAGAAGAGAATGATGATGAGGAGAAAATAATGATGATGAGGAGACGATAATGATGATGAGGAGACGAGAATGATGATGATGAGACGAGAATGGTGATGAGGAGACGAGAATGATGATGAGGAGACGAAAATGATGATGAGCAGACGAGAATGATGATGAGTCGAGAATGGTGATAAGGAGACGAGAATGATGATGAGGAGACGAGAATGATGATGAGGAGACGAAAATGATGATGAGGAGACGAGAATGGTGATGAGGAGACGAAAATGATGAGGAGGAGACGAGAATGGTGATGAGGAGACGAAACAGGTGATAAGGAGACGAGAATGGCGATAAGGAGACGAGAATGATGATGAGGAGACGAGAATGATGATGAGGAGACGAGAATGATGATGAGGAGACGAGAATGGTGATAAGGAGACGAGAATGATGATGAGGAGACGAGAATGGTGATAAGGAGACGAGAATGATGATGAGGAGACGAGAATGATGATGATGACACGAGAATGGTGATGAGGAGACGAGAATGGTGATAAGGAGACGAGAATGATGATGAGGAGACGAGAGTAATGATGAAGGGACGAGAATGATGATGAGTAGACGAGAATGGTGATGAGGAGACGAGAATGATGATGAGGAGATGAGAATGATGATGAGGAGACGAGAATGATGATAAGGAGACGAGATTGATGATGAGGAGACGAGAATGGTGATAAGTAGATGAGATTGATGAGGAGGAGACAAGAATGGTGATAAGGAGACGAGAATGAGGATGAAGGGACGAGAATGATGATAAGGAGACGAGATTGATGATGAAGAGACGAGAATGGTGTTAAGGAGACGAGAATGATGATGAGGAGACGAGAATGATGATGAAGGGACGAGAATGATGATGAGGAGACGAGAATGATGATGAGGAGACGAGAATGATGATGAGGAGACGAGAATGATGATGAGGAGATGAGAATGGTGATAAGGAGACGAGATTGATGATGAGGAGACGAGAATGATGATGAAGGGACGAGAATGGTGATAAGGAGACGAGATTGATGATGAGGAGACGAGAATTAAAGTGCCGTGCAGCTGCTGCTCACCTGGTCAGTGGAAGATCCACAAACAAACACCGGACTCAACGTTTCCATCTCGGGGCCACAACGTGCTCCAGACGTCATCGCCGCTAGAATCCACAGACGCCGCGGGAGTGGTGGAGGAGACGAGAATGATGATGAAGGGACCAGAAGGATGATGAGGAGACGAGAATGATGATGAGGAGACGAGAATGATGATGATGAGAAGGTGAGAATGGTGATGAGGAGACGAGAATGATGATAAGGAGACGAGAATGATGATGATGATGATGATGAGACGAGAATGCCTATGAGGAGACGAGAATGATGATGAGGGGACGAGAATGGTGATAAGGAGACGAGAATGATGATGAGGAGACGAGAATGGTGATGAGGAGACGAAACAGGTGATAAGGAGACGAGAATGGCGATAAGGAGACGAGAATGATGATGAGGAGACGAGAATGATGATGAGGGGACGAGAATGATGATGAGGAGACGAGAATGGTGATAAGGAGACGAGAATGATGATGAGGAGACGAGAATGGTGATAAGGAGACGAGAATGATGATGAGGAGACGAGAATGATGATTATGAGACGAGAATGGTGATGAGGAGACGAGAATGGTGATAAGGAGACGAGAATGATGATGAGGAGACGAGAATGATGATGAAGGGACGAGAATGATGATGAGTAGACGAGAATGGTGATGAGGAGACGAGAATGATGATGAGGAGACGAGAATGATGATGAGGAGACTCGAATGATGATATGGAGACGAGATTGATGATGAGGAGACGAGAATGGTGATAAGTAGATGAGATTGATGATGAGGAGACGAGAATGATGATGAAGGGACGAGAATGATGATAAGGAGACGAGATTGATGATGAGGAGACGAGAATGGTGTTAAGGAGACGAGAATGATGATGAGGAGACGAGAATGATGATGAAGGGACGAGAATGATGATGAGGAGACGAGAATGATGATGAGGAAACGAGAATGATGATGAGGAGACGAGAATGATGATGAGGAGATGAGAATGGTGATAAGGAGACGAGATTGATGATGAGGAGACGAGAATGATGATGAAGGGACGAGAATGGTGATAAGGAGACGAGATTAATGATGAGGAGACGAGAATGAAAGTGCCGTTCAGCTGCTGCTCACGTGGTCAGTGGAAGATCCACAAACAAACACCGGACTCAACGTTTCCATCTCGGGGCCACAACGCGCTCCAGACGTCATCGCCGCTAGAATCCACAGACGCCGCGGGAGTGGTGGAGGAGACGAGAATGATGATGAGGGGACCAGAAGGATGATGAGGAGACGAGAATGATGATGAGGAGATGAGAATGATGATGATGAGAAGGTGAGAATGGTGATGAGGAGACGAGAATGATGATAAGGAGACGAGAATGATGATGATGATGATGATGAGACGAGAATGCCTATGAGGAGACGAGAATGATGATGAAGGGACAAGAATGATGATGAGGAGACGAGAATGATGATGAAGGGAAGAGAATGATGATAAGGAGACGAGAATGGTGATGAGGAGACGAGAATGATGATGAGGAGACGAGAATGGTGATAAGGAGACGAGAATAATGATGAGAGACGAGAATGATGATGAGGAGACGAGAATGATGATGAGGAGAAAAAAATGTTGATAAGGAGACGAGAATGGTGATAAGGAGACGAGAATGATGATGAGGAGACGAGAATGATGAAGAGGAGACAAGAATGGTGATGAGGAGACGAGAATGATGATGAGGAGACGAAAATGATGATGAGGAGAAGAGAATGATGATGAGACGAGAATGGTGATAAGGAGACGAGAATGATGATGAGGAAACGAGAATGATGATGAGGAGACGAGAATGATGATGAGGAGACGAGAATGGTGATAAGGAGACGAGAATGATGATGAGGAGACGAGAATGATGATGAGTAGACGAGAATGGTGATAAGGAGACGAGAATGATGATGAGGAGACGAGAATGAAGATGAAGGGACGAGAATGATGATGAGGAGACGAGAATGGTGATGAGGAGACGAGAATGATGATGAGGAGACGAGAATGGTGATAAGGAGAAGAGAATGATGATGAGGAGACGATAATGATGATGAGGAGACGAGAATGATGATGAGGAGACGAGAATGATGATGATGAGACGAGAATGGTGATGAGGAGACGAGAATGATGATGAGGAGACGAAAATGATGATGAGGAGACGAGAATGATGATGAGTCGAGAATGGTGATAAGGAGACGAGAATGATGATGAGGAGACGAGAATGATGATGAGGAGACGAGAATGATGATGATGAGACGAGAATGGTGATGAAGAGATGAGAATGATGATGAGGAGACGAAAATGATGATGAGGAGACAAGAATGATGATGAGTCGAGAATGGTGATAAGGAGACAAGAATGATGATGAGGAGACGAGAATGATGATGAGGAGACGAAAATAATGATAAGGAGACGAGAATGGTGATGAGGAGTGAAAATGATGATGAGGAGATGAGAATGATGAAGAGGAGACGAAACAGGTGATAAGGAGACGAGATTGATGATGAAGGGACGAGAATGATGATAAGGAGACGAGATTGATGATGAGGAGACGAGAATGGTGTTAAGGAGACGAGAATGATGATGAGGAGACGAGAATGATGATGAAGGGACGAGAATGATGATGAGGAGACGAGAATGATGATGAGGAGACGAGAATGATGATGAGGAGACGAGAATGATGATGAGGAGATGAGAATGGTGATAAGGAGACGAGATTGATGATGAGGAGACGAGAATGATGATGAAGGGACGAGAATGGTGATAAGGAGACGAGATTGATGATGAGGAGACGAGAATGAAAGTGCCGTGCAGCTGCTGCTCACGTGGTCAGTGGAAGATCCACAAACAAACACCGGACTCAACGTTTTCATCTCGGGGCCACAACGCGCTCCAGACGTCATCGCCGCTAGAATCCACAGACGCCGCGGGAGTGGTGGAGGAGACGAGAATGATGATGAAGGGACCAGAAGGATGATGAGGAGACAAGAATGATGATGAGGAGACGAGAATGATGATGATGAGAAGGTGAGAATGGTGATGAGGAGACGAGAATGATGATAAGGAGACGAGAATGATGATGATGATGATGATGAGACGAGAATGCCTATGAGGAGACGAGAATGATGATGAGGGGACGAGAATGGTGATAAGGAGACGAGAATGATGATGAGGAGACGAGAATGGTGATAAGGAGACGAGAATGATGATGAGGAGACGAGAATGATGATGAGGAGACGAGAATGGTGATAAGGAGACGACAATGGTGATGAGGAGACGAGAATGGTGATAAGGAGACGAGAATGGTGATGAGGAGACGAAAATGATGATGAGGAGACGAGAATGATGATTAGGAGACGAGAGTGATGATGAGGAGACGAGAATGATGATAAGGAGACAAGATTGATGATGAGGAGACGAGAGTGATGATTAGGAGACGAGAATGATGATAAGGAGACAAGATTGATGATGAGGAGACGAGAATGGTGATAAGGAGATGAGAATGATGATGAAGGGACGAGAATGATGATGAGGAGACGAGAATGATGATGAGGAGACGAGAATGGTGATAAGGAGACGAGAATGATGATGAAGGGACGAGAATGATGATAAGGAGACGAGATTGATGATAAGGAGACGAGATTGATGATGAGGAGACGAGAATGGTGATAAGGAGACGAGAATGATGATGAAGGAACTAGAATGATGATGAGGGGACGAGAATGATGATGAGGAGACGTGAATGATGATGAGGAGACGAGAATGATGATGAAGGGACGAGAATGATGATGAGGAGACGAGAATGATGATGAGGTGACGAGAATGATGATGAGGAGACGAGAATGATGATGATGAGACGAGAATAGTGATGAGGAGACGAGAATGATGATGAGGAGACGAAAATGATGATGAGGAGACGAGAATGATGATGAGTCGAGAATGGTGTTAAGGAGACGAGAATGATGATGAGGAGACGAGAATGATGATGAGGAGACGAAAATGATGATGAGGAGACGAGAATGGTGATAAGGAGACGAGAATGATGATGAAGGGACGAGAATGATGATGAGGAGACGAGAATGATGATGAGGAGACGAGAATGGTGATAAGGAGACGAGAATGATGATGAAGGGACGAGAATGATGATAAGGAGACGAGATTGATGATAAGGAGACGAGATTGATGATGAGGAGACGAGAATGGTGATAAGGAGACGAGAATAATGATGAGGTGACGAGAATGATTATGAAGGGACTAGAATGATGATGAGGAGACGAGAATGATGATGAGGAGACGAGAATGATGATGAGGAGACGAGAATGTTGATGAAGGGACGAGAATGATGATGAGGAGACGAGAATGATGATGAGGTGACGAGAATGATGATGAGGAGACGAGAATGATGATGAGGAGACGAGAATGTTGATAAGGAGACGAGAATGATGATGATGGGACGAGAATGATGATAAGGAGACGAGATTGATGATGAGGAGACGAGAATGGTGATAAGGAGACGAGAATGATGATGAAGGGACGAGAATGATGATGAGGAGACGAGAATGATGATGAGGAGACGAGAATGGTGATAAGGAGACGAGAATGATGATGAAAGGACGAGAATGATGATGAGGAGACAAGATTGATGATGAGGAGACAAGAATGGTGATAAGGAGACGAGAATGATGATGAGGAGACGAGAATGATGATGAAGGGACGAGAATGATGATGAGGAGACGAGAATGATGATGAGGAGACGAGAATGATGATGAGGAGACGAGAATGATGATGAGGAGATGAGAATGGTGATAAGGAGACGAGATTGATGATGAGGAGACGAGAATGATGATGAAGGGACGAGAATGGTGATAAGGAGACGAGATTGATGATGAGGAGACGAGAATGGTGATAAGGAGACGAGAATGATGATGAGGAGACAAGAATGATGAAGAGGAGACAAGAATGGTGATGAGGAGACGAGAATGATGATGAGGAGACGAAAATGATGATGAGGAGAAGAGAATGATGATGAGACGAGAATGGTGATAAGGAGACGAGAATGATGATGAGGAAACAAGAATGATGATGAGGAGACGAGAATGATGATGAGGAGACGAGAATGGTGATGAGGAAACGAAACAGGTGATAAGGAGATGAGAATGGCGATAAGGAGACGAGAATGATGATGAGGAGACGAGAATGATGATGAGGAAACGAGAATGATGATGAGGAGACGAGAATGGTGATAAGGAGACGAGAATGATGATGAGGAGACGAGAATGGTGATAAGGAGACGAGAATGATGATGAGGAGACGAGAATGATGATGAGGAGACGAGAATGGTGATAAGGAGACGAGAATGATGATGAGGAGACGAGAATGAAGATGAAGGGACGAGAATGATGATGAAGAGACGAGAATGGTGATGAGTTGACGAGAATGATGATGAGGAGACGAGAATGGTGATAAGGAGAAGAGAATGATGATGAGGAGACGATAATGATGATGAGGAGACGATAATGATGATGAGGAGACGAGAATGATGATGATGAGACGAGAATGGTGATGAGGAGACGAGAATGATGATGAGGAGACGAAAATGATGATGAGGAGACGAGAATGATGATGAGTCGAGAATGGTGATAAGGAGACGAGAATGATGATGAGGAGACGAGAATGATGATGAGGAGACGAAAATGAGGAGGAGGAGACGAGAATGGTGATGAGGAGACGAAAATGATGATGAGGAGACGAGAATGGTGATGAGGAGACGAAACAGGTGATAAGGAGACGAGAATGGCGATAAGGAGACGAGAATGATGATGAGGAGACGAGAATGATGATGAGGAGACGAGAATGATGATGAGGAGACGAGAATGGTGATAAGGAGACGAGAATGATGATGAGGAGACGAGAATGGTGATAAGGAGACGAGAATGATGATGAGGAGACGAGAATGATGATGATGAGACGAGAATGGTGATGAGGAGACGAGAATGGTGATAAGGAGACGAGAATGATGATGAGGAGACGAGAATGATGATGAGGAGACGAGAATGGTGATAAGGAGACGAGAATGATGATGAGGAGACGAGAATGAAGATGAAGGGACGAGAATGATGATGAGGAGACGAGAATGGTGATGAGGAGACGAGAATGATGATGAGGAGACGAGAATAGTGATAAGGAGAAGAGAATGATGATGAGGAGACGATAATGATGATGAGGAGACGATAATGATGAGACGAGAATGGTGTTAAGGAGACGAGAATGATGATGAGGAGACGAGAATGATGATGAAGGGACGAGAATGATGATGAGGAGACGAGAATGATGATGAGGAGACGAGAATGATGATGAGGAGACGAGAATGATGATTAGGAGATGAGAATGGTGATAAGGAGACGAGATTGATGATGAGGAGACGAGAATGATGATGAAGGGACGAGAATGGTGATAAGGAGATGAGATTGATGATGAGGAGACGAGAATGAAATTGTCGTGCAGCTGCTGCTCACCTGGTCAGTGGAAGATCCACAAACAAACACCGGACTCAACGTTTCCATCTCGGGGCCACAACGCGCTCCAGACGTCATCGCCGCTAGAATCCACAGACGCCGCGGGAGTGGTGGAGGAAACGAGAATGATGATGAATGGACCAGAAGGATGATGAGGAGACGAGAATGATGATGAGGAGACGAGAATGATGATGATGAGAAGGTGAGAATGGTGATGAGGAGACGAGAATGATGATAAGGAGACGAGAATGATGATGATGATGATGATGATGGGACGAGAATGCCTATGAGGAGACGAGAATGATGATGAGGGGACGAGAATGGTGATAAGGAGACGAGAATGATGATGAGGAGACGAGAATGGTGATGAGGAGACGAAACAGGTGATAAGGAGACGAAAATGGCGATAAGGAGACGAGAATGATGATGAGGAGACGAGAATGATGATGAGGAGACGAGAATGATGATGAGGAGACGAGAATGGTGACAAGGAGACGAGAATGATGATGAGGAGACGAGAATGGTGATAAGGAGACGAGAATGATTATGAGGAGACGAGAATGATGATTATGAGACGAGAATGGTGATGAGGAGACGAAAATGGTGATAAGGAGACGAAAATGATGATGAGGAGACGAGAATGATGATGAAGGGACGAGAATGATGATGAGTAGACGAGAATGGTTATGAGGAGACGAGAATTATGATGAGGAGACGAGAATGATGATGAGGAGACTTGACTGATGATAAGGAGACGAGATTGATGATGAGGAGACGAGAATGGTGATAAGTAGATGAGATTGATGAGGAGGAGACAAGAATGGTGATAAGGAGACGAGAATGAGGATGAAGGGACGAGAATGATGATAAGGAGACGAGATTGATGATGAGGAGACGAGAATGGTGTTAAGGAGACGAGAATGATGATGAGGAGACGAGAATGATGATGTTGGGACGAGAATGGTGATAAGGAGACGAGATTGATGATGAGGAGACGAGAATGAAAGTGCCGTTCAGCTGCTGCTCACCTGGTCAGTGGAAGATCCACAAACAAACACCGGACTCAACGTTTCCATCTCGGGGCCACAACGTGCTCCAGACGTCATCGCCGCTAGAATCCACAGACGCCGCGGGAGTGGTGGAGGAGACGAGAATGATGATGAGCGGACCAGAAGGATGATGAGGAGACAAGAATGATGATGAGGAGATGAGAATGATGATGATGAGAAGGTGAGAATGGTGATGAGGAGACGAGAATGATGATAAGGAGACGAGAATGATGATGATGATGAGACGAGAATGCCTATGAGGAGACGAGAATGATGATGAAGGGACAAGAATGATGATGAGGAGACGAGAATGATGATGAGGAGACGAGAAAGGTGATAAGGAGACGAGAATGATGATGAGGAGACGAGAATGATGATGAATGGAAGAGAATGATGATAAGGAGACGAGAATGGTGATGAGGAGACGAGAATGATGATGAGGAGACGAGAATGGTGATAAGGAGACGAGAATGATGATGAGAGACAAGAATGATGAAGAGGAGACAAGAATGGTGATGAGGAGACGAGAATGATGATGAGGAGACGAAAATGATGATGAGGAGAAGAGAATGATGATGAGACGAGAATGGTGATAAGGAGACGAGAATGATGATGAGGAAACAAGAATGATGATGAGGAGACGAGAATGATGATGAGGAGACGAGAATGGTGATGAGGAAACGAAACAGGTGATAAGGAGATGAGAATGGCGATAAGGAGACGAGAATGATGATGAGGAGACGAGAATGATGATGAGGAAACGAGAATGATGATGAGGAGACGAGAATGGTGATAAGGAGACGAGAATGATGATGAGGAGACGAGAATGGTGATAAGGAGACGAAAATGATGATGAGGAGACGAGAATGATGATGAGTCGAGAATGGTGATAAGGAGACGAGAATGATGATGAGGAGACGAGAATGATGATGAGGAGACGAAAATGATGAGGAGGAGACGAGAATGGTGATGAGGAGACGAAAATGATAATGAGGAGACGAGAATGGTGATGAGGAGACGAAACAGGTGATAAGGAGACGAGAATGGCGATAAGGAGACGAGAATGATGATGAGGAGACGAGAATGATGATGAGGAGACGAGAATGATGATGAGGAGACGAGAATGGTGATAAGGAGACGAGAATGATGATGAGGAGACGAGAATGGTGATAAGGAGACGAGAATGATGATGAGGAGACGAGAATGATGATGATGAGACGAGAATGGTGATGAGGAGACGAGAATGGTGATAAGGAGACGAGAATGATGATGAGGAGACGAGAATGATGATGAGGAGACGAGAATGGTGATAAGGAGACGAGAATGATGATGAGGAGACGAGAATGAAGATGAAGGGACGAGAATGATGATGAGGAGACGAGAATGGTGATGAGGAGACGAGAATGATGATGAGGAGACGAGAATAGTGATAAGGAGAAGAGAATGATGATGAGGAGACGATAATGATGATGAGGAGACGATAATGATGAGACGAGAATGGTGTTAAGGAGACGAGAATGATGATGAGGAGACGAGAATGATGATGAAGGGACGAGAATGATGATGAGGAGACGAGAATGATGATGAGGAGACGAGAATGATGATGAGGAGACGAGAATGATGATTAGGAGATGAGAATGGTGATAAGGAGACGAGATTGATGATGAGGAGACGAGAATGATGATGAAGGGACGAGAATGGTGATAAGGAGATGAGATTGATGATGAGGAGACGAGAATGAAATTGCCGTGCAGCTGCTGCTCACCTGGTCAGTGGAAGATCCACAAACAAACACCGGACTCAACGTTTCCATCTCGGGGCCACAACGTGCTCCAGACGTCATCGCCGCTAGAATCCACAGACGCCGCGGGAGTGGTGGAGGAGACGAGAATGATGATGAATGGACCAGAAGGATGATGAGGAGACGAGAATGATGATGAGGAGACGAGAATGATGATGATGAGAAGGTGAGAATGGTGATGAGGAGACGAGAATGATGATGAGGAGACGAGAATGATGATGATGATGATGATGGGACGAGAATGCCTATGAGGAGACGAGAATGATGATGAGGGGACGAGAATGGTGATAAGGAGACGAGAATGATGATGAGGAGACGAGAATGGTGATGAGGAGACGAAACAGGTGATAAGGAGACGAAAATGGCGATAAGGAGACGAGAATGATGATGAGGAGACGAGAATGATGATGAGGAGACGAGAATGATGATGAGGAGACGAGAATGGTGACAAGGAGACGAGAATGATGATGAGGAGACGAGAATGGTGATAAGGAGACGAGAATGATGATGAGGAGACGAGAATGATGATTATGAGACGAGAATGGTGATGAGGAGACGAAAATGGTGATAAGGAGACGAAAATGATGATGAGGAGACGAGAATGATGATGAAGGGACGAGAATGATGATGAGTAGACGAGAATGGTTATGAGGAGACGAGAATTATGATGAGGAGACGAGAATGATGATGAGGAGACTCGACTGATGATAAGGAGACGAGAATTATGATGAGGAGACGAGAATGATGATGAGGAGACTCGACTGATGATGAGGAGACGAGAATGATGATGAAGGGACGAGAATGGTGATAAGGAGACGAGATTGATGATGAGGAGACGAGAATGAAAGTGCCGTTCAGCTGCTGCTCACCTGGTCAGTGGAAGATCCACAAACAAACACCGGACTCAACGTTTCCATCTCGGGGCCACAACGCGCTCCAGACGTCATCGCCGCTAGAATCCACAGACGCCGCGGGAGTGGTGGAGGAGACGAGAATGATGATGAGCGGACCAGAAGGATGATGAGGAGACGAGAATGATGATGAGGAGATGAGAATGATGATGATGAGAAGGTGAGAATGGTGATGAGGAGACGAGAATGATGATAAGGAGACGAGAATGATGATGATGATGAGACGAGAATGCCTATGAGGAGACGAGAATGATGATGAAGGGACAAGAATGATGATGAGGAGACGAGAATGATGATGAGGAGACGAGAAAGGTGATAAGGAGACGAGAATGATGATGAGGAGACGAGAATGATGATGAATGGAAGAGAATGATGATAAGGAGACGAGAATGGTGATGAGGAGACGAGAATGGTGATGAGGAGACGAGAATGGTGATAAGGAGACGAGAATGATGATGAAAGACAAGAATGATGAAGAGGAGACAAGAATGGTGATGAGGAGACGAGAATGATGATGAGGAGACGAAAATGATGATGAGGAGAAGAGAATGATGATGAGACGAGAATGGTGATAAGGAGACGAGAATGATGATGAGGAAACAAGAATGATGATGAGGAGACGAGAATGATGATGAGGAGACGAGAATGGTGATGAGGAAACGAAACAGGTGATAAGGAGATGAGAATGGCGATAAGGAGACGAGAATGATGATGAGGAGACGAGAATGATGATGAGGAAACGAGAATGATGATGAGGAGACGAGAATGGTGATAAGGAGACGAGAATGATGATGAGGAGACGAGAATGGTGATAAGGAGACGAGAATGATGATGAGGAGACGAGAATGATGATGAGGAGACGAGAATGGTGATAAGGAGACGAGAATGATGATGAGGAGACGAGAATGAAGATGAAGGGACGAGAATGATGATGAAGAGACGAGAATGGTGATGAGTTGACGAGAATGATGATGAGGAGACGAGAATGGTGATAAGGAGAAGAGAATGATGATGAGGAGACGATAATGATGATGAGGAGACGATAATGATGATGAGGAGACGAGAATGATGATGATGAGACGAGAATGGTGATGAGGAGACGAGAATGATGATGAGGAGACGAAAATGATGATGAGGAGACGAGACAGATGATGAGGAGACGAGAATGGTGATAAGGAGACGAGAATGATGATGAAGGGACGAGAATGATGATAAGGAGACGAGATTGATGATAAGGAGACGAGATTGATGATGAGGAGACGAGAATGGTGATAAGGAGACGAGAATGATGATGAAGGAACTAGAATGATGATGAGGGGACGAGAATGATGATGAGGAGACGTGAATGATGATGAGGAGACGAGAATGATGATGAAGGGACGAGAATGATGATGAGGAGACGAGAATGATGATGAGGTGACGAGAATGATGATGAGGAGACGAGAATGATGATGATGAGACGAGAATAGTGATGAGGAGACGAGAATGATGATGAGGAGACGAAAATGATGATGAGGAGACGAGAATGATGATGAGTCGAGAATGGTGTTAAGGAGACGAGAATGATGATGAGGAGACGAGAATGATGATGAGGAGACGAAAATGATGATGAGGAGACGAGAATGGTGATAAGGAGACGAGAATGATGATGAAGGGACGAGAATGATGATGAGGAGACGAGAATGATGATGAGGAGACGAGAATGGTGATAAGGAGACGAGAATGATGATGAAGGGACGAGAATGATGATAAGGAGACGAGATTGATGATAAGGAGACGAGATTGATGATGAGGAGACGAGAATGGTGATAAGGAGACGAGAATAATGATGAGGTGACGAGAATGATTATGAAGGGACTAGAATGATGATGAGGAGACGAGAATGATGATGAGGAGACGAGAATGATGATGAGGAGACGAGAATGTTGATGAAGGGACGAGAATGATGATGAGGAGACGAGAATGATGATGAGGTGACGAGAATGATGATGAGGAGACGAGAATGATGATGAGGAGACGAGAATGTTGATAAGGAGACGAGAATGATGATGATGGGACGAGAATGATGATAAGGAGACGAGATTGATGATGAGGAGACGAGAATGGTGATAAGGAGACGAGAATGATGATGAAGGGACGAGAATGATGATGAGGAGACGAGAATGATGATGAGGAGACGAGAATGGTGATAAGGAGACGAGAATGATGATGAAAGGACGAGAATGATGATGAGGAGACAAGATTGATGATGAGGAGACAAGAATGGTGATAAGGAGACGAGAATGATGATGAGGAGACGAGAATGATGATGAAGGGACGAGAATGATGATGAGGAGACGAGAATGATGATGAGGAGACGAGAATGATGATGAGGAGACGAGAATGATGATGAGGAGATGAGAATGGTGATAAGGAGACGAGATTGATGATGAGGAGACGAGAATGATGATGAAGGGACGAGAATGGTGATAAGGAGACGAGATTGATGATGAGGAGACGAGAATGGTGATAAGGAGACGAGAATGATGATGAGGAGACAAGAATGATGAAGAGGAGACAAGAATGGTGATGAGGAGACGAGAATGATGATGAGGAGACGAAAATGATGATGAGGAGAAGAGAATGATGATGAGACGAGAATGGTGATAAGGAGACGAGAATGATGATGAGGAAACAAGAATGATGATGAGGAGACGAGAATGATGATGAGGAGACGAGAATGGTGATGAGGAAACGAAACAGGTGATAAGGAGATGAGAATGGCGATAAGGAGACGAGAATGATGATGAGGAGACGAGAATGATGATGAGGAAACGAGAATGATGATGAGGAGACGAGAATGGTGATAAGGAGACGAGAATGATGATGAGGAGACGAGAATGGTGATAAGGAGACGAGAATGATGATGAGGAGACGAGAATGATGATGAGGAGACGAGAATGGTGATAAGGAGACGAGAATGATGATGAGGAGACGAGAATGAAGATGAAGGGACGAGAATGATGATGAAGAGACGAGAATGGTGATGAGTTGACGAGAATGATGATGAGGAGACGAGAATGGTGATAAGGAGAAGAGAATGATGATGAGGAGACGATAATGATGATGAGGAGACGATAATGATGATGAGGAGACGAGAATGATGATGATGAGACGAGAATGGTGATGAGGAGACGAGAATGATGATGAGGAGACGAAAATGATGATGAGGAGACGAGAATGATGATGAGTCGAGAATGGTGATAAGGAGACGAGAATGATGATGAGGAGACGAGAATGATGATGAGGAGACGAAAATGAGGAGGAGGAGACGAGAATGGTGATGAGGAGACGAAAATGATGATGAGGAGACGAGAATGGTGATGAGGAGACGAAACAGGTGATAAGGAGACGAGAATGGCGATAAGGAGACGAGAATGATGATGAGGAGACGAGAATGATGATGAGGAGACGAGAATGATGATGAGGAGACGAGAATGGTGATAAGGAGACGAGAATGATGATGAGGAGACGAGAATGGTGATAAGGAGACGAGAATGATGATGAGGAGACGAGAATGATGATGATGAGACGAGAATGGTGATGAGGAGACGAGAATGGTGATAAGGAGACGAGAATGATGATGAGGAGACGAGAATGATGATGAGGAGACGAGAATGGTGATAAGGAGACGAGAATGATGATGAGGAGACGAGAATGAAGATGAAGGGACGAGAATGATGATGAGGAGACGAGAATGGTGATGAGGAGACGAGAATGATGATGAGGAGACGAGAATAGTGATAAGGAGAAGAGAATGATGATGAGGAGACGATAATGATGATGAGGAGACGATAATGATGAGACGAGAATGGTGTTAAGGAGACGAGAATGATGATGAGGAGACGAGAATGATGATGAAGGGACGAGAATGATGATGAGGAGACGAGAATGATGATGAGGAGACGAGAATGATGATGAGGAGACGAGAATGATGATTAGGAGATGAGAATGGTGATAAGGAGACGAGATTGATGATGAGGAGACGAGAATGATGATGAAGGGACGAGAATGGTGATAAGGAGATGAGATTGATGATGAGGAGACGAGAATGAAATTGTCGTGCAGCTGCTGCTCACCTGGTCAGTGGAAGATCCACAAACAAACACCGGACTCAACGTTTCCATCTCGGGGCCACAACGCGCTCCAGACGTCATCGCCGCTAGAATCCACAGACGCCGCGGGAGTGGTGGAGGAAACGAGAATGATGATGAATGGACCAGAAGGATGATGAGGAGACGAGAATGATGATGAGGAGACGAGAATGATGATGATGAGAAGGTGAGAATGGTGATGAGGAGACGAGAATGATGATAAGGAGACGAGAATGATGATGATGATGATGATGATGGGACGAGAATGCCTATGAGGAGACGAGAATGATGATGAGGGGACGAGAATGGTGATGAGGAGAAGAGAATGATGATGAGACGAGAATGGTGATAAGGAGACGAGAATGATGATGAGGAAACAAGAATGATGATGAGGAGACGAGAATGATGATGAGGAGACGAGAATGGTGATGAGGAAACGAAACAGGTGATAAGGAGATGAGAATGGCGATAAGGAGACGAGAATGATGATGAGGAGACGAGAATGATGATGAGGAAACGAGAATGATGATGAGGAGACGAGAATGGTGATAAGGAGACGAGAATGATGATGAGGAGACGATAATGATGATGAGGAGACGATAATGATGATGAGGAGACGAGAATGATGATGATGAGACGAGAATGGTGATGAGGAGACGAGAATGATGATGAGGAGACGAAAATGATGATGAGGAGACGAGAATGATGATGAGTCGAGAATGGTGATAAGGAGACGAGAATGATGATGAGGAGACGAGAATGATGATGAGGAGACGAAAATGAGGAGGAGGAGACGAGAATGGTGATGAGGAGACGAAAATGATGATGAGGAGACGAGAATGGTGATGAGGAGACGAAACAGGTGATAAGGAGACGAGAATGGCGATAAGGAGACGAGAATGATGATGAGGAGACGAGAATGATGATGAGGAGACGAGAATGATGATGAGGAGACGAGAATGGTGATAAGGAGACGAGAATGATGATGAGGAGACGAGAATGGTGATAAGGAGACGAGAATGATGATGAGGAGACGAGAATGATGATGATGAGACGAGAATGGTGATGAGGAGACGAGAATGGTGATAAGGAGACGAGAATGATGATGAGGAGACGAGAATGATGATGAGGAGACGAGAATGGTGATAAGGAGACGAGAATGATGATGAGGAGACGAGAATGAAGATGAAGGGACGAGAATGATGATGAGGAGACGAGAATGGTGATGAGGAGACGAGAATGATGATGAGGAGACGAGAATAGTGATAAGGAGAAGAGAATGATGATGAGGAGACGATAATGATGATGAGGAGACGATAATGATGAGACGAGAATGGTGTTAAGGAGACGAGAATGATGATGAGGAGACGAGAATGATGATGAAGGGACGAGAATGATGATGAGGAGACGAGAATGATGATGAGGAGACGAGAATGATGATGAGGAGACGAGAATGATGATTAGGAGATGAGAATGGTGATAAGGAGACGAGATTGATGATGAGGAGACGAGAATGATGATGAAGGGACGAGAATGGTGATAAGGAGATGAGATTGATGATGAGGAGACGAGAATGAAATTGTCGTGCAGCTGCTGCTCACCTGGTCAGTGGAAGATCCACAAACAAACACCGGACTCAACGTTTCCATCTCGGGGCCACAACGCGCTCCAGACGTCATCGCCGCTAGAATCCACAGACGCCGCGGGAGTGGTGGAGGAAACGAGAATGATGATGAATGGACCAGAAGGATGATGAGGAGACGAGAATGATGATGAGGAGACGAGAATGATGATGATGAGAAGGTGAGAATGGTGATGAGGAGACGAGAATGATGATAAGGAGACGAGAATGATGATGATGATGATGATGATGGGACGAGAATGCCTATGAGGAGACGAGAATGATGATGAGGGGACGAGAATGGTGATAAGGAGACGAGAATGATGATGAGGAGACGAGAATGGTGATGAGGAGACGAAACAGGTGATAAGGAGACGAAAATGGCGATAAGGAGACGAGAATGATGATGAGGAGACGAGAATGATGATGAGGAGACGAGAATGATGATGAGGAGACGAGAATGGTGACAAGGAGACGAGAATGATGATGAGGAGACGAGAATGGTGATAAGGAGACGAGAATGATTATGAGGAGACGAGAATGATGATTATGAGACGAGAATGGTGATGAGGAGACGAAAATGGTGATAAGGAGACGAAAATGATGATGAGGAGACGAGAATGATGATGAAGGGACGAGAATGATGATGAGTAGACGAGAATGGTTATGAGGAGACGAGAATTATGATGAGGAGACGAGAATGATGATGAGGAGACTTGACTGATGATAAGGAGACGAGATTGATGATGAGGAGACGAGAATGGTGATAAGTAGATGAGATTGATGAGGAGGAGACAAGAATGGTGATAAGGAGACGAGAATGAGGATGAAGGGACGAGAATGATGATAAGGAGACGAGATTGATGATGAGGAGACGAGAATGGTGTTAAGGAGACGAGAATGATGATGAGGAGACGAGAATGATGATGTTGGGACGAGAATGGTGATAAGGAGACGAGATTGATGATGAGGAGACGAGAATGAAAGTGCCGTTCAGCTGCTGCTCACCTGGTCAGTGGAAGATCCACAAACAAACACCGGACTCAACGTTTCCATCTCGGGGCCACAACGTGCTCCAGACGTCATCGCCGCTAGAATCCACAGACGCCGCGGGAGTGGTGGAGGAGACGAGAATGATGATGAGCGGACCAGAAGGATGATGAGGAGACAAGAATGATGATGAGGAGATGAGAATGATGATGATGAGAAGGTGAGAATGGTGATGAGGAGACGAGAATGATGATAAGGAGACGAGAATGATGATGATGATGAGACGAGAATGCCTATGAGGAGACGAGAATGATGATGAAGGGACAAGAATGATGATGAGGAGACGAGAATGATGATGAGGAGACGAGAAAGGTGATAAGGAGACGAGAATGATGATGAGGAGACGAGAATGATGATGAATGGAAGAGAATGATGATAAGGAGACGAGAATGGTGATGAGGAGACGAGAATGATGATGAGGAGACGAGAATGGTGATAAGGAGACGAGAATGATGATGAGAGACAAGAATGATGAAGAGGAGACAAGAATGGTGATGAGGAGACGAGAATGATGATGAGGAGACGAAAATGATGATGAGGAGAAGAGAATGATGATGAGACGAGAATGGTGATAAGGAGACGAGAATGATGATGAGGAAACAAGAATGATGATGAGGAGACGAGAATGATGATGAGGAGACGAGAATGGTGATGAGGAAACGAAACAGGTGATAAGGAGATGAGAATGGCGATAAGGAGACGAGAATGATGATGAGGAGACGAGAATGATGATGAGGAAACGAGAATGATGATGAGGAGACGAGAATGGTGATAAGGAGACGAGAATGATGATGAGGAGACGAGAATGGTGATAAGGAGACGAAAATGATGATGAGGAGACGAGAATGATGATGAGTCGAGAATGGTGATAAGGAGACGAGAATGATGATGAGGAGACGAGAATGATGATGAGGAGACGAAAATGATGAGGAGGAGACGAGAATGGTGATGAGGAGACGAAAATGATAATGAGGAGACGAGAATGGTGATGAGGAGACGAAACAGGTGATAAGGAGACGAGAATGGCGATAAGGAGACGAGAATGATGATGAGGAGACGAGAATGATGATGAGGAGACGAGAATGATGATGAGGAGACGAGAATGGTGATAAGGAGACGAGAATGATGATGAGGAGACGAGAATGGTGATAAGGAGACGAGAATGATGATGAGGAGACGAGAATGATGATGATGAGACGAGAATGGTGATGAGGAGACGAGAATGGTGATAAGGAGACGAGAATGATGATGAGGAGACGAGAATGATGATGAGGAGACGAGAATGGTGATAAGGAGACGAGAATGATGATGAGGAGACGAGAATGAAGATGAAGGGACGAGAATGATGATGAGGAGACGAGAATGGTGATGAGGAGACGAGAATGATGATGAGGAGACGAGAATAGTGATAAGGAGAAGAGAATGATGATGAGGAGACGATAATGATGATGAGGAGACGATAATGATGAGACGAGAATGGTGTTAAGGAGACGAGAATGATGATGAGGAGACGAGAATGATGATGAAGGGACGAGAATGATGATGAGGAGACGAGAATGATGATGAGGAGACGAGAATGATGATGAGGAGACGAGAATGATGATTAGGAGATGAGAATGGTGATAAGGAGACGAGATTGATGATGAGGAGACGAGAATGATGATGAAGGGACGAGAATGGTGATAAGGAGATGAGATTGATGATGAGGAGACGAGAATGAAATTGCCGTGCAGCTGCTGCTCACCTGGTCAGTGGAAGATCCACAAACAAACACCGGACTCAACGTTTCCATCTCGGGGCCACAACGCGCTCCAGACGTCATCGCCGCTAGAATCCACAGACGCCGCGGGAGTGGTGGAGGAGACGAGAATTATGATGAATGGACCAGAAGGATGATGAGGAGACGAGAATGATGATGAGGAGACGAGAATGATGATGATGAGAAGGTGAGAATGGTGATGAGGAGACGAGAATGATGATGAGGAGACGAGAATGATGATGATGATGATGATGGGACGAGAATGCCTATGAGGAGACGAGAATGATGATGAGGGGACGAGAATGGTGATAAGGAGACGAGAATGATGATGAGGAGACGAGAATGGTGATGAGGAGACGAAACAGGTGATAAGGAGACAAAAATGGCGATAAGGAGACGAGAATGATGATGAGGAGACGAGAATGATGATGAGGAGACGAGAATGATGATGAGGAGACGAGAATGGTGACAAGGAGACGAGAATGATGATGAGGAGACGAGAATGGTGATAAGGAGACGAGAATGATGATGAGGAGACGAGAATGATGATTATGAGACGAGAATGGTGATGAGGAGACGAAAATGGTGATAAGGAGACGAAAATGATGATGAGGAGACGAGAATGATGATGAAGGGACGAGAATGATGATGAGTAGACGAGAATGGTTATGAGGAGACGAGAATTATGATGAGGAGACGAGAATGATGATGAGGAGACTCGACTGATGATAAGGAGACGAGAATTATGATGAGGAGACGAGAATGATGATGAGGAGACTCGACTGATGATGAGGAGACGAGAATGATGATGAAGGGACGAGAATGGTGATAAGGAGACGAGATTGATGATGAGGAGACGAGAATGAAAGTGCCGTTCAGCTGCTGCTCACCTGGTCAGTGGAAGATCCACAAACAAACACCGGACTCAACGTTTCCATCTCGGGGCCACAACGCGCTCCAGACGTCATCGCCGCTAGAATCCACAGACGCCGCGGGAGTGGTGGAGGAGACGAGAATGATGATGAGGGGACCAGAAGGATGATGAGGAGACGAGAATGATGATGAGGAGATGAGAATGATGATGATGAGAAGGTGAGAATGGTGATGAGGAGACGAGAATGATGATAAGGAGACGAGAATGATGATGATGATGAGACGAGAATGCCTATGAGGAGACGAGAATGATGATGAAGGGACAAGAATGATGATGAGGAGACGAGAATGATGATGAGGAGACGAGAAAGGTGATAAGGAGACGAGAATGATGATGAGGAGACGAGAATGATGATGAATGGAAGAGAATGATGATAAGGAGACGAGAATGGTGATGAGGAGACGAGAATGGTGATGAGGAGACGAGAATGGTGATAAGGAGACGAGAATGATGATGAGAGACAAGAATGATGAAGAGGAGACAAGAATGGTGATGAGGAGACGAGAATGATGATGAGGAGACGAAAATGATGATGAGGAGAAGAGAATGATGATGAGACGAGAATGGTGATAAGGAGACGAGAATGATGATGAGGAAACAAGAATGATGATGAGGAGACGAGAATGATGATGAGGAGACGAGAATGGTGATGAGGAAACGAAACAGGTGATAAGGAGACGAGAATGATGATGAGGAGACGAGAATGATGATGAGGAAACGAGAATGATGATGAGGAGACGAGAATGGTGATAAGGAGACGAGAATGATGATGAGGAGACGAGAATGGTGATAAGGAGACGAGAATGATGATGAGGAGACGAGAATGATGATGAGGAGACGAGAATGATGATGAGGAGACGAGAATGGTGATAAGGAGACGAGAATGATGATGAGGAGACGAGAATGAAGATGAAGGGACGAGAATGATGATGAAGAGACGAGAATGGTGATGAGTTGACGAGAATGATGATGAGGAGACGAGAATGGTGATAAGGAGAAGAGAATGATGATGAGGAGACGATAATGATGATGAGGAGACGATAATGATGATGAGGAGACGAGAATGATGATGATGAGACGAGAATGGTGATGAGGAGACGAGAATGATGATGAGGAGACGAAAATGATGATGAGGAGACGAGAATGATGATGAGTCGAGAATGGTGATAAGGAGACGAGAATGATGATGAGGAGACGAGAATGATGATGAGGAGACGAAAATGATGAGGAGGAGACGAAAATGGTGATGAGGAGACGAAAATGATGATGAGGAGACGAGAATGGTGATGAGGAGACGAAACAGGTGATAAGGAGACGAGAATGGCGATAAGGAGACGAGAATGATGATGAGGAGACGAGAATGATGATGAGGAGACGAGAATGATGATGAGGAGACGAGAATGGTGATAAGGAGACGAGAATGATGATGAGGAGACGAGAATGGTGATAAGGAGACGAGAATGATGATGAGGAGACGAGAATGATGATGATGAGACGAGAATGGTGATGAGGAGACGAGAATGGTGATAAGGAGACGAGAATGATGATGAGGAGACGAGAATGATGATGAGGAGACGAGAATGGTGATAAGGAGACGAGAATGATGATGAGGAGACGAGAATGAAGATGAAGGGACGAGAATGATGATGAGGAGACGAGAATGGTGATGAGGAGACGAGAATGATGATGAGGAGACGAGAATAGTGATAAGGAGAAGAGAATGATGATGAGGAGACGATAATGATGATGAGGAGACGATAATGATGAGACGAGAATGGTGTTAAGGAGACGAGAATGATGATGAGGAGACGAGAATGATGATGAAGGGACGAGAATGATGATGAGGAGACGAGAATGATGATGAGGAGACGAGAATGATGATGAGGAGACGAGAATGATGATTAGGAGATGAGAATGGTGATAAGGAGACGAGATTGATGATGAGGAGACGAGAATGATGATGAAGGGACGAGAATGGTGATAAAGAGACGAGATTGATGATGAGGAGACGAGAATGAAATTGTCGTGCAGCTGCTGCTCACCTGGTCAGTGGAAGATCCACAAACAAACACCGGACTCAACGTTTCCATCTCGGGGCCACAACGTGCTCCAGACGTCATCGCCGCTAGAATCCACAGACGCCGCGGGAGTGGTGGAGGAGACGAGAATGATGATGAATGGACCAGAAGGATGATGAGGAGACGAGAATGATGATGAGGAGACGAGAATGATGATGATGAGAAGGTGAGAATGGTGATGAGGAGACGAGAATGATGATAAGGAGACGAGAATGATGATGATGATGATGATGATGGGACGAGAATGCCTATGAGGAGACGAGAATGATGATGAGGGGACGAGAATGGTGATAAGGAGACGAGAATGATGATGAGGAGACGAGAATGGTGATAAGTAGATGAGAATGATGATGAGGAGACGAGAATGGTGATAAGGAGACGAGAATGATGATGAGGAGACGAGAATGATGATGAGGAGACGAGAATGATGATGAGGAGACGAGAATGGTGACAAGGAGACGAGAATGATGATGAGGAGACGAGAATGGTGATAAGGAGACGAGAATGATGATGAGGAGACGAGAATGATGATGAGGAGACGAGAATGGTGACAAGGAGACGAGAATGATGATGAGGAGACGAGAATGGTGATAAGTAGATGAGAATGATGATGAGGAGACGAGAATGGTGATAAGGAGACGAGAATGATGATGAGGAGACGAGAATGATGATGAGGAGACGAGAATGATGATGAGGAGACGAGAATGGTGACAAGGAGACGAGAATGATGATGAGGAGACGAGAATGGTGATAAGGAGACGAGAATGGTGATGAGGAGACGAAAATGGTGATAAGGAGACGAAAATGATGAGGAGGAGACGAGAATGATGATGGAGGGACGAGAATGATGATGAGTAGACGAGAATGGTTATGAGGAGACGAGAATTATGATGAGGAGACGAGAATGATGATGAGGAGACTCGACTGATGATAAGGAGATGAGATTGATGATGAGGAGACGAGAATGGTGATAAGTAGATGAGATTGATGAGGAGGAGACAAGAATGGTGATAAGGAGACGAGAATGAGGATGAAGGGACGAGAATGATGATAAGGAGACGAGATTGATGATGAGGAGACGAGAATGGTGTTAAGGAGACGAGAATGATGATGAGGAGACGAGAATGATGATGAAGGGACGAGAATGATGATGAGGAGACGAGAATGATGATGAGGAGACGAGAATGATGATGATGAGACGAGAATGATGATGAGGAGATGAGAATGGTGATAAGGAGACGAGATTGATGATGAGGAGACGAGAATGATGATGAAGGGACGAGAATGGTGATAAGGAGATGAGATTGATGATGAGGAGACGAGAATGAAAGTGCCGTTCAGCTGCTGCTCACCTGGTCAGTGGAAGATCCACAAACAAACACCGGACTCAACGTTTCCATCTCGGGGCCACAACGCGCTCCAGACGTCATCGCCGCTAGAATCCACAGACGCCGCGGGAGTGGTGGAGGAGACGAGAATGATGATGAGGGGACCAGAAGGATGATGAGGAGACGAGAATGATGATGAGGAGATGAGAATGATGATGATGAGAAGGTGAGAATGGTGATGAGGAGACGAGAATGATGATAAGGAGACGAGAATGATGATGATGATGAGACGAGAATGCCTATGAGGAGACGAGAATGATGATGAAGGGACAAGAATGATGATGAGGAGACGAGAATGATGATGAGGAGACGAGAAAGGTGATAAGGAGACGAGAATGATGATGAGGAGACGAGAATGATGATGAGGAGACGAGAATGGTGATAAGGAGACGAGAATGATGATGAGAGACAAGAATGATGATGAGGAGACGAGAATGATGATGAGGAGACAAAAATGTTGATAAGGAGACGAGAATGGTGATAAGGAGACGAGAATGATGATGAGGAGACGAGAATGATGAAGAGGAGACAAGAATGGTGATGAGGAGACGAGAATGATGATGAGGAGACGAAAATGATGATGAGGAGAAGAGAATGATGATGAGACGAGAATGGTGATAAGGAGACGAGAATGATGATGAGGAAACGAGAATGATGATGAGGAGACGAGAATGATGATGAGGAGACGAGAATGGTGATAAGGAGACGAGAATGATGATGAGGAGACGAGAATGCTGATGAGTAGACGAGAATGGTGATAAGGAGACGAGAATGATGATGAGGAGACGAGAATGAAGATGAAGGGACGAGAATGATGATGAGGAGACGAGAATGGTGATGAGGAGACGAGAATGATGATGAGGAGACGAGAATGGTGATAAGGAGAAGAGAATGATGATGAGGAGACGATAATGATGATGAGGAGACAAGAATGATGATGAGGAGACGAGAATGATGATGATGAGACGAGAATGGTGATGAAGAGACGAGAATGATGATGAGGAGACGAAAATGATGATGAGGAGACGAGAATGATGATGAGTCGAGAATGGTGATAAGGAGACGAGAATGATGATGAGGAGACGAGAATGATGATGAGGAGACGAAAATGATGATGAGGAGACGAGAATGGTGATGAGGAGACGAAAATGATGATGAGGAGACGAGAATGGTGATGAGGAGACGAAACAGGTGATAAGGAGCCGAGAATGGCGATAAGGAGACGAGAATGATGATGAGGAGACGAGAATGATTATGAGGAGACGAGAATGATAATGAGGAGACGAGAATGGTGATAAGGAGACGAGAATGATGATGAGGAGACGAGAATGGTGATAAGGAGACGAGAATGATGATGAAGGGACGAGAATGATGATGAGGAGACGAGAATGATGATGAGGAGACGAGAATGATGATGAGGAGACGAGAATGATGATGAAGGCACGAGAATGATGATGAGGAGACGAGAATGGTGATGAAGGGACGAGAATGATGATGAGGAGACGAGAATGATGATGAGACGAGAATGATGATGAGGAGACAAGAATGATGATGAGGAGACGAGAATGATGATGAGGAGACGAGAATGGTGATAAGGAGACAAGATTGATGATGAGGAGACGAGAATGGTGATAAGGAGACGAGAATGATGATGAAGGGACGAGAATGATGATGAGGAGACGAGAATGATGATGAGGAGACGAGAATGGTGATAAGGAGACGAGAATGATGATGAAGGGAGGAGAATGATGATAAGGAGACGAGATTGATGATGAGGAGACAAGAATGGTGATAAGGAGACGAGAATGATGATGAGGAGACGAGAATGATGATGAAGGGACGAGAATGATGATGAGGAGACGAGAATGATGATGAGGAGACGAGAATGATGATGAGGAGACAAGAATGGTGATAAGGAGACGAGAATGATGATGAAGGGATGAGAATGACCATAAGGAGACGAGATTGATGATGAGGAGACGAGAATGGTGATAAGGAGACGGGAATGATGATGAGGAGACCAGAATGATGATGAGGAGACCAGAATGATGATGATGAGACCAGAATGGTGATAAGGAGACGAGAATGATGATGAAGGGACGAGCATGATGATAAGGAGACGAGATTGATGATGAGGAGACTAGAATGGTGATAAGGAGACGAGAATGATGATTAGGAGACGAGAATGATGATGAAGGGACGAGAATGATGATGAGGAGACGAGATTGAGGAGACGAGAATGATGATAAGGAGACGAGAATGATGATGAAGGGACGAGAATGGTGATAAGGAGACGAGATTGATGATGAGGAGACGAGAATGAAAGTGCCGTGCAGCTGCTGCTCACCTGGTCAGTGGAAGATCCACAAACAAACACCGGACTCAACGTTTCCATCTCGGGGCCACAACGTGCTCCAGACGTCATCGCCGCTAGAATCCACAGACGCCGCGGGAGTGGTAGAGGAGACGAGAATGATGATGAGGAGACGAGAATGGTGATAAGGAGACGAGAATGATGATGAAGGGACGAGAATGATGATGAGGAGACGAGAATGATGATGAGGAGACGAGAATGATGATGAGGAGACGAGAATGATGATGAAGGCACGAGAATGATGATGAGGAGACGAGAATGGTGATGAAGGGACGAGAATGATGATGAGGAGACGAGAATGATGATGAGACGAGAATGATGATGAGGAGACAAGAATGATGATGAGGAGACGAGAATGATGATGAGGAGACGAGAATGGTGATAAGGAGACAAGATTGATGATGAGGAGACGAGAATGGTGATAAGGAGACGAGAATGATGATGAAGGGACGAGAATGATGATGAGGAGACGAGAATGATGATGAGGAGACGAGAATGGTGATAAGGAGACGAGAATGATGATGAAGGGAGGAGAATGATGATAAGGAGACGAGATTGATGATGAGGAGACAAGAATGGTGATAAGGAGACGAGAATGATGATGAGGAGACGAGAATGATGATGAAGGGACGAGAATGATGATGAGGAGACGAGAATGATGATGAGGAGACGAGAATGATGATGAGGAGACGAGAATGATGATGAGGAGACGAGAATGATGATGAAGGGACGAGAATGATGATGAGGAGACGAGAATGATGATGAGGAGACGAGAATGATGATGAGGAGACAAGAATGGTGATAAGGAGACGAGAATGATGATGAAGGGATGAGAATGACCATAAGGAGACGAGATTGATGATGAGGAGACGAGAATGGTGATAAGGAGACGGGAATGATGATGAGGAGACCAGAATGATGATGAGGAGACCAGAATGATGATGATGAGACCAGAATGGTGATAAGGAGACGAGAATGATGATGAAGGGACGAGCATGATGATAAGGAGACGAGATTGATGATGAGGAGACGAGAATGGTGATAAGGAGACGAGAATGATGATTAGGAGACGAGAATGATGATGAAGGGACGAGAATGATGATGAGGAGACGAGATTGAGGAGACGAGAATGATGATAAGGAGACGAGAATGATGATGAAGGGACGAGAATGGTGATAAGGAGACGAGATTGATGATGAGGAGACGAGAATGAAAGTGCCGTGCAGCTGCTGCTCACCTGGTCAGTGGAAGATCCACAAACAAACACCGGACTCAACGTTTCCATCTCGGGGCCACAACGTGCTCCATACGTCATCGCCGCTAGAATCCACAGACGCCGCGGGAGTGGTGGAGGAGACGAGAATGATGATGAAGGGACCAGAAGGATGATGAGGAGACGAGAATGATGATGAGGAGACGAGAATGATGATGATGAGAAGGTGAGAATGGTGATGAGGAGACGAGAATGATGATAAGGAGACGAGAATGATGATGATGATGATGATGAGACGAGAATGCCTATGAGGAGACGAGAATGATGATGAGGGGACGAGAATGATGATGAGGAGACGAGAATGATGATGAGGAGACGAGAATGATGATGAGGAGACGAGAATGGTGATAAGGAGACGAGAATGATGATGAGGAGACGAGAATGGTGATAAGGAGACGAGAATGATGATGAGGAGACGAGAATGATGATTATGAGACGAGAATGATGATGAGGAGACGAAAATGATGATGAGGAGAAGAGAATGATGATGAGACGAGAATGGTGATAAGGAGACGAGAATGATGATGAGGAGACGAGAATGATGATTATGAGACGAGAATGATGATGAGGAGACGAGAATGGTGATAAGGAGACGAGAATGATGATGAGGAGACGAGAATGGTGATAAGGAGACGAGAATAATGATGAGGAGACGAGAATGATGATGAGCAGACGAGAATAATGATGAGGAGACGAGAATAATGATGAGGAGAAGAGAATGGTGATAAGGAGACGAGAATGATGATGAGGAGACGAGAATGATGATTATGAGACGAGAATGATGATGAGGAGACGAGAATGGTGATAAGGAGACGAGAATGATGATGAGGAGACGAGAATGGTGATAAGGAGACGAGAATAATGATGAGGAGACGAGAATGATGATGAGCAGACGAGAATAATGATGAGGAGACGAGAATAATGATGAGGAGAAGAGAATGGTGATAAGGAGACGAGAATGATGATGAGGAGACGAGAATGGTGATAAGGAGACGAGAATGATGATGAGGAGACGAGAATGATGATGAAGGGACGAGAATGGTGATAAGGAGACGAGATTGATGATGAGGAGACGAGAATGAAAGTGCCGTGCAGCTGCTGCTCACCTGGTCAGTGGAAGATCCACAAACAAACACCGGACTCAACGTTTCCATCTCGGGGCCACAACGTGCTCCAGACGTCATCGCCGCTAGAATCCACAGACGCCGCGGGAGTGGTGGAGGAGACGAGAATGATGATGAAGGGACCAGAAGGATGATGAGGAGACGAGAATGATGATGAGGAGACGAGAATGATGATGATGAGAAGGTGAGAATGGTGATGAGGAGACGAGAATGATGATGAGTAGACGAGAATGGTGATGAGGAGACGAGAATGATGATGAGGAGATGAGAATGATGATGAGGAGACGAGAATGATGATGAGGAGACGAGAATGATGATGATGAGAAGGTGAGAATGGTGATGAGGAGACGAGAATGATGATAAGGAGACGAGAATGATGATGATGATGATGATGAGACGAGAATGCCTATGAGGAGACGAGAATGATGATGAGGGGACGAGAATGATGATGAGGAGACGAGAATGATGATGAGGAGACGAGAATGATGATGAGGAGACGAGAATGGTGATAAGGAGACGAGAATGATGATGAGGAGACGAGAATGGTGATAAGGAGACGAGAATGATGATGAGGAGACGAGAATGATGATTATGAGACGAGAATGATGATGAGGAGACGAAAATGATGATGAGGAGAAGAGAATGATGATGAGACGAGAATGGTGATAAGGAGACGAGAATGATGATGAGGAGACGAGAATGATGATTATGAGACGAGAATGATGATGAGGAGACGAGAATGGTGATAAGGAGACGAGAATGATGATGAGGAGACGAGAATGGTGATAAGGAGACGAGAATAATGATGAGGAGACGAGAATGATGATGAGCAGACGAGAATAATGATGAGGAGACGAGAATAATGATGAGGAGAAGAGAATGGTGATAAGGAGACGAGAATGATGATGAGGAGACGAGAATGATGATTATGAGACGAGAATGATGATGAGGAGACGAGAATGGTGATAAGGAGACGAGAATGATGATGAGGAGACGAGAATGGTGATAAGGAGACGAGAATAATGATGAGGAGACGAGAATGATGATGAGCAGACGAGAATAATGATGAGGAGACGAGAATAATGATGAGGAGAAGAGAATGGTGATAAGGAGACGAGAATGATGATGAGGAGACGAGAATGGTGATAAGGAGACGAGAATGATGATGAGGAGACGAGAATGATGATGAAGGGACGAGAATGGTGATAAGGAGACGAGATTGATGATGAGGAGACGAGAATGAAAGTGCCGTGCAGCTGCTGCTCACCTGGTCAGTGGAAGATCCACAAACAAACACCGGACTCAACGTTTCCATCTCGGGGCCACAACGTGCTCCAGACGTCATCGCCGCTAGAATCCACAGACGCCGCGGGAGTGGTGGAGGAGACGAGAATGATGATGAAGGGACCAGAAGGATGATGAGGAGACGAGAATGATGATGAGGAGACGAGAATGATGATGATGAGAAGGTGAGAATGGTGATGAGGAGACGAGAATGATGATGAGTAGACGAGAATGGTGATGAGGAGACGAGAATGATGATGAGGAGATGAGAATGATGATGAGGAGACGAGAATGATGATAAGGAGACGAGAATGATGATGAGGAGACGAGAATGGTGATAAGGAGACGAGAATGATGATGAGGAGACGAGAATGATGATTATGAGACGAGAATGATGATGAGGAGACGAAAATGATGATGAGGAGAAGAGAATGATGATGAGACGAGAATGGTGATAAGGAGACGAGAATGATGATGAGGAGACGAGAATGATGATTATGAGACGAGAATGATGATGAGGAGACGAGAATGGTGATAAGGAGACGAGAATGATGATGAGGAGACGAGAATGGTGATAAGGAGACGAGAATAATGATGAGGAGACGAGAATGATGATGAGCAGACGAGAATAATGATGAGGAGACGAGAATAATGATGAGGAGAAGAGAATGGTGATAAGGAGACGAGAATGATGATGAGGAGACGAGAATGATGATTATGAGACGAGAATGATGATGAGGAGACGAGAATGGTGATAAGGAGACGAGAATGATGATGAGGAGACGAGAATGGTGATAAGGAGACGAGAATAATGATGAGGAGACGAGAATGATGATGAGCAGACGAGAATAATGATGAGGAGACGAGAATAATGATGAGGAGAAGAGAATGATGATGAGGAGACGAGAATGGTGATAAGGAGACGAGAATGATGATGAGGAGACGAGAATGATGATGAAGGGACGAGAATGGTGATAAGGAGACGAGATTGATGATGAGGAGACGAGAATGAAAGTGCCGTGCAGCTGCTGCTCACCTGGTCAGTGGAAGATCCACAAACAAACACCGGACTCAACGTTTCCATCTCGGGGCCACAACGTGCTCCAGACGTCATCGCCGCTAGAATCCACAGACGCCGCGGGAGTGGTAGAGGAGGCGGGTAGAGGAGGCGGGTAGAGGAGGCGGGTGTAGAGGAGGCGGGAAGAGGAGGTGGGTGTAGAGGAGGCGGGAAGAGGAGGCAGGTGTAGAGGAGGCGGGAAGAGGAGGCGGGTAGAGGAGGCGGGTGTAGAGGAGGCAGGTAGAGGAGGCGGGTGTAGAGGAGGCGGGTAGAGGAGGCGGGTAGAGGAGGCGGGAAGAGGAGGCAGGTGTAGAGGAGGCGGGAAGAGGAGGCGGGTAGAGGAGGCGGGTAGAGGAGGCGGGAAGAGGAGGCATATGTAGAGGAGGCGGGAAGAGGAGGCGGGTAGAGGAGGCGGGTAGAGGAGGCGGGTAGAGGAGGCGGGTAGAGGAGGCGGGAAGAGGAGGCAGGTGTAGAGGAGGCGGGAAGAGGAGGCGGGTAGAGGAGGCGGGTAGAGGAGGCGGGAAGAGGAGGCATATGTAGAGGAGGCGGGAAGAGGAGGCGGGTAGAGGAGGCAGGTGTAGAGGAGGCGGGTAGAGGAGGCGGGAAGAGGAGGCGGGTGTAGAGGAGGCGGGTAGAGGAGGTGGGTAGAGGAGGCAGGTGTAGAGGAGGCGGGAAGAGGAGGCGGGTAGAGGAGGCGGGTGTAGAGGAGGCGGGTAGAGGAGGCGGGTAGAGGAGGCGGGTAGTGGAGGCGGGTAGAGGAAGCGGGAAGAGGAGGCAGGTGTAGAGGAGGCGTGTAGAGGAGGCGGGTAGAGGAGGCGGGTAGAGGAGGCGGGTAGAGGAGGCGGGTAGAGGAGGCGGGTAGAGGAGGCGGGAGGAGGAGGCGGGAAGAGGAGGCATGTGTAGAGGAGGCGGGAAGAGGAGGCGGGTAGAGGAGGCGGGTGTAGAGGAGGCGGGTAGAGGAGGCGGGTAGTGGAGGCGGGTAGAGGAGGCGGGAAGAGGAGGCAGGTGTAGAGGATGCGTGTAGAGGAGGCGGGTAGAGGAGGCGGGTAGAGGAATCGGGTAGAGGAGGCGGGAAGAGGAGGCGGGAAGAGGAGACGGGAAGAGGAGGCATGTGTAGAGGAGGCGGGAAGAGGAGGCGGGTAGAGGAGGCGGGTAGAGGAGGCAGGTGTAGAGGAGGCGGGTAGAGGAGGCGGGAAGAGGAGGCGGGTGTAGAGGAGGCGGGTAGAGGAGGCGGGTAGAGGAGGCGAGTGTAGAGGAGGCGGATGTAGAGGAGGCGGGTAGAGGAGGCAGGTGTAGAGGAGGCGGGAAGAGGAGGCGGGTAGAGGAGGCAGGTGTAGAGGAGGCGGGAAGAGGAGGCGGGTAGAGGAGGCGAAGGAACCCAGTGTGAGCGCAGTGGACTTCCATTCAACTTCCTGGAATAATTATTACAACAGTAACGACTCTTACACCGTGAAGAGCTCATCATCCGGACCACAGTCCTACAGACACTACAGACACAGTCCTACAGACACAGTTCTACAGACACAGTTCTACAGACACAGTCCTACAGACACAGTTCTACAGACACAGTCCTACAGACACAGTTCTACAGACACAGTTCTACAGACACTACAGACACAGTCCTACAGACGCAGTTCTACAGACACAGTCCTACAGACACAGTCCTACAGACACAGTTCTACAGACACAGTTCTACAGACACTACAGACACAGTCCTACAGACGCAGTTCTACAGACACAGTCCTACAGACACAGTCCTACAGACACAGTTCTACAGACACTACAGACACAGTCCTACAGACACAGTCCTACAGACACAGTTCTACAGACACTACAGACACAGTCCTACAGACACAGTTCTACAGACACAGTCCTACAGACACAGTCCTACAGACACAGTTCTACAGACACTACAGATACAGTCCTACAGACACAGTCCTACAGACACAGTTCTACAGAGACAGTCCTACAGACACAGTTCTACAGACACAGTCCTACAGACACTACAGACACAGTCCTACAGACACAGTCCTACAGACACAGTCCTACAGACACAGTTCTACAGACACAGTTCTACAGACACTACAGACACAGTCCTACAGACGCAGTTCTACAGACACAGTCCTACAGACACAGTTCTACAGACACAGTTCTACAGACACAGTCCTACAGACACAGTTCTACAGACACTACAGACACAGTCCTACAGACACAGTCCTACAGACACAGTACTACAGACACAGTTCTACAGACACTACAGACACAGTCCTACAGACACAGTCCTACAGACACAGTCCTACAGACACTACAGACACAGTCCTACAGACACAGTCCTACAGACACAGTTCTACAGACACAGTCCTACAGACACAGTTCTACAGACACAGTCCTACAGACACAGTCCTACAGACGCAGTTCTACAGACGCAGTTCTACAGACACAGTTCTACAGACACTACAGACACAGTCCTACAGACACAGTCCTACAGACACAGTTCTACAGACACTACAGACACAGTCCTACAGACACAGTCCTACAGACACAGTTCTACAAACACAGTCCTACGGGCACAGTTCTACAGACACTACAGACGCAGTTCTACAGACACAGTCCTACAGACACAGTCCTACAGACACAGTTCTACAGACGCAGTTCTACAGACGCAGTTCTACAGACACAGTCCTACAGACACAGTCCTATAGACACAGTTCTACAGACACAGTCCTACAGACACAGTTCTACAGACACAGTCCTACAGACACAGTCCTACAGACACAGTTCTACAGACACTACAGATACAGTCCTACAGACACAGTCCTACAGACACAGTTCTACAGAGACAGTCCTACAGACACAGTTCTACAGACACAGTCCTACAGACACTACAGACACAGTCCTACAGACACAGTCCTACAGACACAGTTCTACAGACACAGTTCTACAGACACAGTCCTACAGACACACACAGTCCTACAGACACAGTTCTACAGACACAGTTCTACAGACACAGTCCTACAGACACAGTTCTACAGACACAGTTCTACAGACACAGTTCCAGTTTTTTTTTGCTTCCGCTGCAGAAATAGCTCTTATTTGACTCAAGCGTGAGTCGGCGCAGAAGAGGAAGACGGGCTGCGCGCTCGTGCGGCTGAGGCCAACACCTTTACCTGGATCTTCCTCTCCAACATGAACTCACTGCCCAACAAACTGGAAGTACTGGCGTTGCTGATGAGACGATTCTTCTTCGCCCGTGTTGTGCTTCACGGAGACGCCGTGGAGCTGACCGACTGAGAGATCTAAGGAGGGGCGGGGTCTGTTTCTACATTAACCACGCCCGGTCCTCAGATGTGACTTCTGCTGCTGTTTACATCCCGCCCAGTGCCAGCGCGCACGAGGCGTTTGGCTCTGTTTCCTATCTGGTCTTGTTTTTCTTTCATTGTGTTGTTTATGTGTTAAAAAACTCAACTTAAATATAAAAAAACATAACAATACAAACAAAAAACAGAAAACATAAGACGATCTTAACACATAATGAACCAAACAAAGCTTTGATAATAAGTTTGGACGCTGAAATTCTCTCTTATGGCCCTCTGTCCTTTACCCATTTAACCTCAGGTCTCATACTTAAAACGTTCCTCTTTAAATGTCTTATGTTCAGACCAGTTATAACAGAAACATAAACCCACAGTTTCAGCTCCGCTGCCCTAGCAGCAACTCTGGGGGAAGTATGAGCTCTGTCCTCTGATTAACACTTATTCTATCAAACTATATTTATTATTAATTCCACTTGCAAACTGTTCACCGCCTTCTTTTTCTTTGTCTCACTCCTGAGGACCTGTGGACCCAGATGTCCCTCTCCTGGTGAAGTGTCCCTGCCCCGTGTGGACGGTCCCTCATCTGCCTGAAGAGTGGGTCCAGCTCCAGTCTCCCTCACGTCTGAGAGAGTCAGATCCTCCTTCATCTGGAACTAACCCAGGTTTATACTTTTCCCAAGGAGGTTTTTTGTAGTTTTTCCTGCAGAAGGAGGAGCTAAGGACAGAAGGAGGAGCTAAGGACAGAAGGAGGGTCTAAGGACAGAAGGAGGAGCTAAGGACGGAAGGAGGGTCTAAGGACAGAAGGAGAGTCTAAGGACAGAAGGAGGGTCTAAGGACAGAAGGAGGGTCTAAGGACAGAAGGAGAGTCTAAGGACAGAAGGAGAGTCTAAGGACAGAAGGAGGGTCTAAGGACAGAAGGAGGGTCTAAGGACAGAAGGAGGAGCTAAGGACAGAAGGAGGAGCTAAGGACAGAAGGAGGGTCTAAGGACAGAAGGAGGGTCTAAGGACAGAAGGAGAGTCTAAGGACAGAAGGAGGGTCTAAGGACAGAAGGAGGGTCTAAGGACAGATGTAGGGTCTAAGGACAGAAGTAGGGTCTAAGGACCAAAGGAGAAGCTAAGGACAGAAGGAGGGTCTAAGGACAGAAGGAGGGTCTAAGGACAGAAGGAGGAGCTAAGGACAGAAGGAGGGTCTAAGGACAGAAGGAGAGTCTAAGGACAGAAGGAGGGTCTAAAGACAGAAGGAGAGTCTAAGGACAGACGGAGGGTCTAAGGACAGAAGGAGGGTCTAAGGACAGAGGGAGGGTCTAAGGACAGAAGGAGAGTCTAAGGACAGAAGGAGGGTCTAAGGACAGAAGGAGAGTCTAAGGACAGAAGGAGGGTCTAAGGACAGAAGGAGGGTCTAAGGACAGAAGGAGGAGCTAAGGACAGAAGGAGGGTCTAAGGACAGAAGGAGGGTCTAAGGACAGAAGGAGGAGCTAAGGACAGAAGGAGGGTCTAAGGACAGAAGGAGGGTCTAAGGACAGAAGGAGGAGCTAAGGACCGAAGGAGGGTCTAAGGACAGAAGGAGAGTCTAAGGACAGAAGGAGGGTCTAAGGACAGAAGGAGAGTCTAAGGACAGAGGGAGGGTCTAAGGACAGAAGGAGGGTCTAAGGACAGAGGGAGGGTCTAAGGACAGAAGGAGAGTCTAAGGACAGAAGGAGGGTCTAAGGACAGAAGGAGAGTCTAAGGACAGAAGGAGGGTCTAAGGACAGAAGGAGGAGCTAAGGACGGAAGGAGGGTCTAAGGACAGAAGGAGGGTCTAAGGACAGATGTAGGGTCTAAGGACAGAAGTAGGGTCTAAGGACCAAAGGAGAAGCTAAGGACAGAAGGAGGGTCTAAGGACAGAAGGAGAGTCTAGGGACAGAAGGAGGAGCTAAGGACAGAAGGAGGGTCTAAGGACAGAAGGAGAGTCTAAGGACAGAAGGAGAGTCTAAGGACAGAAGGAGGGTCTAAGGACAGAAGGAGAGTCTAAGGACAGAAGGAGGGTCAAAGGACAGAAGGAGGGTCTAAGGACAGAAGGACAGTCTAGGGACAGAAGGAGGAGCTAAGGACAGAAGGAGGGTCTAAGGACAGAAGGAGGGTCTAAGGACAGAAGGAGAGTCTAAGGACAGAAGGAGAGTCTAAGGACAGAAGGAGGGTCTAAGGACAGAAGGAGTGTCTAAGGACAGAAGGAGGGTCTAAGGACAGAAGGAGAGTCTAAGGACAGAAGGAGGGTCTAAGGACAGAAGGAGGGTCTAAGGACAGAAGGAGAGTCTAAGGACAGAAGGAGAGTCTAAGGACAGAAGGAGGGTCTAAGGACAGAAGGAGTGTCTAAGGACAGAAGGAGAGTCTAAGGACAGAAGGAGGGTCTAAGGACAGAAGGAGAGTCTAAGGACAGAAGGAGGGTCTAAGGACAGAAGGAGAGTCTAAGGACAGAGGACTCTGGGACAGAGGACTCTGGGACATCGTCCCTCGTCCCCACAGACATTGTTGATTCATTTCTCACTTCGCCTCAGAGGAAACTGTTGTTGTGATTTTGGGCCTGACAAAAATAAATTGAATTGAATTGAATTGTTTAGGACTTTTTATTTATTTATTCCATTATATCCACCATCTTATAAAGCAACTCTCAAGCTGCTTGATGCACTTTCAGAGCTGCAACGATTACGCAAGTAAATCAAGTCATTTGACAACAAAAAAGCTTTGATCATTATTTGATTGTCTCGTTGATTCGTTTAATTTTCACATTTAATCAAAAACACATTCAGAGTTTGTTCGGCGCTGGGGACTGGGGACTGGGGAGTGTGTGTGAAAGTGGAACTAATGCTACAATATGAGGGCAGAAAACACCAGCATCACAAACATAACGTTCTACAAACAAGTTTCTTATTTTAAGTGAGAAACGCAAATTCATTCATAGCTTCTATAACTGAACACACTTCATTAGTCTTTTATATATATTTATATATATTTATATATATTTCCCCCCAAGCAAAAAGATTCCCTAACATTTTAGGTGTGGTACTTCATAAAGAACCATTAACAATCTTTGAGAAAAACGATTCTCCTCTTTTCTCCACAATAAAGAAAGATCTTGACTTAAAACTGACTCCAAGAATTGAAACCAGATTTCTCTCTCTGTTCCAGACTCTGGTTCCAACTCAACCCGAATGTTTGATGATGGAATAAAACTCCCTCTAGATTTATATGACAAGAAACCTGCAATCTGATTTAAACACTGAGAGTCATGTGGTGCCGGGGGTTCCTGTACAGGTCTTATACTGAGAGTCATGTGGTGCCTGAGGTTCCTGTACAGGTCTTATACTGAGAGTCATGTGGTGCCTGAGGTTCCTGTACAGGTCTTATACTGAGAGTCATGTGGTGCCGGGGGTTCCTGTACAGGTCTTATACTGAGAGTCATGTGGTGCCGGGGGTTCCTGTACAGGTCTTATACTGAGAGTCATGTGGTGCCGGGGGTTCCTGTACAGGTCTTATACTGAGAGTCATGTGGTGCCGGGGGTTCCTGTACAGGTCTTATACTGAGAGTCATGTGGTGCCTGAGGTTCCTGTACAGGTCTTATACTGAGAGTCATGTGGTGCCGGGGGTTCCTGTACAGGTCTTATACTGAGAGTCATGTGGTGCCTGAGGTTCCTGTACAGGTCTTATACTGAGAGTCATGTGGTGCCTGAGGTTCCTGTACAGGTCTTATACTGAGAGTCATGTGGTGCCGGGGGTTCCTGTACAGGTCTTATACTGAGAGTCATGTGGTGCCGGGGGTTCCTGTACAGGTCTTATACTGAGAGTCATGTGGTGCCGGGGGTTCCTGTACAGGTCTTATACTGAGAGTCATGTGGTGCCGGGGGTTCCTGTACAGGTCTTATACTGAGAGTCATGTGGTGCCTGAGGTTCCTGTACAGGTCTTATACTGAGAGTCATGTGGTGCCGGGGGTTCCTGTACAGGTCTTATACTGAGAGTCATGTGGTGCCTGAGGTTCCTGTACAGGTCTTATACTGAGAGTCATGTGGTGCCGGGGGTTCCTGTACAGGTCTTATACTGAGAGTCATGTGGTGCCGGGGGTTCCTGTACAGGTCTTATACTGAGAGTCATGTGGTGCCTGGGGTTCCTGTACAGGTCTTATACTGAGAGTCATGTGGTGCCGGGGGTTCCTGTACAGGTCTTATACTGAGAGTCATGTGGTGCCGGGGGTTCCTGTACAGGTCTTATACTGAGAGTCATGTGGTGCCTGAGGTTCCTGTGCAGGTCTTATACTGAGAGTCATGTGGTGCCTGAGGTTCCTGTACAGGTCTTATACTGAGAGTCATGTGGTGCCGGGGGTTCCTGTACAGGTCTTATACTGAGAGTCATGTGGTGCCGGGGGTTCCTGTACAGGTCTTATACTGAGAGTCATGTGGTGCCGGGGGTTCCTGTACAGGTCTTATACTGAGAGTCATGTGGTGCCGGGGGTTCCTGTACAGGTCTTATACTGAGAGTCATGTGGTGCCTGAGGTTCCTGTACAGGTCTTATACTGAGAGTCATGTGGTGCCGGGGGTTCCTGTACAGGTCTTATACTGAGAGTCATGTGGTGCCTGAGGTTCCTGTACAGGTCTTATACTGAGAGTCATGTGGTGCCGGGGGTTCCTGTACAGGTCTTATACTGAGAGTCATGTGGTGCCGGGGGTTCCTGTACAGGTCTTATACTGAGAGTCATGTGGTGCCGGGGGTTCCTGTACAGGTCTTATACTGAGAGTCATGTGGTGCCGGGGGTTCCTGTACAGGTCTTATACTGAGAGTCATGTGGTGCCGGGGGTTCCTGTACAGGTCTTATACTGAGAGTCATGTGGTGCCGGGGGTTCCTGTACAGGTCTTATACTGAGAGTCATGTGGTGCCGGGGGTTCCTGTACAGGTCTTATACTGAGAGTCATGTGGTGCCGGGGGTTCCTGTACAGGTCTTATACTGAGAGTCATGTGGTGCCTGAGGTTCCTGTACAGGTCTTATACTGAGAGTCATGTGGTGCCGGGGGTTCCTGTACAGGTCTTATACTGAGAGTCATGTGGTGCCTGAGGTTCCTGTACAGGTCTTATACTGAGAGTCATGTGGTGCCTGAGGTTCCTGTACAGGTCTTATACTGAGAGTCATGTGGTGCCGGGGGTTCCTGTACAGGTCTTATACTGAGAGTCATGTGGTGCCGGGGGTTCCTGTACAGGTCTTATACTGAGAGTCATGTGGTGCCGGGGGTTCCTGTACAGGTCTTATACTGAGAGTCATGTGGTGCCGGGGGTTCCTGTACAGGTCTTATACTGAGAGTCATGTGGTGCCTGAGGTTCCTGTACAGGTCTTATACTGAGAGTCATGTGGTGCCGGGGGTTCCTGTACAGGTCTTATACTGAGAGTCATGTGGTGCCTGAGGTTCCTGTACAGGTCTTATACTGAGAGTCATGTGGTGCCGGGGGTTCCTGTACAGGTCTTATACTGAGAGTCATGTGGTGCCGGGGGTTCCTGTACAGGTCTTATACTGAGAGTCATGTGGTGCCTGGGGTTCCTGTACAGGTCTTATACTGAGAGTCATGTGGTGCCGGGGGTTCCTGTACAGGTCTTATACTGAGAGTCATGTGGTGCCGGGGGTTCCTGTACAGGTCTTATACTGAGAGTCATGTGGTGCCGGGGGTTCCTGTACAGGTCTTATACTGAGAGTCATGTGGTGCCGGGGGTTCCTGTACAGGTCTTATACTGAGAGTCACGTGGTGCCTGAGGTTCCTGTACAGGTCTTATACTGAGAGTCATGTGGTGCCGGGGGTTCCTGTACAGGTCTTATACTGAGAGTCATGTGGTGCCGGGGGTTCCTGTACAGGTCTTATACTGAGAGTCATGTGGTGCCTGGGGTTCCTGTACAGGTCTTATACTGAGAGTCATGTGGTGCCGGGGGTTCCTGTACAGGTCTTATACTGAGAGTCATGTGGTGCCTGAGGTTCCTGTACAGGTCTTATACTGAGAGTCATGTGGTGCCTGAGGTTCCTGTACAGGTCTTATACTGAGAGTCATGTGGTGCCTGAGGTTCCTGTACAGGTCTTATACTGAGAGTCATGTGGTGCCGGGGGTTCCTGTACAGGTCTTATACTGAGAGTCATGTGGTGCCGGGGGTTCCTGTACAGGTCTTATACTGAGAGTCATGTGGTGCCGGGGGTTCCTGTACAGGTCTTATACTGAGAGTCATGTGGTGCCGGGGGTTCCTGTACAGGTCTTATACTGAGAGTCATGTGGTGCCTGAGGTTCCTGTACAGGTCTTATACTGAGAGTCATGTGGTGCCGGGGGTTCCTGTACAGGTCTTATACTGAGAGTCATGTGGTGCCTGAGGTTCCTGTACATGTCTTATACTGAGAGTCATGTGGTGCCTGAGGTTCCTGTACAGGTCTTATACTGAGAGTCATGTGGTGCCGGGGGTTCCTGTACAGGTCTTATACTGAGAGTCATGTGGTGCCGGGGGTTCCTGTACAGGTCTTATACTGAGAGTCATGTGGTGCCGGGGGTTCCTGTACAGGTCTTATACTGAGAGTCATGTGGTGCCGGGGGTTCCTGTACAGGTCTTATACTGAGAGTCATGTGGTGCCTGAGGTTCCTGTACAGGTCTTATACTGAGAGTCATGTGGTGCCGGGGGTTCCTGTACAGGTCTTATACTGAGAGTCATGTGGTGCCTGAGGTTCCTGTACAGGTCTTATACTGAGAGTCATGTGGTGCCGGGGGTTCCTGTACAGGTCTTATACTGAGAGTCATGTGGTGCCGGGGGTTCCTGTACAGGTCTTATACTGAGAGTCATGTGGTGCCTGAGGTTCCTGTGCAGGTCTTATACTGAGAGTCATGTGGTGCCGGGGGTTCCTGTACAGGTCTTATACTGAGAGTCATGTGGTGCCGGGGGTTCCTGTACAGGTCTTATACTGAGAGTCATGTGGTGCCTGAGGTTCCTGTACAGGTCTTATACTGAGAGTCATGTGGTGCCGGGGGTTCCTGTACAGGTCTTATACTGAGAGTCATGTGGTGCCGGGGGTTCCTGTACAGGTCTTATACTGAGAGTCATGTGGTGCCGGGGGTTCCTGTACAGGTCTTATACTGAGAGTCATGTGGTGCCGGGGGTTCCTGTACAGGTCTTATACTGAGAGTCATGTGGTGCCTGAGGTTCCTGTACAGGTCTTATACTGAGAGTCATGTGGTGCCTGAGGTTCCTGTACAGGTCTTATACTGAGAGTCATGTGGTGCCGGGGGTTCCTGTACAGGTCTTATACTGAGAGTCATGTGGTGCCGGGGGTTCCTGTACAGGTCTTATACTGAGAGTCATGTGGTGCCGGGGGTTCCTGTACAGGTCTTATACTGAGAGTAATGTGGTGCCGGGGGTTCCTGTACAGGTCTTATACTGAGAGTCATGTGGTGCCTGGGGTTCCTGTACAGGTCTTATACTGAGAGTCATGTGGTGCCTGGGGTTCCTGTACAGGTCTTATACTGAGAGTCATGTGGTGCCTGAGGTTCCTGTACAGGTCTTATACTGAGAGTCATGTGGTGCCTGGGGTTCCTGTACAGGTCTTATACTGAGAGTCATGTGGTGCCGGGGGTTCCTGTACAGGTCTTATACTGAGAGTCCTGCGGTGCCGGGGGTTCCTGTACAGGTCTTATACTGAGAGTCATGTGGTGCCTGGGGTTCCTGTACAGGTCTTATACTGAGAGTAATGTGGTGCCTGGGGTTCCTGTACAGGTCTTATACTGAGAGTCATGTGGTGCCGGGGGTTCCTGTACAGGTCTTATACTGAGAGTCATGTGGTGCCTGAGGTTCCTGTACAGGTCTTATACTGAGAGTAATGTGGTGCCGGGGGTTCCTGTACAGGTCTTATACTGAGAGTCATGTGGTGCCTGGGGTTCCTGTACAGGTCTTATACTGAGAGTCATGTGGTGCCGGAGGTTCCTGTACAGGTCTTACTGCAGATAAAGTTGCCAACTACCTCAACCCTAAATGAGGGACACTTTCTTCCAACATCTGACCAACAATAATGGACATTGCAAGGTTTCATCAGTCATACCATAAACCTAGTAATGTCAGTGTAATTTTGGCAGCTCTACTGTATTTACTGTACTACTGTACTTGCTGTATTTGCTGTACTGTACTTACTGTACTTGCTGTACTGTACTTACTGTACTTACTGTACTACTGTACTCTTCTTCTTCTTCTTCTTCCCTCTAAAGATCGTGCCTCTACATTCTGGCTATTTCCCTTTTCTAAATTAAAATAATGTGCCCCAAATGTACCAAAAATGCATTGAGAGACAGGGAATGACCCAAATAAAATCTGATTGTAGAATCATGAAATTTGGCGCAGAAGTAGATGTTGACAAGAGAAGTAAAAAATATTATATATTTGTTATTATTTTTGTCTTGCCTTTGGTCTTGTTTTGTGCTCACATATTCTAAAACTCGAAATAAATATATATTTTAAAAAGAAAAGGCTTATACAGTCAAGCCACATTAATAACGTAATGTCAAACACAGCCTCAAGTGGAAATACTTTACCAAAATTATAAGCAGAAAAAAAGATGTTGATACTAATGATGACCATGGATACAGTCATAACAATATTAAATGAACAAAATTGGAAACATATGCTTCGTTTTTGTTATCAAACCTAAACACAATGTTTCATTCAAGTTCAATGCGTAAGTGTTCCGTCTGTGGACAGTAAAGGGTTAATGCAGCGCGCGCACGCGCACACGGCACAGCGGCGGAAAGAGGAAAGACGCGTTCCCTGCGTCTTTGCTCTTGGAACGCTCTCCTCCCGCTGAGAACCCCCGAGCCGAGCCGAGCCGAGCCGAACACAGCCGAGCCGAGCCGAGCCGAACACAGCCGAGCCGAGCCGAACACAGCCGAGCCGAGTCCTTTCCTGCTCGCGCGCGTGCCTCCTGCGTGCGCGTGAACCAGGTCAATGGAATATTAGTCCGGCCCCTGGAGCCCGCGCGAGCTCGGAGCAGGACCAGAGGAGGCTTCAGTTAGCAACAGCAACAGCCGCAGCAGCAGCAACAACAGAGATGGTGACAACCTCCATGGCCCGGCTCGTGTGGCTGTCCCCGCTCATGTGCCTCCTCCACGGCCTGTGCCTCCTCCACGGCCCGTACGCTCACGGTGAGTGGCCCCGGAGCAGCCGCGGTGCTCGGTTTGTGTGTCCGCCGCACGTGCACCTGTCCTCGCGCTCCTCGTCCCCGCGTGAGCTAATGAGCCGCTCGCGCTGCTAGCAACACACAACATGTACACAATATATATACACACACACAACATGTACACGATATATATATACACACAACACACAACATGTACACAATATATATACACACAACATGTACACAATATGTACACACAACATGTACACAATATACACACAACATGTACACGATATATATACACACACCACACAACATGTACACAATATGTACACACATGTACACAATATATACACACACACACAACATGTACACGATATATATACACACACAACACACAACATGTACACAATATACACACACAACATGTACACAATATGTACACACAACATGTACACAATATACACACACAACATGTACACGATATATATACACACACCACACAACATGTACACAATATGTACACACATGTACACAATATATACACACACACACACATGTACACGATATATATACACACACAACACACAACATGTACACAATATACACACACAACATGTACACAATATATATACACACAACATGTACACAATATGTACACACACACACAACATGTACACGATATATATACACAAAACACACACCATGTACACAATATGTACACACAACATGTACACAATATGTACACACAACATGTACACAATATATATACACACACACACACACACACAACATGTACACGATATATATACACACACAACACACAACATGTACACAATATACACACACAACATGTACACGATATATATACACACAACACACAACATGTACACAATATACACACACACAACACATACACACAATGCACACAACATGTACACAATATACACACACACAATATATACACGATATATATACACACAACATGTACACAATATACACACACAACATATACACGATATATACACACACAACATGTACACAATATATACATACACACAACATATACACGATATATATACACAATATATACACAATATATATACACACAACACACAACATGTACACAATATACACACACACAATATATACACACACAACATGTACACAATATATACACACACAACACATACACGCAATACACAACACACATGTGCACGATATATACACACACACACACAATATATACACGATATATATACACACACAACACATACACACAATGCACACAACACATACACAATATATACATGATATATACACACAACACATACACGCAATACACAACACACATGTGCACATGTACTCAATATATACACACACTCAATACACAATATATACACGATACACACAACGCATACACACAATGCACACAACATGTACACAATATATACACACACACAATGCACGCCCACACACACACACACACACACACTGACAGACATACACACACACACATACTGACACACACACATACTGACACACACACACACATACTGACACACACACATACACATACTGACACATACACATACTGACACACACACACACACACACACACACACTGACACACATACTGACACACACACACACATACTGACACACACACACACACACACACATACTGACACACACACACATACTGACACACACACATACACAGACACACACACACACACACACAGACACACACACACACATACTGACACACACACCGACACACACCGACACACACACACACTGACACACACACACACACACACACAGACACACACACACACATACTGACACACACACACACACACACACACTGCAGAGTTAAAGCTCTGGCCTCATTAACAAAGTTTTACAAACACTTTTCTTATTTTAAGTGTGACAAATGTTCTGATCGTCATAGCAACAGTAACAGTTACAATACAAAGCCAACAGTTTGAAGTGAATTGTTGCTGTTTTGGGCACAGTTACTAAAATTTGTGATTTTAGCCAGAAATTCCTTTGATGTTTGTTTTATTATTATGAACTGTAAAGAGATGTTGAATCTATAATTATTAAAAAGATGATTTAAGGACCCATCCTTACAAAGCATGATGACCCATCCTTACAAAGCATGATGACCCATCCTTACAAAGCATGATGACCCATCCTTACAAAGCATGATGACCCATCCTTACAAAGCATGATGACCCATCCTTACAAAGCATGATGACCCATCCTTACAAAGCATGATGACCCATCCTTACAAAGCATGAGGACCCATCCTTACAAAGCATGATGACCCATCTTTACAAAGCATGATGACCCATCCTTACAAAGCATGATGACCCATCCTTACAAAGCATGATGACCCATCCTTACAAAGCATGATGACCCATCCTTACAAAGCATGATGACCCATCCTTACAAAGCATGATGACCCATCTTTACAAAGCATGATGACCCATCTTTACAAAGCATGATGACCCATCCTTACAAAGCACGATGACCCATCCTTACAAAGCACGATGACCCATCCTTACAAAGCACGAGGACCCATCCTTACAAAGCACGAGGACCCATCCTTACAAAGCACGAGGTCCCATCCTTACAAAGCATGATGACCCATCCTTACAAAGCATGAGGACCCAAATATGAGGACCCATCCTTACAAAGCAGGATGACCCGTCCTTACAAAGCATGATGACCCATCCTTACAAAGCATGATGACCCATCCTTACAAAGCATAAGGACCCATCCTTACAAAGCATGAGGACCCAAATATGAGGACCCATCCTTACAAAGCAGGATGACCCGTCCTTACAAAGCAGGATGACCCATCCTTACAAAGCAGGATGACCCGTCCTTACAAAGCAGGATGACCCGTCCTTACAAAGCAGGATGACCCGTCCTTACAAAGCATGATGACCCATCCTTACAAAGCATGATGACCCGTCCTTACAAAGCATGATGACCCGTCCTTACAAAGCATGATGACCCGTCCTTACAAAGCATGAGGACCCATCCTTACAAAGCATGAGGACCCATCCTTACAAAGCATGAGGACCCATCCTTACAAAGCATAAGGACCCATCCTTACAAAGCATAAGGACCCATCCTTACAAAGCATAAGGACCCATCCTTACAAAGCATGAGGACCCATCCTTATGTAGCATATATAATGCTGCAGTGCATTAAAATTAGAGTTGGACTAGTGCCAGAAGTTTAAGGTTCGGCTCGGAGGAAAATGAGGTGTATTCAATGAGACAACTGACAAAATGCTTGTAGCGCTGAGTGGTGTTATTTACAGTGATTGACAAATATATACAATATTTACAGTTGTGCACAATTAGAATAATGGTCCATATTTCTGAACTTAATCAGTTCAACGCGTTAACAAAGTTCCAAGTGCAGTGCTGCATAGCTCAGTCCACAAAAATAGAATCCACGGGTAAATTCCAAGGGTTTCAGAGTACGAATCAGTGTATCCACTAGCAGGGGATATTGTGTGTGATATAATGTATGTGTGGGGAGCGGCTGCAGCGCCTCCTACCGCACCGGCAGATGTTTGCACTCTCTCGGTTTGTTCTGGTTTCTTTAGCTCGCCATCCAGTTCTGGAACCTGGCCTGTTCAAAACAGGACCATGAATAAACAACAACATTATTATTATTAATTAATAATAATAATAATTATAATTCAACACTAGATCATGCTTAGATACAATATTTCATGTCATCTGTTCATCTCAATCAGTAATTAATATTCCCAGTGTTGGGCATAAATAGTTACAGTGTTGAACATAAAGTGAAATTAACTTTTAATAATTTAACTTTAAATCATTAGATTTCAGTGTCAGATTCAGCAAAAGTTGAAGTGCAAAAATGATACAATTTAACATGAACGAGTGCAGCCAGCGCCCGCACCGGCTGACAAGTCTGTGTTAACTAATTCAATCAACAGTAGCATAGCATGTTAGCTTCGAACAATAACAAAGCACTCACCAGGTCCACTTTAAGTATATCAGTCAAACAAAACACAAGATCACAGGCAGAGGCATCTGCAAAGTTGATGGCATAACAGTGAATAAGCAGAATATCCGTAAAATGTAACGTTTAGAGGGCTAACCGCCTACCTGCAGCCGCTTAACAACCTCGAGGCCCAAACTCCTCCCAAACAACAGCGCGCGGCCATGTTTTAAAGAGCTTAGCGCCGCAAATCTCGTGATACGTGAGGGAAGTCTCGCGATAGTTCGGCAGAGACGGACCAGGCAGGCAAAAATGAAGCAAAGGGACCAGGCAGGCAAAACGGAGGCAGAAACGGTCCAGGAGCAGAAAATCACCTGGGTTACACTTACAAAGCATGATGACCCATCCTTACAAAGCATGATGACCCATCCTTACAAAGCATGAGGACCCATCCTTACAAAGCATGAGGACCCATCCTTACAAAGCATGATGACCCATCCTTACAAAGCATGATGACCCATCCTTACAAAGCATGAGGACCCATCCTTACAAAGCATGAGGACCCATCCTTACAAAGCACGATGACCCATCCTTACAAAGCATGAGGACCCATCCTTACAAAGCATGAGGACCCATCCTTACAAAGCATGAGGACCCATCCTTACAAAGCATGAGGACCCATCCTTACAAAGCATGAGGACCCATCCTTACAAAGCATGAGGACCCATCCTTACAAAGCATGAGGACCCATCCTTACAAAGCATGAGGACCCATCCTTACAAAGCATGAGGACCCATCCTTACAAAGCATGAGGACCCATCCTTACAAAGCATGAGGACCCATCCTTACAAAGCATGAGGACCCATCCTTACAAAGCATGAGGACCCATCCTTACAAAGCATGAGGACCCATCCTTACAAAGCATGAGGACCCATCCTTACAAAGCATGAGGACCCATCCTTACAAAGCATGAGGACCCATCCTTACAAAGCATGATGACCCATCCTTACAAAGCATGATGACCCATCCTTACAAAGCATGAGGACCCATCCTTACAAAGCATGAGGACCCATCCTTACAAAGCATGAGGACCCATCCTTACAAAGCATGATGACCCATCCTTACAAAGCATGAGGACCCATCCTTACAAAGCATGAGGACCCATCCTTACAAAGCACGATGACCCATCCTTACAAAGCACGAGGACCCATCCTTACAAAGCACGAGGACCCATCCTTACAAAGCACGAGGACCCATCCTTACAAAGCACGAGGACCCATCCTTACAAAGCACGAGGACCCATCCTTACAAAGCATGAGGACCCATCCTTACAAAGCATGAGGACCCATCCTTACAAAGCATGAGGACCCATCCTTACAAAGCATGAGGACCCATCCTTACAAAGCATGAGGACCCATCCTTACAAAGCATGAGGACCCATCCTTACAAAGCATGAGGACCCATCCTTACAAAGCATGAGGACCCATCCTTACAAAGCATGAGGACCCATCCTTACAAAGCATGATGACCCATCCTTACAAAGCATGATGACCCATCGTCGTCGCCGCGCGCTTGACCCGTCAGAATGTGGGCCTTAGTCAGAATGTGGGCCTTAGTCAGAATGTGGGCCTTAGTCAGAATGTGGGCCTTAGTCAGAATGTGGGCCTTAGTCAGAATGTGGGCCTTAGTCAGAATGTGGGCCTTAGTCAGAATGTGGGCCTTAGTCAGAATGTGGGCCTTAGTCAGAATGTGGGCCTTTGTCAGAATTAGGGACGCAGACATAAACCCACGTTAAGGTTCAAGTCCGGATTTGAATCGAGAGGTTCAGGTTCAGACCTAATGAGTCCGGACCTGAACCAGGCCATATTTACATAATGTTACAACAGCATAACACAAGACACTTCGCTCAATTAAGTTAAGACACTTGAACAAAGACGACTATCAAACACAAGGCTTAACTGCAGTGAAATAAACTCAACTTGTATGCTTTATTCACAGTTTTTAACAGAAGTTACAACTTACAAATCACCAGCTACGAGCTAAGACTCAACTCAACAACAAGATCATGTTGAGTGTTGTTGACAGGGTCAGTCTGGGTCAAGGGTCAAAGCAGCTGTTTCATCTGATACAATGTTTTGTCTTTAGACACATTTCACTCTTTAATGTTCAGATCCATTGGCATCAAAAGTCAGATCAAACCTTCAAACACAAAACACCAGTGTAAATAATGAGGTCAGTGTAAAATAAGTTACAAAAACTAGCATAAAAGTCAACTAGAATCACTATAAAGCATCAACTTATAGAACTATAGCAGTATCAAAAGTAGAATATGAAAATATTTTACACAACACATCAAAATAATACATCATATTAGCAGCATTAAACACCAGACCATATTTAACAACTGTAGAATACAAATACTAAATACTTTGGTTCCAACCACCCACTACAGCACAAGCTGGGAGTGATCAGAACCTTACAACACAGAGCTCAAGGTGTGCCCACCAGCTCAGAGGGCAAGAAGAAAGAGGAAAAACACGTCCGAAATGCCCTCTCAGCCTGTGGTTACCCCGCTTGGGCTCTCAACAGAGTGAAGAGAACCAAGAAGCAGGACAAAAGGGAAACTGAACAGAGAAGGAAGGGTGTTTCTATCCCTTATGTCTCTGACACGGTTCACTTCAGCGTTCACGTGTGGAGACGCGGTTCACTTCAGCGTTCACGAGCGTTCACGTGCGGAGACGCGGTTCACTTCAGCGTTCACGAGCGTTCACGTGTGGAGACGCGGACTAAAACCGAAATGTTTTTACAAGTCCAGATCCGGTCCGTCATAGCGGTTCACATCCCTAGTCAGAATGTGGGCCTTAGTCAGAATGTGGGCCTTAGTCAGAATGTGGGCCTTAGTCAGAATGTGGGCCTTAGTCAGAATAAGATAAGATATTCCTTTATTGTCCCACATGGGGAAATTTCATTGGTGCAACACAGGTAGATACAGAGGTAGATCCAGAAGAACAGATCACTTATAGGAAGTCTGAAAAACACTTTCAGTAGAAGATCTCCTATAAATAAATAAAAACTCCCATAGACAAATAAATAAATAAATACATAAATACCATTGCATGTGATCACGACAGTAATTGCACATGAATATGTGTCACAACAGCACATGAATTGCACATGAATTCCAACAGTAATTGCACATATGACAGAATTGCACATCAGTATTAGGTTAGGTCAGTATTGCGAGTGTTCAGTACTAACAGTTTTTGTTATAAAGTCTGACAGCAGCAGGAAGGAATGTGGGCCTTATTCAGAATGTGGGCCTTATTCAGAATGTGGGCCTTATTCAGAATGTGGGCCTTATTCAGAATGAATGTGGGCCTTAGTCAGAATGAATGTGGGCCTTAGTCAGAATGAATGTGGGCCTTAGTCAGAATGTGGGCCTTAGTCCGAATGTGGGCCTTAGTCAGAATGAATGTGGGCCTTAGTCAGAATGAATGTGGGCCTTGGTCAGAATGAATGTGGGCCTTGGTCAGAATGAATGTGGGCCTTAGTCAGAATGAATGTGGGCCTTAGTCAGAATGAATGTGGGCCTTAGTCAGAATGAATGTAGGCCTTAGTCAGAATGAATGTAGGCCTTAGTCAGAATGAATGTGGGCCTTAGTCAGAATGAATGTGGGCCTTAGTCCGAATGTGGGCCTTAGTCAGAATGAATGTGGGCCTTAGTCAGAATGAATGTGGGCCTTAGTCAGAATGAATGTGGGCCTTAGTCAGAATGAATGTGGGCCTTAGTCAGAATGAATGTGGGCCTTAGTCCGAATGTGGGCCTTAGTCAGATTGTATGTGGGCCTTAATCAGAATGAATGTGGGCCGTAGTCAGAATGAATGTGGGCCGTAGTCAGAATGAATGTGGGCCGTAGTCAGAATGAATGTGGGCCTTAGTCAGAATGAATGTGGGCCTTAGTCAGAATGAATGTGGGCCGTAGTCAGAATGTGGGCCGTAGTCAGAATGTGGGCTGTAGTCAGAATGTGGGTCAGCTCAGCTTCTATAAATGTGTCACTGGTTCTGTTTTTAGATCACGTCTGATCCTACTTCATCTCACTCTTTGTCATGTGAACACACCACAGTTTGACTCTCGCATTTAATTTGACTCGAGGTCATAACGATGATGTCGCCTCTATTAATACTATTAATAATAATTATTATTATTATTATTAATACTAGTAATAACAGTAATAATCATTGTTAATAACTGTATGAAGACTGAATGATATGACAAGAAATAAGTGACATTCTAGAGAAGAGCCATGTACAGTGTCTTCCAGAGGACAAACTGCGGACACTAGGGCGGAGCTGTGGACATGTAGCAGAGCTGTGGACATGTGGCAGGACACTAGGGCAGAGCTGTGGACATGTGGCAGAGCTGTGGACATGTGGCAGGACACTAGGGCAGAGCTGTGGACATGTGGCAGAGCTGTGGACATGTGGCAGGACACTAGGGCAGAGCTGTGGACATGTGGCAGGACACTAGGGCAGAGCTGTGGACATGTGGCAGAGCTGTGGACATGTGGCAGAGCTGTGGACATGTGGCAGGACACTAGGGCAGAGCTGTGGACATGTGGCAGAGCTGTGGACATGTGGCAGGACACTAGGGCAGAGCTGTGGACATGTGGCAGGACACTAGGGCAGAGCTGTGGACATGTGGCAGAGCTGTGGACATGTGGCAGAGCTGTGGACATGTGGCAGAGCTGTGGACATGTGGCAGAGCTGTGGACATGTGGCAGAGCTGTGGACATGTGGCAGGACACTAGGGTAGAGCTGTGGGCATGTGGCAGGACACTAGGGTAGAGCTGTGGACATGTGGCAGGACACAAGGGCAGAGCTGTGGACATGTGGCAGGACACTAGGGCAGAGCTGTGGACATGTGGCAGGACACTAGGGCAGAGCTGTGGACATGTGGCAGAGCTGTGGACATGTGGCAGGACACTAGGGCAGAGCTGTGGACATGTGGCAGGACACAAGGGCAGAGCTGTGGACATGTGGCAGGACACTAGGGCAGAGCTGTGGACATGTGGCAGGACACTAGGGCAGAGCTGTGGACATGTGGCAGAGCTGTGGACATGTGGCAGGACACTAGGGCAGAGCTGTGGACATGTGGCAGAGCTGTGGACATGTGGCAGAGCTGTGGACATGTGGCAGAGCTGTGGACATGTGGCAGGACACTAGGGCAGAGCTGTGGACATGTGGCAGGACACTAGGGCAGAGCTGTGGACATGTGGCAGGACACTAGGGCAGAGCTGTGGACATGTGGCAGAGCTGTGGACATGTGGCAGAGCTGTGGACATGTGGCAGAGCTGTGGACATGTGGCAGAGCTGTGGACATGTGGCATGTGGCAGAGCTGTGGACATGTGGCAGGACACTAGGGCAGAGCTGTGGACATGTGGCAGAGCTGTGGACATGTGGCAGGACACTAGGGCAGAGCTGTGGACATGTGGCAGGACACTAGGGCAGAGCTGTGGACATGTGGCAGGACACTAGGGCAGAGCTGTGGACATGTGGCAGGACACTAGGGCAGAGCTGTGGACATGTGGCAGGACACTAGGGCAGAGCTGTGGACATGTGGCAGGACACTAGGGCAGAGCTGTGGACATGTGGCAGGACACTAGGGCAGAGCTGTGGACATGTGGCAGGACACTAGGGCAGAGCTGTGGACATGTGGCAGGACACTAGGGCAGAGCTGTGGACATGTGGCAGGACATTAGGGCAGGGCTGTGGACATGTGGCAGGACACTAGGGCAGAGCTGTGGACATGTGGCAGGACACTAGGGCAGAGCTGTGGACATGTGGCAGGACACTAGGGCAGAGCTGTGGACATGTGGCAGGACACTAGGGCAGAGCTGTGGACATGTGGCAGGACACTAGGGCAGAGCTGTGGACATGTGGCAGGACACTAGGGCAGAGCTGTGGACATGTGGCAGAGCTGTGGACATGTGGCAGGACACTAGGGCAGAGCTTTGGACATGTGGCAGGACACTAGGGCAGAGCTGTGGACATGTGGCAGGACACTAGGGCAGAGCTGTGGACATGTGGCAGGACACTAGGGCAGAGCTGTGGACATGTGGCAGGACACTAGGGCAGAGCTGTGGACATGTGGCAGAGCTGTGGACATGTGGCAGAGCTGTGGACATGTGGCAGAGCTGTGGACATGTGGCAGAGCTGTGGACATGTGGCAGGACACTAGGGCAGAGCTGTGGACATGTGGCAGGACACTAGGGCAGAGCTGTGGACATGTGGCAGGACACTAGGGCAGAGCTGTGGACATGTGGCAGAGCTGTGGACATGTGGCAGAGCTGTGGACATGTGGCAGAGCTGTGGACATGTGGCAGAGCTGTGGACATGTGGCAGAGCTGTGGACATGTGGCATGTGGCAGAGCTGTGGACATGTGGCAGGACACTAGGGCAGAGCTGTGGACATGTGGCAGAGCTGTGGACATGTGGCAGGACACTAGGGCAGAGCTGTGGACATGTGGCAGGACACTAGGGCAGAGCTGTGGACATGTGGCAGGACACTAGGGCAGAGCTGTGGACATGTGGCAGGACACTAGGGCAGAGCTGTGGACATGTGGCAGGACACTAGGGCAGAGCTGTGGACATGTGGCAGGACACTAGGGCAGAGCTGTGGACATGTGGCAGGACACTAGGGCAGAGCTGTGGACATGTGGCAGGACACTAGGGCAGAGCTGTGGACATGTGGCAGAGCTGTGGACATGTGGCAGGACACTAGGGCAGAGCTGTGGACATGTGGCAGGACACTAGGGCAGAGCTGTGGACATGGCAGGACATTAGGGCAGGGCTGTGGACATGTGGCAGGACACTAGGGCAGAGCTGTGGACATGTGGCAGGACACTAGGGCAGAGCTGTGGACATGTGGCAGGACACTAGGGCAGAGCTGTGGACATGTGGCAGGACACTAGGGCAGAGCTGTGGACATGTGGCAGGACACTAGGGCAGAGCTGTGGACATGTGGCAGAGCTGTGGACATGTGGCAGGACACTAGGGCAGAGCTGTGGACATGTGGCAGGACACTAGGGCAGAGCTGTGGACATGTGGCAGGACACTAGGGCAGAGCTGTGGACATGTGGCAGGACACTAGGGCAGAGCTGTGGACATGTGGCAGGACACTAGGGCAGAGCTGTGGACATGTGGCAGGACACTAGGGCAGAGCTGTGGACATGTGGCAGGACACTAGGGCAGAGCTGTGGACATGTGGCAGGACACTAGGGCAGAGCTGTGGACATGTGGCAGGACACTAGGGCAGAGCTGTGGACATGTGGCAGAGCTGTGGACATGTGGCAGAGTTGTGGACATGTGGCAGAGCTGTGGACATGTGGCAGGACACTAGGGTAGAGCTGTGGGCATGTGGCAGGACACTAGGGTAGAGCTGTGGACATGTGGCAGGACACAAGGGCAGAGCTGTGGACATGTGGCAGGACACTAGGGCAGAACTGTGGACATGTGGCAGGACACTAGGGCAGAGCTGTGGACATGTGGCAGAGCTGTGGACATGTGGCAGAGCTGTGGACATGTGGCAGAGCTGTGGACATGTGGCAGAGCTGTGGACATGTGGCAGGACACTAGGGCAGAGCTGTGGACATGTGGCAGGACACTAGGGCAGAGCTGTGGACATGTGGCAGGACACTAGGGCAGAGCTGTGGACATGTGGCAGGACACTAGGGCAGAGCTGTGGACATGTGGCAGGACACTAGGGCAGAGCTGTGGACATGTGGCAGAGCTGTGGACATGTGGCAGAGCTGTGGACATGTGGCAGAGCTGTGGACATGTGGCAGAGCTGTGGACATGTGGCAGAGCTGTGGACATGTGGCATGTGGCAGAGCTGTGGACATGTGGCAGGACACTAGGGCAGAGCTGTGGACATGTGGCAAAGCTGTGGACATGTGGCAGGACACTAGGGCAGAGCTGTGGACATGTGGCAGGACACTAGGGCAGAGCTGTGGACATGTGGCAGGACACTAGGGCAGAGCTGTGGACATGTGGCAGGACACTAGGGCAGAGCTGTGGACATGTGGCAGGACACTAGGGCAGAGCTGTGGACATGTGGCAGGACACTAGGGCAGAGCTGTGGACATGTGGCAGGACACTAGGGCAGAGCTGTGGACATGTGGCAGAGCTGTGGACATGTGGCAGGACACTAGGGCAGAGCTGTGGACATGTGGCAGGACACTAGGGCAGAGCTGTGGACATGGCAGGACATTAGGGCAGGGCTGTGGACATGTGGCAGGACACTAGGGCAGAGCTGTGGACATGTGGCAGGACACTAGGGCAGAGCTGTGGACATGTGGCAGGACACTAGGGCAGAGCTGTGGACATGTGGCAGGACACTAGGGCAGAGCTGTGGACATGTGGCAGAGCTGTGGACATGTGGCAGGACACTAGGGCAGAGCTGTGGACATGTGGCAGGACACTAGGGCAGAGCTGTGGACATGGCAGGACATTAGGGCAGGGCTGTGGACATGTGGCAGGACACTAGGGCAGAGCTGTGGACATGTGGCAGGACACTAGGGCAGAGCTGTGGACATGTGGCAGGACACTAGGGCAGAGCTGTGGACATGTGGCAGGACACTAGGGCAGAGCTGTGGACATGTGGCAGGACACTAGGGCAGAGCTGTGGACATGTGGCAGGACACTAGGGCAGAGCTGTGGACATGTGGCAGAGCTGTGGACATGTGGCAGGACACTAGGGCAGAGCTGTGGACATGTGGCAGGACACTAGGGCAGAGCTGTGGACATGTGGCAGGACACTAGGGCAGAGCTGTGGACATGTGCCAGGACACTAGGGCAGTGCTGTGGACATGTGGCAGGACACTAGGGCAGAGCTGTGGACATGTGGCAGAGCTGTGGACATGTGGCAGGACACTAGGGCAGAGCTGTGGACATGTGGCAGGACACTAGGGCAGAGCTGTGGACATGTGGCAGAGCTGTGGACATGTGGCAGAGCTGTGGACATGTGGCAGAGCTGTGGACATGTGGCAGGACACTAGGGTAGAGCTGTGGGCATGTGGCAGGACACTAGGGTAGAGCTGTGGACATGTGGCAGGACACAAGGGCAGAGCTGTGGACATGTGGCAGGACACTAGGGCAGAACTGTGGACATGTGGCAGAGCTGTGGACATGTGGCAGGACACTAGGGCAGAGCTGTGGACATGTGGCAGAGCTGTGGACATGTGGCAGAGCTGTGGACATGTGGCAGAGCTGTGGACATGTGGCAGAGCTGTGGACATGTGGCAGAGCTGTGGACATGTGGCAGGACACTAGGGCAGAGCTGTGGACATGTGGCAGGACACTAGGGCAGAGCTGTGGACATGTGGCAGGACACTAGGGCAGAGCTGTGGACATGTGGCAGGACACTAGGGCAGAGCTGTGGACATGTGGCAGAGCTGTGGACATGTGGCAGAGCTGTGGACATGTGGCAGAGCTGTGGACATGTGGCAGAGCTGTGGACATGTGGCAGAGCTGTGGACATGTGGCATGTGGCAGAGCTGTGGACATGTGGCAGGACACTAGGGCAGAGCTGTGGACATGTGGCAAAGCTGTGGACATGTGGCAGGACACTAGGGCAGAGCTGTGGACATGTGGCAGGACACTAGGGCAGAGCTGTGGACATGTGGCAGGACACTAGGGCAGAGCTGTGGACATGTGGCAGGACACTAGGGCAGAGCTGTGGACATGTGGCAGGACACTAGGGCAGAGCTGTGGACATGTGGCAGGACACTAGGGCAGAGCTGTGGACATGTGGCAGGACACTAGGGCAGAGCTGTGGACATATGGCAGGACACTAGGGCAGAGCTGTGGACATGTGGCAGGACACTAGGGCAGAGCTGTGGACATGTGGCAGAGCTGTGGACATGTGGCAGGACACTAGGGCAGAGCTGTGGACATGTGGCAGGACACTAGGGCAGAGCTGTGGACATGTGGCAGGACATTAGGGCAGGGCTGTGGACATGTGGCAGGACACTAGGGCAGAGCTGTGGACATGTGGCAGGACACTAGGGCAGAGCTGTGGACATGTGGCAGGACACTAGGGCAGAGCTGTGGACATGTGGCAGGACACTAGGGCAGAGCTGTGGACATGTGGCAGGACACTAGGGCAGAGCTGTGGACATGTGGCAGGACACTAGGGCAGAGCTGTGGACATGTGGCAGGACACTAGGGCAGAGCTGTGGACATGTGGCAGGACACTAGGGCAGAGCTGTGGACATGTGGCAGGACACTAGGGCAGAGCTGTGGACATGTGGCAGGACATTAGGGCAGAGCTGTGGACATGTGGCAGGACACTAGGGCAGAGCTGTGGACATGTGGCAGGACACTAGGGCAGAGCTGTGGACATGTGGCAGGACACTAGGTCAGAGCTGTGGACATGTGGCAGGACACTAGGTCAGAGCTGTGGACATGTGGCAGGACACTAGGGCAGAGCTGTGGACATGTGGCAGGACACTAGGGCAGAGCTGTGGACATGTGGCAGGACACTAGGGCAGAGCTGTGGACATGTGGCAGGACATTAGGGCAGAGCTGTGGACATGTGGCAGGACACTAGGGCAGAGCTGTGGACATGTGGCAGGACACTAGGGCAGAGCTATGGACATGTGGCAGGACACTAGGGCAGAGCTGTGGACATGTGGCAGGACACTAGGGCAGAGCTGTGGACATGTGGCAGAGCTGTGGACATGTGGCAGGACACTAGGGCAGAGCTGTGGACATGTGGCAGGACACTAGGGCAGAGCTGTGGACATGTGGCAGGACACTAGGGCAGAGCTGTGGACATGTGGCAGGACACTAGGGCAGAGCTGTGGACATGTGCCAGGACACTAGGGCAGTGCTGTGGACATGTGGCAGGACACTAGGGCAGAGCTGTGGACATGTGGCAGGACACTAGGGCAGAGCTGTGGACATGTGGCAGGACACTAGGGCAGAGCTGTGGACATGTGGCAGAGCTGTGGACATGTGGCAGAGCTGTGGACATGTGGCAGAGCTGTGGACATGTGGCAGGACACTAGGGTAGAGCTGTGGGCATGTGGCAGGACACTAGGGTAGAGCTGTGGACATGTGGCAGGACACAAGGGCAGAGCTGTGGACATGTGGCAGGACACTAGGGCAGAACTGTGGACATGTGGCAGAGCTGTGGACATGTGGCAGGACACTAGGGCAGAGCTGTGGACATGTGGCAGAGCTGTGGACATGTGGCAGAGCTGTGGACATGTGGCAGAGCTGTGGACATGTGGCAGAGCTGTGGACATGTGGCAGGACACTAGGGCAGAGCTGTGGACATGTGGCAGGACACTAGGGCAGAGCTGTGGACATGTGGCAGGACACTAGGGCAGAGCTGTGGACATGTGGCAGGACACTAGGGCAGAGCTGTGGACATGTGGCAGAGCTGTGGACATGTGGCAGAGCTGTGGACATGTGGCAGAGCTGTGGACATGTGGCAGAGCTGTGGACATGTGGCAGAGCTGTGGACATGTGGCAGAGCTGTGGACATGTGGCAGAGCTGTGGACATGTGGCATGTGGCAGAGCTGTGGACATGTGGCAGGACACTAGGGCAGAGCTGTGGACATGTGGCAAAGCTGTGGACATGTGGCAGGACACTAGGGCAGAGCTGTGGACATGTGGCAGGACACTAGGGCAGAGCTGTGGACATGTGGCAGGACACTAGGGCAGAGCTGTGGACATGTGGCAGGACACTAGGGCAGAGCTGTGGACATGTGGCAGGACACTAGGGCAGAGCTGTGGACATATGGCAGGACACTAGGGCAGAGCTGTGGACATGTGGCAGGACACTAGGGCAGAGCTGTGGACATGTGGCAGAGCTGTGGACATGTGGCAGGACACTAGGGCAGAGCTGTGGACATGTGGCAGGACACTAGGGCAGAGCTGTGGACATGTGGCAGGACATTAGGGCAGGGCTGTGGACATGTGGCAGGACACTAGGGCAGAGCTGTGGACATGTGGCAGGACACTAGGGCAGAGCTGTGGACATGTGGCAGGACACTAGGGCAGAGCTGTGGACATGTGGCAGGACACTAGGGCAGAGCTGTGGACATGTGGCAGGACACTAGGGCAGAGCTGTGGACATGTGGCAGGACACTAGGGCAGAGCTGTGGACATGTGGCAGGACACTAGGGCAGAGCTGTGGACATGTGGCAGGACACTAGGGCAGAGCTGTGGACATGTGGCAGGACACTAGGGCAGAGCTGTGGACATGTGGCAGGACACTAGGGCAGAGCTGTGGACATGTGGCAGGACATTAGGGCAGAGCTGTGGACATGTGGCAGGACACTAGGGCAGAGCTGTGGACATGTGGCAGGACACTAGGGCAGAGCTGTGGACATGTGGCAGGACACTAGGGCAGAGCTGTGGACATGTGGCAGGACACTAGGGCAGAGCTGTGGACATGTGGCAGGACACTAGGTCAGAGCTGTGGACATGTGGCAGGACACTAGGGCAGAGCTGTGGACATGTGGCAGGACACTAGGGCAGAGCTGTGGACATGTGGCAGGACACTAGGGCAGAGCTGTGGACATGTGGCAGGACACTAGGGCAGAGCTGTGGACATGTGGCAGGACACTAGGGCAGAGCTGTGGACATGTGGCAGAGCTGTGGACATGTGGCAGGACACTAGGGCAGAGCTGTGGACATGTGGCAGGACACTAGGGCAGAGCTGTGGACATGTGGCAGAGCTGTGGACATGTGGCAGAGTTGTGGACATGTGGCAGAGCTGTGGACATGTGGCAGGACACTAGGGTAGAGCTGTGGGCATGTGGCAGGACACTAGGGTAGAGCTTTGGACATGTGGCAGAGCTGTGGACATGTGGCAGGACACTAGGGCAGAGCTGTGGACATGTGGCAGAGCTGTGGACATGTGGCAGAGCTGTGGACATGTGGCAGAGCTGTGGACATGTGGCAGAGCTGTGGACATGTGGCAGGACACTAGGGCAGAGCTGTGGACATGTGGCAGGACACTAGGGCAGAGCTGTGGACATGTGGCAGGACACTAGGGCAGAGCTGTGGACATGTGGCAGGACACTAGGGCAGAGCTGTGGACATGTGGCAGGACACTAGGGCAGAGCTGTGGACATGTGGCAGGACACTAGGGCAGAGCTGTGGACATGTGGCAGAGCTGTGGACATGTGGCAGAGCTGTGGACATGTGGCAGAGCTGTGGACATGTGGCAGAGCTGTGGACATGTGGCAGAGCTGTGGACATGTGGCATGTGGCAGAGCTGTGGACATGTGGCAGGACACTAGGGCAGAGCTGTGGACATGTGGCAAAGCTGTGGACATGTGGCAGGACACTAGGGCAGAGCTGTGGACATGTGGCAGGACACTAGGGCAGAGCTGTGGACATGTGGCAGGACACTAGGGCAGAGCTGTGGACATGTGGCAGGACACTAGGGCAGAGCTGTGGACATGTGGCAGGACACTAGGGCAGAGCTGTGGACATGTGGCAGGACACTAGGGCAGAGCTGTGGACATGTGGCAGGACACTAGGGCAGAGCTGTGGACATGTGGCAGAGCTGTGGACATGTGGCAGGACACTAGGGCAGAGCTGTGGACATGTGGCAGGACACTAGGGCAGAGCTGTGGACATGGCAGGACATTAGGGCAGGGCTGTGGACATGTGGCAGGACACTAGGGCAGAGCTGTGGACATGTGGCAGGACACTAGGGCAGAGCTGTGGACATGTGGCAGGACACTAGGGCAGAGCTGTGGACATGTGGCAGGACACTAGGGCAGAGCTGTGGACATGTGGCAGAGCTGTGGACATGTGGCAGGACACTAGGGCAGAGCTGTGGACATGTGGCAGGACACTAGGGCAGAGCTGTGGACATGGCAGGACATTAGGGCAGGGCTGTGGACATGTGGCAGGACACTAGGGCAGAGCTGTGGACATGTGGCAGGACACTAGGGCAGAGCTGTGGACATGTGGCAGGACACTAGGGCAGAGCTGTGGACATGTGGCAGGACACTAGGGCAGAGCTGTGGACATGTGGCAGGACACTAGGGCAGAGCTGTGGACATGTGGCAGAGCTGTGGACATGTGGCAGGACACTAGGGCAGAGCTGTGGACATGTGGCAGGACACTAGGGCAGAGCTGTGGACATGTGGCAGGACACTAGGGCAGAGCTGTGGACATGTGGCAGGACACTAGGGCAGTGCTGTGGACATGTGGCAAGACACTAGGGCAGAGCTGTGGACATGTGGCAGAGCTGTGGACATGTGGCAGGACACTAGGGCAGAGCTGTGGACATGTGGCAGGACACTAGGGCAGAGCTGTGGACATGTGGCAGAGCTGTGGACATGTGGCAGAGCTGTGGACATGTGGCAGAGCTGTGGACATGTGGCAGAGCTGTGGACATGTGGCAGGACACTAGGGTAGAGCTGTGGGCATGTGGCAGGACACTAGGGTAGAGCTGTGGACATGTGGCAGGACACAAGGGCAGAGCTGTGGACATGTGGCAGGACACTAGGGCAGAACTGTGGACATGTGGCAGAGCTGTGGACATGTGGCAGGACACTAGGGCAGAGCTGTGGACATGTGGCAGAGCTGTGGACATGTGGCAGAGCTGTGGACATGTGGCAGAGCTGTGGACATGTGGCAGAGCTGTGGACATGTGGCAGAGCTGTGGACATGTGGCAGGACACTAGGGCAGAGCTGTGGACATGTGGCAGGACACTAGGGCAGAGCTGTGGACATGTGGCAGGACACTAGGGCAGAGCTGTGGACATGTGGCAGAGCTGTGGACATGTGGCAGAGCTGTGGACATGTGGCAGAGCTGTGGACATGTGGCAGAGCTGTGGACATGTGGCAGAGCTGTGGACATGTGGCAGGACACTAGGGCAGAGCTGTGGACATGTGGCAGGACACTAGGGCAGAGCTGTGGACATGTGGCAGGACACTAGGGCAGAGCTGTGGACATGTGGCAGGACACTAGGGCAGAGCTGTGGACATGTGGCAGGACACTAGGGCAGAGCTGTGGACATGTGGCAGGACACTAGGGCAGAGCTGTGGACATGTGGCAGGACACTAGGGCAGAGCTGTGGACATGTGGCAGGACACTAGGGCAGAGCTGTGGACATGTGGCAGAGCTGTGGACATGTGGCAGGACACTAGGGCAGAGCTGTGGACATGTGGCAGGACACTAGGGCAGAGCTGTGGACATGTGGCAGGACATTAGGGCAGAGCTGTGGACATGTGGCAGGACACTAGGGCAGAGCTGTGGACATGTGGCAGGACACTAGGGCAGAGCTGTGGACATGTGGCAGGACACTAGGGCAGAGCTGTGGACATGTGGCAGGACACTAGGGCAGAGCTGTGGACATGTGGCAGGACACTAGGGCAGAGCTGTGGACATGTGGCAGGACACTAGGGCAGAGCTGTGGACATGTGGCAGGACACTAGGGCAGAGCTGTGGACATGTGGCAGGACACTAGGGCAGAGCTGTGGACATGTGGCAGGACATTAGGGCAGAGCTGTGGACATGTGGCAGGACACTAGGGCAGAGCTGTGGACATGTGGCAGGACACTAGGGCAGAGCTGTGGACATGTGGCAGGACACTAGGGCAGAGCTGTGGACATGTGGCAGGACACTAGGTCAGAGCTGTGGACATGTGGCAGGACACTAGGTCAGAGCTGTGGACATGTGGCAGGACACTAGGGCAGAGCTGTGGACATGTGGCAGGACACTAGGGCAGAGCTGTGGACATGTGGCAGGACACTAGGGCAGAGCTGTGGACATGTGGCAGGACACTAGGGCAGAGCTGTGGACATGTGGCAGGACACTAGGGCAGAGCTGTGGACATGTGGCAGGACATTAGGGCAGAGCTGTGGACATGTGGCAGGACACTAGGGCAGAGCTGTGGACATGTGGCAGGACACTAGGGCAGAGCTGTGGACATGTGGCAGGACACTAGGGCAGAGCTGTGGACATGTGGCAGGACACTAGGGCAGAGCTTTGTAATCATTGTTGCTAAATGCTCTGTCTCTACAGTCGTGATTGTCCTACAAACTGTGGACAATGAACACCAGGTTCATTTCCATCTTAAGGTGGTCAAACCATGAATGAAACCACTGCTTCTCAAACGGAGGTGTAAGGACCCTCTGCAGTGTATAATCTGTTATGATGCTAGAGCTGGGCAATATGGGAAAAATGTATCCAATATATTTTTTATTTTAATTTTGTAAGTAAAAAAGTTTAATTATTTCATGAAGAGACTTTTAATCTGTGCCATTTAAAAACAAATGATATTCGAACGTCTTCCTCAAAGTTTGTGTCAAAACCAGGTTTTTGCTGATGGAAGATCTCACATTTAAAAAACTCACTCACAAAACTGAGGCGTCCATCTGTCCATCTGTCCACTCTTTGTTTGTGTGTTCAAAATGTGTGTCCACTGTTGTAGAAGAAGATTCACTTGTATCATCTGGACACTGTTTTTAGAAAAACGAGATGTTATGACTCCAACAGTTATTCTCAATCTGTGGCTCTAGTCTGAGAACGTATATATAAATGTATATCCTACGCTGCCTAAGCCCCTCCTGATGATCGCCTGTCCTTTATCTATTTGTTTGCATTAGAAATCCTATTGTTACCTGGTCGCAGCTCCCTCATCACTGACGAGTACCATCTTAGCATCAGAAGGCCCCATGTCCTGTGTGTCCAGGGCTGATGTGGCCCCATGTCCTGTGTGTCCAGGGCTGATGTGGCCCCATGTCCTGTGTGTCCAGGGCTGATGTGGCCCCATGTCCTGTGTGTCCAGGGCTGATGTGGCCCCATGTCCTGTTTGTCCAGGGCTGATGTGGCCCCATGTCCTGTGTGTCCAGGGCTGATGTGGCCCCATGTCCTGTGTGTCCAGGGCTGATGTGGCCCCATGTCCTGTGTGTCCAGGGCTGATGTGGCCCCATGTCCTGTGTGTCCAGGGCTGATGTGGCCCCATGTCCTGTTTGTCCAGGGCTGATGTGGCCCCATGTCCTGTGTGTCCAGGGCTGATGTGGCCCCATGTCCTGTGTGTCCAGGGCTGATGTGGCCCCATGTCCTGTGTGTCCAGGGCTGATGTGGCCCCATGTCCTGTTTGTCCAGGGCTGATGTGGCCCCATGTCCTGTGTGTCCAGGGCTGATGTGGCCCCATGTCCTGTGTGTCCAGGGCTGATGTGGCCCCATGTCCTGTGTGTCCAGGGCTGATGTGGCCCCATGTCCTGTGTGTCCAGGGCTGATGTGGCCCCATGTCCTGTGTGTCCAGGTACAAAGACCGAGTGTGAGCCAAACCAGTTCCAGTGTGGAAATGGGCGCTGTATCCCGTCTGTGTGGCAGTGCGATGGCGACGAGGACTGCACGGACGGCAGTGACGAGGGCACCTGTGGTAAGACCGCTCTCATGCACCCGCTGACCGCTCACATGCACCCGCTGACCGCTCACATGCACCCGCTGACCGCTCACATGCACCCGCTGACCGCTCTCATGCACCCGCTCGACCGCTCTCATGCACCCGCTCGACCGCTCTCATGCACCCGCTCGACCGCTCTCATGCACCCGCTCGACCGCTCTCATGCACCCGCTGACCGCTCACATGCACCCGCTGACAACTCATGCACCCGCTGACCGCTCACATGCACCCGCTGACCGCTCACATGCACCCGCTGACAGCTCATGCACCCGCTGACTGCTCATGCACCCGCTGACTGCTCATGCACCCGCTGACTGCTCATGCACCCGCTGACTGCTCACATGCACCCGCTCGACCGCTCTCATGCACCCGCTCGACCGCTCTCATGCACCCGCTGACCGCTCACATGCACCCGCTGACCGCTCACATGCACCCGCTGACAGCTCATGCACCCGCTGACAGCTCATGCACCCGCTGACTGCTCATGCACCCGCTGACTGCTCATGCACCCGCTGACTGCTCACATGCACCCGCTGACCGCTCTCATGCACCCGCTGACCGCTCATGCACCCGCTGACCGCTCATGCACCCGCTGACTGCTCATGCACCCGCTGACTGCTCATGCACCCGCTGACTGCTCACATGCACCCGCTGACCGCTCACATGCACCCGCTCGACCGCTCTCATGCACCCGCTCGACCGCTCTCATGCACCCGCTCGACCGCTCTCATGCACCCGCTCGACCGCTCTCATGCACCCGCTCGACCGCTCTCATGCACCCGCTCGACCGCTCTCATGCACCCGCTGACCGCTCACATGCACCCGCTGACAACTCATGCACCCGCTGACCGCTCACATGCACCCACTGACCGCTCACATGCACATGCACCCGCTGACCGCTCACATGTACCCGCTGACCGCTAATGCACCCGCTGACCGCTCACATGCACCCGCTGACTGCTCTCATGACTTGCTGACCGCTCATGCACCTGCTGACTGCTCTCATGACCCGCTGACCGCTCATGCACCGCTGACCGCTCACATGGACAACGCCGGGCTCTGGTACGTTCACGCGGGGGGGGTTGCTGATGCTGTCCAGGTCCTAATACGTGTGTGTGTCTGTGTGTGTCTGTGTGTGTGTCTGTGTGTGTCTGTGTGTGTGTCTGTGTGTGTGTGTGTGTGTGTCTGTGTGTGTGTGTCTGTGTGTGTGTGTGTGTGTGTGTGTCTGTGTGTGTGTCTGTGTGTGTGTGTCTGTGTGTGTGTCTGTGTGTGTCTGTGTGTGTCTGTGTGTCTGTCTGTGTGTCTGTCTGTGTGTCTGTGTGTGTGTCTGTCTGTGTGTCTGTGTGTGTGTCTGTGTGTCTGTGTGTGTGTCTGTGTGTGTGTCTGTCTGTGTGTCTGTGTGTGTGTCTGTGTGTGTCTGTGTGTGTGTCTGTGTGTGTCTGTGTGTCTGTGTGTCTGTGTGTGTGTGTGTCTCTCGTTTGTGTCTCTCGTGTGGTGTGTGTGTGTCTCTCGTTTGTGTCTCTCTTGTGTGGTGTGTGTGTGTTTCTCGTTTGTGTCTCTCTTGTGTGGTTTGTGTGTGTCTCTCGTTTGTGTCTCTCTTGTGTGGTGTGTGTGTGTGTCTCTCGTTTGTGTCTCTCTTGTGTGGTGTGTGTGTGTCTCTCGTGTGTGTGTGTCTCTCTTGTGTGGTGTGTGTGTCTCTCTTGTGTGGTGTGTGTGTCTCTCGTGTGTGTGTCTCTCTTGTGTGGTGTGTGTGTCTCTCTCTTGTGTGGTGTGTGTGTCTCTCTCTTGTGTGTTGTGTGTGTCTCTCTCTTGTGTGTTGTGTGTGTCTCTCTCTTGTGTGGTGTGTGTGTGTTTCTCGTTTGTGTCTCTCTTGTGTGGTTTGTGTGTGTCTCTCGTTTGTGTCTCTCTTGTGTGGTGTGTGTGTGTGTCTCTCGTTTGTGTCTCTCTTGTGTGGTGTGTGTGTGTCTCTCGTGTGTGTGTGTCTCTCTTGTGTGGTGTGTGTGTCTCTCTTGTGTGGTGTGTGTGTGTCTCTCGTGTGTGTGTCTCTCTTGTGTGGTGTGTGTGTCTCTCTCTTGTGTGGTGTGTGTGTCTCTCTCTTGTGTGTTGTGTGTGTCTCTCTCTTGTGTGTTGTGTGTGTCTCTCTCTTGTGTGTTGTGTGTGTCTCTCTCTTGTGTGTGTGCAGTCCAGAAGACTTGTGCCCAGTTGGACTTTGTGTGTCAGAGTGGGGGTTGTGTACCTGTGCGGTGGCAGTGTGATGGAGAACCCGACTGTGAGGACGGCTCGGACGAAGCCCTGGACGTCTGTCGTAAGTCCTGCTCCTCCTCTGCACCCTGCCCCTGCTCCTCCTCTGCACCCTAACCCTGCTCCTCCTCTGCACCCTGCCCCTGCTCCTCCTCTGCACCCTAACCCTGCACCTCCTCTGCACCCTGCCCCTGCTCCTCCTCTGCACCCTGCCCCTGCTCCTCCTCTGCACCCTAACCCTGCACCTCCTCTGCACCCTAACCCTGCTCCTCCTCTGCACCCTAACCCTGCTCCTCCTCTGCACCCTAACCCTGCCCCTGCTCCTCCTCTGCACCCGCACCCTGCTCCTCCTCTGCACCCTAACCCTGCGCCTCCTCTGCACCCTAACCCTGCACCTCCTCTGCACCCTAACCCTGCACCTCCTCTGCACCCTAACCTTGCACCTCCTCTGCACCCTAACCCTGCACCTCTGCACCCTAACCCTGCTCCTCTGCACCCTAACCCTGCTCCTCTGCACCCTAACCCTGCTCCTCCTTGCACCTCCTCTGCACCCTAACCCTGCACCTCCTCTGCACCCTGCACCTCCTCTGCACCCTAACCCTGCACCTCCTCTGCACCCTAACCCTGCACCTCCTTGCACCTCCTCTGCACCCTAACCCTGCACCTCCCCTGCACCCTAAGATAAGATAAGATATTCCTTTATTGTCCCACATGGGGAAATTTCATTGGTGCAACGCAGGTAGATACAGAGGTAGATCCAGAAGAACAGATCACTTATAGGAAGTCTGAA
>NW_027315834.1:560000-561608 GCF_026437365.1 Eucyclogobius newberryi
GGGTTTATGCTATAGATTTGGTCAATACGGCGAGCGGGGAAGTGCCATAGAGCGGTCTGTGCTGTAAGAGGGTCTAGAAGAGGGTCAAACCTGATGACAGGGTGGGAAGTCGATGGAAGCGCATGGGTACGATTAAAGAGCTGTGTGATCCGAGAAGGAGGGTTAAAACAGTGGAAGAGTCTAATGACATCACTATGAGCAACGGATGAGACCAGTTCATGGTAAAACAGCTGAATGAGATTAAGCAGAATGAAAGATGGATGAGAGGGTAGAAACTCACTGGAGCTATTGAATTGGCATTTGGAAGAATAGTTGAGATTGCCGACTTGTAGTTGTAATCATGTGACCTGATCCAAGACTGATGTCTAACTGAGAAAATGACGATGGACGTGTGACAGAAGTAGAACTCTGAAGACATGTGAGATGGAAGGTATTGAAGTAGAGCAAAGAGTCGGTGCCTGAGGGGGCGTCCCGGTGCCTGAGGGGGCAGCGTCCCGGTGCCTGAGGGGGCAGCGTCCCGGTGCCTGAGGGGGCAGCGTCCCGGTGCCTGAGGGGGCAGCGTCCCGGTGCCTGAGGGGGCAGCGTCCCGGTGCCTGAGGGTGCAGCGTCCCGGTGCCTGAGGGTGCAGCGTCCCGGTGCCTGAGGGTGCAGCGTCCCGGTGCCTGAAGGTGCAGCGTGCGTCCCGGTGCCTGAGGAGGGTGCGTCCCGGTGCCTGAGGAGGGTGCGTCCCGGTGCCTGAGGAGGGTGCGTCCCGGTGCCTGAGGAGGGTGCGTCCCGGTGCTCGAGGGGGCAGCGTCCCGGTGCCTGAGGGTGCAGCGTCCCGGTGCCTGAAGGTGCAGCGTCCCGGTGCCTGAGGAGGGTGCGTCCCGGTGCCTGAGGAGGGTGCGTCCCGGTGCCTGAGGAGGGTGCGTCCCGGTGCCTGAGGAGGGTGCGTCCCGGTGCCTGAGGAGGGTGCGTCCCGGTGCCTGAGGAGGGTGCGTCCCGGTGCCTGAGGAGGGTGCGTCCCGGTGCCTGAGGAGGGTGCGTCCCGGTGCTCGAGGGGGCAGCGTCCCGGTGCCTGAGGGGGCCTGAGGGGGCAGCGTCCCGGTGCCTGAGGGAGAAAAGTGATGGAACAGAAGAAGAATCGGATGAGGCCTTGTGTTCAGCTGCTGTGGTTGTAACTCTGGGAGTGGAAACATTAAACTGGGGAAAGAAGCAGAACAAATGTTGAAAAGATCAAATGGATCCATGTTCCTCTTGAATGACCCGCTGTTCCTCTTGAATGACCCTCTGTTCCTCTTGAATGACCCGCTGTTCCTCTTGAATGACCCTCTGTTCCTCTTGAATGACCCGCTGTTCCTCTTGAATGACCCGCTGTTCCTCTTGAATGACCCACTGTTCCTCTTGAATGACCCTCTGTTCCTCTTGAATGACCCGCTGTTCCTCTTGAATGACCCGCTGTTCCTCTTGAATGGCCCTCTGTTCCTCTTGAATGACCCGCTGTTCCTCTTGAATGACCCGCTGTTCCTCTTGAATGGCCCTCTGTTCCTCTTGAATGACCCTCTGTTCCTCTTGAATGACCCTCTGTTCCTCTTGAATGACCCGCTGTTCCTCTTGAATGACCCACTG
>NW_027315834.1:561708-651708 GCF_026437365.1 Eucyclogobius newberryi
CGTGCATCTCCATCTTGAAGCCTCTAATCACTCGTTTGAAGACGTGAGGTGAAGGTTTGAAGCAGGAGAAAAGATGGTTTGAAAGAGGAGTTAAGGAAGCTATTTTTGTTAAAAAAGAAAAACCTTCTTTAAACAGAAACGGAGGTCTAAGGTTCAATCTTCCTGTTATTTATAATGGGATACTGAACCCCTGGAGAGGGAGAGGACCAGGACATTTAGATGTCCTCAGGTCCTCAGGGTGAGCCAGGGTCTCACAAAGACAAAGGGGAGACTAAGAGTCCATTAAAGGGTTGAATAGGCTCGGTAGATACCAAGAGGGTAAGTTTCAGTTGAAACAAACAACTCTTTCCTCTTCAGGAGGCTCCTCCCAATGGGCTGGACTTACCACAGAATAGTATAAATATCGGAGTTCTCGACCTAAATTCTTTTATTGACAATGACTCTTGGATGAAGTTGAAACGTCTATTTTTCTAACTGAGTCCAGATGAAACAACTGAAGCTTTTTCTACTACTAAAAAAGGATGTTTGGTTTATGTTTATGCTTCTGTAGTGTGAGTTCTGAAGCCCTGACAGTGTGACATGTGCACATCTGCAGAAACTAGAAGGCCTAAGCTTTCTAATGATGCATCACACTTGCATATGGGCTGTAAGATCCTCTTTTAATAAGCAATGCCATTTGGGTCCCACCAGCGTGCACAGGGCCTAAGAGGTGGATGGGAACAGGTTAAAAGAGGAGCACAAGGATGAACAGAATTAAAGCTGTTTTGTCATAAACACAAACAGGACGTGAGTTTGTAAAAGTTGAGACTTTCCCACAAACTATTGGCAATTGCTTCTTGGGGCAAATTATTCAATGTAAATCAATGACATATTCGTTTTGTTGAGAAAATAAGCTTTAAAATGATGTATAACTTATGGTATTGACCACGTAAATCAAAGTGATGATGTAAGAGAATATTTGAGATATGGAAAATGCAGGTTAATATTCTTTTTGTTTTTAAAAAGACAAAATAAAATGACTGTATATGGTGATAGGGAGAGAAATTATGAATGTTTGTCATCTCGCTCAGCCCTACTTGAAATCCTACTGTAGGGGCAAATTAAATCTCTAATTTAGAATTTGAGAGATCTGTTCTATAGAGCATTCTAGTATTTAAAAGAGACTTATGCCTTTTCCCGGCTTTAACGCTATATTTTACTGCATTATTATTTTTATGATTATTGCACTAGCCATCATTGCAACAACTAAATATATTGCAAAAATAACGAGCTCCATTTGTTGGAAATGGACTGTTGATTGTTCAAAAAGGCTTTATCAAGGATTTAGTGTCTAGTTTTGTCTCTTTGTGGCGTTCGTTATATTTGCTTTAGTGAAAGTAAATAACTATCACAATGCAACATCCATATCTCATCACAATGACCCTACGATGATATATTTACATTTTGTTCATTGTGAAGCACAATATTGATCTAAAACGGCTTCATAATGAGAGAAGCTACATGACATTTTAGAGCCCGAAGATCTACTATAGATCTAAATGATTGTATCATTTAGTATTATTTTTATTGTCAATATTAAACAGGTTTTCATTTTTGTTTAACCATAATTGGGCAATAGAAACACAATTTTGGCTTTCATCATGAGCCTAATATTGTTTATCATTTACAAATGTGCAATATAAAAAGGAGAGAGAAAATCTGCTGTTTAACTCGACCATTTAATACAGCTGAGGATTTTCAAAATAAAATATATTGACCACAACTACACTATTGATAGAAGGTTGAGCTTAACTTGAACTTCCTCTCTCCTTCCTCTGCGTTACACATCGTGCACTTCTGCACTTTCCGGAGCTGAGCTTTCCGGAGCTGAGCTTTCCCGAGCTTTCCGGCACGATCGACTCATGCCTCTGCGATCGACCTGGGCACCCCTTTCAACATAGGTGCTCAGAAGTGTGGGGCGGGGGCCAAAAAGCATCCACATCCACCTGGGTACATGCACCCATTAGGCCGCAAGGTCACCTTGAGACAGGGAGATTGTAGCACAACCGCCAGATCCCATGATGGTGACATGGGTTTGGACACAGGCGACAATCTCCTGGCACCCTTCATGAATCGACAAACCAGCGAATGCTGGCCCACCGTCTTGCCCTCAAAGCCAACATGGCATACGTAAAGCGCAGCCAGATAAACCTTGATAGTGGAGAACGCCTTTTTATCAATAAGGTCCTGCAAGAATGACCAGATGACATTTAGCGGACATTCAAAAGGGAAAACTCCCGCTTTAAGGCACCACTCCTCAAAAACTTTCCACTTATGGTCATAGGGGGACCTCATGGATGCTCTGAATAGTATTTACAACATTCCGAGGCAGGCCAGCCGCGGTCAGGTTCAGCCACTCAGGGGCCAGGCCTTTAGCGCGAGCCGCTCGGGGTGTGGATGAAATATCTGCCCTTTCGCTTGTGTCAGGAGGCCCTGGGGAAGGGCCCAAGGGCGCCCCTGCAGTAACTGTTTCACCTCCGCCAGCCACGGCATGAATGGCCAGTGCAGGGCAATCAGTGTCAGCGACAGGCGTGTTCCCTCACCCTGTGAAGGGTGGGGGGAATCAACGCGAGTGGAGGAAAAGCATAGAGTGGTACCCGGGGCCACTCGTGGCAGAGCGAGTCTAATCCCAGTGACGCACATTGATTGTGCGGGGAGAAGAACAGAGGACAGTGGGAGTTCTCCCCGACGCAAACAGATCCACTGCTGTGTGACCAAACCTTATCCAAATCTGGGGTTCCGGGTTCACTCCCCGTACAAGGGATTTCCCCGGGAGAGCAGATCTACACCCACATTCTGTACGCCAGGTACATGTGTCGCTCTCAAAGAGAAGATGCAAGTGCAAGCTGGCGATTGAGCGTAGTAAGGCTCACCCCCTCGTTATAAGACCCTTCCTTTTCCACACAGGGTTAACGCGAGCGTGCACCGGTGAGTAATCGTTACCGTGCGCCTCCGGTGACATACGGGATCCAGCTGGAGTGTGCGCACCCAGAGCTGGAAACTCTGCATGTAAACCCTGCCCAGCTTTACCACAAGGATCACCGACGCTATCAGACCCAAGAGTCTGAGGCAAAGACCGTACAGAACCTGTTTACCCGGGGTGAAACGGTCCAAAGCGTCTGTGAACGTGCGCACCCTCTCCGGAGAGAGGCGGGTCATGTAACTGTCAGACCCAGAAAAGCGATGCTTTGACCAGGCTGTAAGACACTCTTGGTTGTGTTCACCACAAATCCTATGTCCTGCAGGTGAGCGAGTACAATCTGTGTGTGAGCGACTGGCTCCTGCTGGCACGGTCACAGCAGGAGGCTGTCGTCCAGATACGTGGCCAGGCGGATGCCCTGCTCTGAGCCAGCGCCGCCTCAATACATTTGACAAACACTCTCGGACTCAAAGAGCGGCCGAAAGGGAGCACCGTATAATCGTACGCCACGCCTTGGAACAGAAACCTTAAATATTTTCTGTGAGGCGGATATATTGGGATATGAAAATGCGCATCTTTCAGATCGATTGGCGTGAACTAGTCGGGCCCAGACAGATCAAGCAAATCAGAGCCGAGTGCGTGAGCATTCGAAACTTGTATCTCCTGAGATATGAATTCAATGTTCTCAGATCAGAGCCTGCTCCCCCCTTCTTTGTGACAAGAAAACACCTGGAATAGAAGCCGCTCCGCTTTTGATCCGATGGTATTATCGGTATCGCCTTTTTGTCCAGCAGAGAGTAAATTTCCTCTGCTAGAATCACAGCAGAATTCCCTTGAGCTTGACAAGGAATCAGGCCATTGAATGTGGGAGGCGCAGTGGCGAACTGAAGCCTGTAGCCTCTGGTTACCGTCTTCAGCACCCACTCTGATTCTGTGCATTTTCTCCAGCTTTCTGTTCTGAGACGGAGCGGAGCACTGAATGTGCGGCATTGCTGTTGGTGCAGTCATCCGTAATCCTCTGCCGCCCTCTGCTGGCGGAGGATTGTCGGTGGTGCCAGGAAGGACTGAGCATGCGCGGCCTGACAGTGCTGGGACAGTGTGCCGGGGTCCCTGAGGAAAAATGGCTGCTCCCCCTGGTGGCCAGGGGTGGGATCGCAGTGTGCCTCGCAAAAAACTGAGGCTTTTGATATATATATTCTTTATTGTAATGCACTGCGCTCTCGGCTTTGTGCCTGGATAAGCGACACTTGATCCGAATCTCTCTCCTTCTTGGCTGGGGGCCGCAGAAAGTGCACCAGGTCCAGGATGGGCCGAGGGGGGCACAAAACACCAGGGGAAACCACCTGTGGCACACTGGTAACGACAGGGACTGGCGAACTCAGAACTGTGTCGTCCTTGTCCAAAAGTCTCAGCCACGCACGTCTGACCACCAGGGGGCCAGTCAGTGCTGTGGCAGGGGCCTCTGGCGCTGGCCGTCGTGGGATGCGGATTGGAATGTAAAGTCAGGCCTGGAATCCGCTCAAGGTGTGTTTGACCTTAGGCCTGTCTTAGCAGCGGCCATCTTGCACGGAAGACAGAGCTGGAGTGCTTCGTAATCCCGCTTCCTGGCTTGGCATCTCTGTTGCATGAAGGCAAGTGCAGAGCCAAAAACTCCCTCCGGAACCATCGGCATGTCCAAAATGTCCTCCCTCTGACAGACTCTGAGACTGACACCTCCTCGAGAAGCTCCAGAAAGACCGGGAGAAGTTGCCGTGCTACTCGCATGGCATGGGGCAATTTCTTCCCCTCGTAGCGCCTCCGCCGCGACGTGCGGCCAGGAGATTTCCAGCCTCTCCACAGCGCGTTTGCACAAGTCGTGGGGGTCGGAACTGCGCGGCGGCTGTGCAGCCCCACTGTTCTCTCTGGCTTGGGCCATGAGCGAGGAGCCTTAACCCGACGGAACGAAGGAGGGAGAGTCCTTGTAGTCCTCTGAGACCAATTTATTTGAATTGGTTTGTGTAGAATAGGTTTCTGTGTAGCCTTTTAATATTTTGATTAGCATATTCTGCTATATACACTTAAAACATTGCATCTGGTTTGTCCAATGTAAATGCTATGTCCTTAAATAAATAAAAAATTTAAAAAAAATTACATTTTGATTCCATATTTTGTCTTGACTCTTGTGGTGTTCCTTGTGTTTTTTCTTGTTCAATAGGAGTAAACGTGAGCACACCGATCCTTGTGGACTCGACACCGCGGGGCTCGGCTGCTGCCTGGGCCATCCTTCCTGTCCGTGAGTACTTCACTCTCTCCTCTACTCTGGGGTTCTGAGGAGGAGAGTACTTTTCACCTGTGTCCTTTGACTGTGCAGTGGTCCTGGCCATGGCGGTCGTCGGGGCCTACCTCATGTGGAGGAACTGGACCCTGAAGAACCAAAAGAGCATGAACTTTGACAACCCTGTGTACCTGAAGACCACAGAGGAGGACCTGAACATCGACATCTCCAGGCACAGCGCCAACGTGGGCCACACCTACCCTGCTGTGAGTCCGCGTACACTGTCATTAGCCCCGTTAGCCTTGTTAGCCCAGTTAGCTTGTGAGCCGGTCTGTTTTCCACTGGAGACGTGGACAGTGAGCTTTGTTTGTTTAGCTCCTGTAGCGTTCCCTTGTGCGTTCATTCCCTTGTGCGTTCGTTCCCTTGTGCGTTCGTTCCCTTGTGCGTTCGTTCCCTTGGGTGTTTGTTCCCTTGGGTGTTCGTTCCCTTGGGTGTTCGTTCCCTTGGGTCAGGGGTGTCAAACTCATTTGGGTCGCGGGCCGAACATAACGTAAAACATAAAACTATTAAAAATATAAGAAATAAATAGCTTTATAAAGCCTACGCTGTTTTGAAGCAATTACTGGATCGATTAAAAAAAAATACAAAACGTTTGTTTTCATAAACTGAAATGTATTTAGAAAAACAAGTGTAATTTCACCAATATTGTGCTTCAGTTTATGTGCATTACAACTTCAGAGTTGATCTACAGTTCTACCTGCGTTGTATCAATGAAATTTCCCCATGTGTGGACAATAAAGGATTATCTTATCTTATCTTATCTTATCTTATCTTACAGAGATAAATATTTGACTTTATAACAACATAAACTTCTCAAGATCTAAAAAACTTTTAAATGTTGTAACTAACATTTCCACATCTGTGTAGTTATCTGTTCACCTGAACTGACACCACTAAACTTCTGCTCAAAAGTGCACTTCTCCCTCGGCAGCTCACACAGCAGTGCAGCAGAGCCCCGTGGGGGAGGGGCAGCTCACACAGCAGTGCAGCAGAGCCCCGTGGGGGAGGGGCAGCTCACGCAGCAGAGCCCCGTGGGGGAGGGGCAGCTCACACAGCAGTGCAGCAGAGCCCCGTGGGGGAGGGGCAGCTCACGCAGCAGAGCCCCGTGGGGGAGGGGCAGCTCACGCAGCAGAGCCCTGTGGGGGAGGGGCAGCTCACACGGCAGTGCAGCAGAGCCCTGTGGGGGAGGGGCAGCTCACACAGCAGTGCAGCAGAGCCCTGTGGGGGAGGGGCAGCTCACACAGCAGTGCAGCAGAGCCCTGTGGGGGAAGGGCAGCTCACACGGCAGTGCAGCAGAGCCCTGTGGGGGAGGGGCAGCTCACACAGCAGTGCAGCAGAGCCCTGTGGGGGAAGGGCAGCTCACACGGCAGTGCAGCAGAGCCCTGTGGGGGAGGGGCAGCTCACACGGCAGTGCAGCAGAGCCCTGTGAGGGAGGGGCAGCTCACACAGCAGTGCAGCAGAGCCCTGTGGGGGAGGGGCAGCTCACACAGCAGTGCAGCAGAGCCCTGTGGGGGAGGGGCAGCTCACACAGCAGTGCAGCAGAGCCCTGTGGGGGAGGGGCAGCTCACACGGCAGTGCAGCAGAGCCCCATGGGGGAGGGGCGGCCACCGGCGGCATTGTGGGGCGCGTAGTTTTAGCCATAAAACGGTTACGGATGTAACTAGGGTTCTATGAATCAATTTAAATAAAAACATTTTTATTTTTTTAGATATAAATTTGAAATGTTCGGCGGGCCAGAGTTTGACACCTATGCCTTGGGTGTTCGTTCCCTTGGGTGTTCCCTTGGGTGTTCGTTCCCTTGGGTGTTCGTTCCCTTGGGTGTTCGTTCCCTTGGGTGTTCGTTCCCTTGGGTGTTCGTTCCCTTGGGTGTTCGTTCCCTTGGGTGTTGGCCTGGAAGTAGAAATAACAGTTTTGAAAATATTGGACAAAGTAATGCGATCTTAACCAAACGTCAAAGCTTTTGAATCCTTCTATATAAAAGAAAAAAACATGTTTTACTCCTGCCACACCTGCCACACCGGTCAGTCATATTCAGTGTCACATTCAGACGTTGTCGTGCCGTGTGCAGATGTTATTCATTGTTTTATTTATGTGCACTTTAATCCCGCCCCCTCTGACCTTCACTAATCCTCATTCAGTACACACAGTACACACAGTACACACACAACAGTCCGTGGATTATCATGAAGCAGACTTGAGTTTTAATTCTCAAATACTGTGCGGCGTGTGCGGTAGTTGTGTATGTGTGTGGGGGGGGGGCAGAGTAGTTGTGTATGTGTGTGGGGGGGCAGAGTAGTTGTGTATGTGTGGGGGGGCCAGAGTAGTTGTGTATGTGTGGGGGGGGCAGAGTAGTTGTGTATGTGTGGGGGGGGCAGAGTAGTTGTGTATGTGTGGGGGGGCAGAGTAGTTGTGTATGTGTGGGGGGGGGCAGAGTAGTTGTGTATGTGGGGGGGGCAGAGTAGTTGTGTATGTGTGGGGGGGGGGCAGAGGGGGGGGCAGAGTAGTTGTGTATGTGTGTGGGGGGGGCAGAGTAGTTGTGTATGTGGGGGGGGGCAGAGTAGTTGTGTATGTGTGTGGGGGGGGCAGAGTAGTTGTGTATGTGTGGGGGGGCCAGAGTAGTTGTGTGTATGTGTGTGGGGGGGCCAGAGTAGTTGTGTGTATGTGTGGGGGGGGGCCAGAGTAGTTGTGTATGTGTGTGGGGGGGCAGATTAGTTGTGTATGTTTGGGGGGGGCAGAGTAGTTGTGTATGTGTGTGGGGGGGCAGAGTAGTTGTGTATGTGTGGGGGGGGGCAGAGTAGTTGTGTATGTGTGGGGGGGGGCAGAGTAGTTGTGTATGTGTGGGGGGGGGGCAGAGTAGTTGTGTATGGGGGGGGGCAGAGTAGTTGTGTATGTGGGGGGGGGGGCAGAGTAGTTGTGTATGTGGGGGGGGGCAGAGTAGTTGTGTATGTGTGGGGGGGGGCAGACTTCAGGAGAGCATTTCGCCCATCGAGGAAACGATTTCAGGCATTAAACACAAACACAATTCTATTCTACATTCGACATCATCATCAGTCCACAAACGTGTCGTCGTCGTCGTCGTCGTCGTCGTCGTCGTCGTCGTCGTCGTCGTCATCATTTTAAATGATAAAAACGGGTGTTTGGGGTGAATAATGGAACGACTGAGAAGAACTTGATGGAAGTTTTAATCATGTGGATTGGCCCATAATTAGGTATGAACCAGGTCAAGGTTCTTGTATTTGATAAGAACCTGATCATTTTATAACGCTTTGAACTCATAACATGTGTAAATGATGAATAACATATTGTCTCCTGTCCTTTCAGATCTCCATCGTGAGCACAGACGACGACTTGTCCTGATCACGGGCCCCCTGCCTTCTATGATCACGGGCCCCCTGCCTATGATCACGGGCCCCCTGCCTATGATCACGGGCCCCCTGCCTATGATCACGGGCCCCCTGCCTATGATCACGGGCCCCCTGCCTATGATCACGGGCCCCCACATTGCACACGGCCCTGGACGAGGCAAACGGTCCAATCAGAACGCACGTCTTTGAAAGTGCACAGGGACTTTGCACCTAAAAGAGCTGAGGATGGACACGCCCAGCGCTTCTTTATGATATTGTCCATGTGCCAATCACTTCAGTTCATTATTTATGTTCTTTAAGTTTCATTTCTGACCCAGATATTTATTTTCTTCCTCACGTTTGACAAAGTCTCTGCTGGACAGATTCAGACACAGACGTGGTCCATGTGTTGCCACGTGGTCCGTGGTCCGTGTGTTGCCACGTGGGCCGTGTGTTGCCACGTGGGCCGTGTGTTGCCACGTGGTCCGTGTGTTGCCACGTGGTCCGTGTGTTGCCACGTGGTCCGTGTGTTGCCACGTGGTCCGTGTGTTGCCACGTGGTCCGTGTGTTGCCACGTGGTCCGTGTGTTGCCACGTGGTCCGTGTGTTGCCACGTGGTCCGTGTGTTGCCACGTGGTCCGTGTGTTGCCACGTGGTCCGTGTGTTGCCATGTGGTCCGTGTGTTGCCATGTGGTCCGTGTGTTGCCATGTGGTCCGTGTGTTGCCATGGCAGCGCTGGTACAGCTCCATCAGGACTCGTCTTCTCTTCTTCACTTTGAGCCCTTTCTTCTCATGTAAAGATTGTATACATTTTTCTCCTTCAGGTCCAGTTTGTGACACACTCTTTTGTATGCGTCTGCGTGCGCCTGCGCGTGTGTGTGTGTGTGTGTGTGTGTGTGTGTGTACACGTGTGTGTGCGTGTGTGTGCTGTGCGTTTTCTAGCCTTGTACAGTTTGTGCGACTGGAGAGTTGTGTCATTGGGAAATAAAGGCCTGCGGTTGTTGAAACTTCGACTCGTGTGAGATTCTCCATCGTGAGCACTGCACACACTGCACTGCACGCACTGCACACACTGCACTCACTGCACTGCACTCACTGCACTGCACTCACTGCACACACTGCACTGCACGCACTGCACACACTGCACACACTGCACTGCACGCACTGCACACACTGCACACACTGCACTGCACGCACTGAACGCACTCACTGCACGCACTGCAATAATGTTTCTAAACTATTTCCACAGCCCAAATACAACCACAGGCAGCAATTATTGTAACAGTTTAATGCTGAAACTCATATTTCATCTTCATATCAATAGAATCCCACCAGCACAAATGTTATTGTTCCAGTCTCACCGGCCGCATCATAAAACTCATGGAGCTTCTCGTAACAGGGCAACTCCTGCTGCTCTGTCGCTGTCGCTGCTTTTGTTGTGATGCACATGTGCAGTGCGCTGTGCCACTATCACCTCTACCACTGGAGCTCACACTTCAGACACAGGCTCTTTTGGGGAAACTTAACCGTGTTTTTCACCTGGAAGTCTCTAGAATCTGACACTTTATTGAATGAAATAAAAAGAACGGATTTGCCGTTCACAGCCGCCAGAATGAACACGTTCACCCCAGAATGAACACGTTCACACCAGAATGAACACGTTCACACCAGAATGAACACGTTCACCCCAGAATGAACACGTTCACCCCAGAATGAACACGTTCACACCAGAATGAACACGTTCACCCCAGAATGAACACGTTCACCCCAGAATGAACACGTTCACATTATCGTTCTTCAGCAGAAATACTGTTCGGTCGGTTCACGTTCACCACAATCATGAACCAAAGTTCATGAACGTGTTCAGGTTCAACACTGCCAGCCACATCTGTGACTCACTGCAACGGCCCTTTTCTGAGGAGGACACGGACTCCACGCAGGCCCTTGGACCCCACGCAGGCCCTTGGACCCCACGCAGGCCCTTGGACCCCACACAGGCCCTTGGACCCCACAGGCCCTTGGACTCCACGCAGGCCCTTGGACTCCACGCAGGCCCTTGGACTCCACGCAGGCCCTTGGACTCCACACAGGCCCTTGGACCCCACACAGGCTCTTGGACCCCACGCAGGCCCTTGGACCCCACGCAGGCCCTTGGACCCCACACAGGCCCTTGGACCCCACACAGGCCCTTGGACCCCACACAGGCTCTTTGACTCCACACAGGCCCTTGGACTCCACACAGGCCCTTGGACCCCACACAGGCTCTTGGACCCCACACAGGCTCTTTGACTCCACACAGGCTCTTGGACTCCACACAGGCCCTTGGACTCCACACAGGCCCTTGGACCCCGCACAGGCTCTTGGACCCCGCAGAGGCTCTTGGACCCCGCAGAGGCTCTTGGACCCCACCCAGGCTCTTGGACCCCACACAGGCTCTTGGACCCCACACAGGCTCTTGGACCCCGCACAGGCTCTTGGACCCCACACAAGCTCTTGGACCCCACACAAGCTCTTGGACCCCGCACAGGCTCTTGGACCCCGCACAGGCTCTTGGACCCCGCACAGGCTCTTGGACCCCGCACAGGCTCTTGGACCCCGCACAGGCTCTTGGACCCCGCACAGGCTCTTGGACCCCGCACAGGCTCTTGGACCCCGCACAGGCTCTTGGACCCCACACAGGCTCTTGGACCCCACAGACCCGTCTCCTCAGGATCACAGCTTCTGGTTCTGTTCGTATACTGCACTTAACAGGCTGATAATATCATCTTAGACTTAACTCTAACACACACAGATAGATCTAGAACCATCACGTCTATTGTTTCCATCTGTGATCGACTCATTTGCATATTCCTGATTCATATTTATCCGTTTAATTATTGGTCAATAAATCTTCATAAACCACATTTGGTAAAGTGTTCCTTCATTTCCAGAAAAGGGCTCAATGTCACGGTTACGTTCTCACAAACCTTCAGATCAACGAGCAAATTAATTTTGTATTAATTAATTCAGATATCTGATTATAGAGTAGTTAAATGCAGATTATCCGGCTGGTGCCCCATTCTACTCTTAAAATATGATATCAAACTTACCCACACTTATGCATCGTGTCATGTTTGAAAAAAATGTTTTAATCAAACTTGAATGCCCCGCCCTCTTTCACAAGTGGGAGGACGTTCTTAACCTTACAGTACTTACTATACTTGCAGTACGTACTGTACTTACAGTACTTACTATACTTGCAGTACGTACTATACTTAAAGTACTTACTATACTTACAGTACTTACTATACTTGCAGTACTTTACTTGCAGTACTTACTGTACTTGCAGTACTTACTATACTTGCAGTACTTACTATACTTGCAGTACGTACTGTACTTGCAGTACTTACTATACTTGCAGTACTTACTATACTTGCAGTACTTAATAGACAATAGACAAAATGTGAAATGGTGATCTATGTATATTTGTTTTACTCTCGATAGGCCGAGCTGTCCTTGAGTGACTGAAAGAGCTTGTGTGGGCCTCGGAGGCCCAGTGTGTGGGCCTGGTGCTGAGGATTATTGCACGTTTGCACATGTCACTCTGGATTACTGCAGAGGTCAAGGTTGAGGTCAAGGCTGAGCTTATTGGGAATTTGAGCCAACTACAAACATTTTAATGAAGTGACTCGTCTGCTCTGCCATTGGCCGGTTCCACAGCTGCAGACCAGGGTTTAGCTCCTCCCGTTCATGGAGCCGCCTCCTCCAGCACTTCTGCCTCTGCTGCTGTTTTCAGCATGTTTTTTACCCGTCACCAGAAGAGAAACCATGACTCAGTTCCTCACAGATCCCCCTTTTCTAATTTGTTAATAATTGAGCTCTTTTTTTAGGCCCGAGCCCCAGCAGGGCGGAGCCCCGAGCCCCAGCAGGGCGGAGCCCCGAGCCCCAGCAGGGCAGAGGGGCCACTGCCCCTGTTCGACCAGCGCCCGCATGTTTGGCACCCCGTCGCCCCTGGCACATACAGTGAACTAGCCCATGCCAAAGGCATGGATCATGCAGACTTACTCCTGCTATGACAGTAATAGTCAACAATGAGTGACTGGGCGCAGCATTCCTCCAAAAACACTCCTGGTCCCATTATTCGCAAGGAAATTCCAACTGTTGGAGAAACTGTGGCACCAGGATGCAAACCATTACCACCGTGTTTGTCCTGCTCAGAAATATTGGACTGAAATCAAAGCACTAGAGTTCGTCTTTGACACCGTCACACCTGATTTCAGAACTATGTTCTTACTCAAAACTCCTGCCTGACTCCACCCAAATGATAGAATTGCCATAAAAACATGTGAAACATTGGACATTTTGAAAGACTCTGGACTCATTTGTTGTGCTGTCATTTTTGTTTAATTTAATGGACTTTGCTCTTTCTGTCTTGTGTTTTATGTGTTAGAACTGTGGAAAAACTGATTGAAAAATAAGTCTTCTGGACTGTGCAGCTGTCTCTGTGGGACACGGGCCGGAGGGACGGGGTGGTTCCTCTGTCTCTGTGGGACACGGGCCGGAGGGACGGGGTGGTTCCTCTGTCTCTGTGGGACACGGGCCGGAGGGACGGGGTGGTTCCTCTGTCTCTGTGGGACACGGGCCGGAGGGACGGGGTGGTTCCTCTGTCTCTGTGGGACACGGGCCGGAGGGACGGGGTGGTTCCTCTGTCTATGTGGGACACGGGCCGGAGGGACGGGGTGGTTCCTCTGTCTAAACGAGAACTGAGGATTTTTTTTTGCACATAACAGTACAAAGAAGTCACTGTTGCTCCGCCCACTGATGCTGAGGAGAAAAGCTGCAGAAATGGCAGATGATGCGGATTAAATTCTTTAAGTGTGTGCAGCCGCTCAGAGCAGAGAGCGCTCAGTGCTGCAACATGCTCCGCCCGCTGCAGACCAGGGGCCCGCCGCAGACCAGGAGCCCGCCGCAGACCAGGAGCCCGCCGCAGACCAGGGGCCCGCCGCAGACCAGGGGCCCGCCGCAGACCAGGGGCCCGCCGCAGACCAGGGGCCCGCCGCAGACCAGGAGCCACAGCCTGTTCAGGAGCTGCACGGAGCACGAGGACCTGCTCCACGTGTCCAGCCTGAAGCCCTGGACCTCGCTCCAGGTCAGGGTCAGATTAATGTTCAGGATTTAAATATGAACAAAACTTTTGAATTTCAAGGGCAGAAAGTTCGATTGCTTCACTATTAAACATAAGAAATATTGTCACAAAGTCGGATCTTTGGTGAATACATTGATTTTCTGTGGATTTTTCAGATCAAATCTTAAATTCCGGATTTGCCTTTAGTTAAATGTACAATGTATTTGTTAAACTTTTGAGATGCTTCTGTGGATTTTACGTCTGGAAAATCTAATTGGACAAATTTTTCATAAAATAAGCTTTTAAGAAACTGGATTATTCCATCATCACTCGAGGCGTTTCAGGTTTATGAACGAGTTAATGTTCAGTGATACATGTTCTAAAGCCTCAACAGAACATGTGCGTCGTCCTCCAGAAGCTTTCAGAACATGTGCGTCCTCCTCCAGAAGCTTTCACAACATGTGCGTCCTCCTCCACAAGCTTTCACAACATGTGCGTCCTCCTCCAGAAGCTTTCAGAACATGTGCGTCCTCCTCCAGAAGCTTTCACAACATGTGCGTCCTCCTCCAGAAGCTTTCACAACATGTGCGTCCTCCTCCAGAAGCTTTCAGAACATGTGCGTCCTCCTCCAGAAGCTTTCACAACATGTGCGTCCTCCTCCAGAAGCATTCACAACATGTGCGTCCTCCTCCAGAAGCTTTCACAACATGTGCGTCCTCCTCCAGAAGCTTTCACAACACGTGCGTCCTCCTCCAGAAGCTTTCACAACACGTGCGTCCTCCTCCAGAAGCTTTCACAACATGTGCGTCCTCCTCCAGAAGCTTTCACAACATGTGCGTCCTCCTCCTGAAGCTTTCACAACATGTGCGTCCTCCTCCAGAAGCTTTCACAACATGTGCGTCCTCCTCCAGAAACTTTCACAACATGTGCGTCCTCCTCCAGAAGCTTTCACAACATGTGCGTCCTCCTCCAGAAGCTTTCACAACATGTGCGTCCTTCTCCAGAAACTTTCACAACATGTGCGTCCTCCTCCAGAAGCTTTCACATCATGTGCGTCCTCCTCCAGAAGCTTTCAGAACATGTGCGTCCTCCTCCAGAAGCTTTCACAACATGTGCGTCCTCCTCCAGAAGCTTTCACAACATGTGCGTCCTCCAGAAGCTTTCACAACATGTGCGTCCTCCTCCAGAAGCTTTCACAACATGTGCGTCCTCCTCCAGAAGCTTTCACAACATGTGCGTCCTCCTCCAGAAGCTTTCACAACATGTGCGTCCTCCTCCAGAAGCTTTCAGAACATGTGCGTCCTCCTCCAGAAGCTTTCACAACATGTGCGTCCTCCTCCAGAAGCTTTCACAACATGTGCGTCCTCCTCCAGAAGCTTTCACAACATGTGCGTCCTCCTCCAGAAGCATTCACAACATGTGCGTCCTCCTCCAGAAGCTTTCACAACATGTGCGTCCTCCTCCAGAAGCTTTCACAACATGTGCGTCCTCCTCCAGAAGCTTTCACAACATGTGCGTCCTCCTCCTGAAGCTTTCACAACATGTGCGTCCTCCTCCAGAAGCTTTCAGAACATGTGCGTCCTCCTCCAGAAGCTTTCACAACATGTGCGTCCTCCTCCAGAAGCTTTCAGAACTCAAATCAAATCAAATCAATTTATTTTTGTAAGGCCCAAAATCACAACAACAGTTGCCTCTGAGGGCCACAGGGAGAAATGAATCAACAATGTCTGTGGTGGCGATGAAGTCAGACAATGTCTGTGGTGGCGAGGGACGATGTCCCAGGGTCCTCTGTCCTTAGACTCTCCTTCTCGGCCAGGAAAAACTACAAAAAAAAACCTCTTTGGGAAAAAAGCGTAGAAACCTGGAGGAGTTCCAGTGAAGGAGAAATCCGACTCTCACAGACGGACAGACGGACACGAGGAGACTGGAGCTGGACCCACTCTTCAGGCAGAAGAGGGACCGTCTGAGTCGAGCTGGACCCACTCTTCAGGCAGAAGAGGGACCGTCTGAGTCGAGCTGGACCCACTCTTCAGGCAGAAGAGGGACCGTCTGAGTCGAGCTGGACCCACTCTTCAGGCAGAAGAGGGACCGACTGAGGCGAACTGGAGCCACTCTTCAGGCAGATGAGGGACCGTCCACACAGGGCAGGGACCACTTCACCAGGGGAGGGGCATCTGGGTCCACAGGTCCTCAGGAGTGAGAGAAAGAAAAGAAGGCGGTGAACAGTTTGCAAGTGGAATCAAAAAATAAATATTGTTTGATAGCATAAGTAGTCAGAAGAAGAAGAGGATAGTGCTCAAGCTGTCATACTTCCCCCAGCACAGTTACTCCTAGGGCAGCGTAGCTGAAGCTGTGGGTTTATCTTTATGTTCCTAACTACTCTGACCATAAGCGATTTCGAAGAGGAACGTTTTAAGCCTGGACTTAAATGAAGAGACTGTGTCAGCATATTTAACATGGGTCGGGAGCTGATTCCATAACACAGGAGCTTGGTAGCTAAACGCTCTACCTCCTACAGTACTTTTAGAGACTCTTGGCACCACCAGAAGGCCGGCATTCTGAGAGCGAAGAGCTCTGTTTGGATGATATGGTTCTATAGCATCTTTCTATAGAACATGTGCGTCCTCCTCCAGAAGCTTTCACAACATGTGCGTCCTCCTCCAGAAGTTTTCAGAACATGTGCGTCCTCCTCCAGAAGCTTTCACAACATGTGCGTCCTCCTCCAGAAGCTTTCACAACATGTGCGTCCTCCTCCAGAAGCTTTCACAACATGTGCGTCCTCCTCCAGAAGCTTTCACAACATGTGCGTCCTCCTCCAGAAGCTTTCACAACATGTGCGTCCTCCTCCAGAAGCTTTCAGAACATGTGCGTCCTCCTCCAGAAGCTTTCACAACATGTGCGTCCTCCTCCAGAAGCTTTCACAACATGTGCGTCCTCCTCCAGAAGCTTTCACAACATGTGCGTCCTCCTCCAGAAGCATTCACAACATGTGCGTCCTCCTCCAGAAGCTTTCACAACATGTGCGTCCTCCTCCAGAAGCTTTCACAACATGTGCGTCCTCCTCCAGAAGCTTTCACAACATGTGCGTCCTCCTCCAGAAGCTTTCACAACATGTGCGTCCTCCTCCAGAAGCTTTCAGAACATGTGCGTCCTCCTCCAGAAGCTTTCACAACATGTGCGTCCTCCTCCAGAAGCTTTCAGAACATGTGCGTCCTCCAGAAGCTTTCACAACATGTGCGTCCTCCTCCAGAAGCTTTCACAACATGTGCGTCCTCCTCCAGAAGCATTCACAACATGTGCGTCCTCCTCCAGAAGCTTTCAGAACATGTGCGTCCTCCTCCAGAAGCTTTCACAACATGTGCGTCATCCTCCTGAAGCTTTCAGAACATGTGCGTCCTCCTCCAGAAGCTTTCACAACATGTGCGTCCTGCTCCAGAAGCTTTCACAACATGTGCGTCGTCCTCCAGAAGCTTTCACAACATGTGCGTCCTCCTCCAGAAGCTTGCGCAACATGTGCGTCCTCCTCCAGAAGCTTTCGCAACATGTGCGTCCTCCTCCAGAAGCTTTCACAACATGTGCGTCCTCCAGAAGCTTTCACAACATGTGCGTCCTCCTCCAGAAGCTTTCAGAACATGTGCGTCCTCCTCCAGAAGCTTTCACAACATGTGCGTCCTCCTCAAGAAGCTTTCAGAACATGTGCGTCCTCCTCCAGAAGCTTTCACAACATGTGCGTCCTCCTCCTGAAGCTTTCAGAACATGTGCGTCCTCCTCCAGAAGTTTTCACAACATGTGCGTCCTCCTCCAGAAGCTTTCAGAACATGTGCGTCCTCCTCCAGAAGCTTTCACAACATGTGCGTCCTCCTCCAGAAGCTTTCAGAACATGTGCGTCCTCCTCCAGAAGCTTTCACAACATGTGCGTCCTCCTCCTGAAGCTTTCACAACATGTGCGTCCTCCTCCAGAAGCTTTCACATCATGTGCGTCCTCCTCCAGAAGCTTTCACAACATGTGCGTCCTCCTCCTGAAGCTCTGAATGCTCTGCAAAACTGTAGTGAGGACTTCAGAGAGGTGGACCTATGAGGCAGAGGAGGAGCTACGTGCGTGTTTGGATATTACAGACAACCCTCTGTGTGGAGTGGCCCCGCCTCTGTGTGGAGTGGCCCCGCCTCTGTGTGGAGTGGCCCCGCCTCTGTGTGGAGTGGGCTCCGGCTTCTCACCAACAACAAGCCCAGAGCCCCCCCTTGCGCAGACGACAGAAAACTGGCCCAAGAACTCAACTCCTCCTACTTTAGATCTGACTCCTCCCCCACTGTGGCCACCTCTCCCAACTCAGGACAACCTCTCCCAGCTCAACGTGCCTGACTCTAGCCAGAGGGGGAGCGCCAACTCCACCTGCAGGGAGAGCGCCGACTCCGCCGACTCCACCCGCAGGGGAAGCGCCAACTCCGCCCGCCATATTGGACTCTGTAACTTCCGTCCCGTTTGCGCCCATGAGCTAGTGCAGGAGGACACTCCTCAGGCAGGAGGACACTCCACTCAGGCAGGAGGACACTCCACTCAGGCAGGAGGACACTCCTCAGGCAGGAGGACACTCCTCAGGCAGGAGGACACTCCCCTCAGGCAGGAGGACACAGTCCATCAGGACCAGAACCACAAGAACAGTTTCTTTCCCTCTGCAGTTGAACTCATGAAGACTTCTGAAGACTAACTCAGCAGAGCGACTCAGGAGTTAGTAAGTCATAGTCCATTTATGCTGATAAAGATTTCACTTTGTCCCACACTTTGTCCCACACAGGACATGAGCCCGGACATCTATGACATTTACGCAGAGTACGAACACGAAGAGGACGAGGAGCAGTTCCCTGTGTCCCCCAACAAACACTTCACCCTCAACATCAATGTGGGAGGGACGGTGAGTGTCCTCTTGACCGTGGGAGGGACAATGAGTGTCCTCGTGACCGTGGGAGGGACGGTGAGTTTCCTCTTGACCGTGGGAGGGACGGTGAGTGTCCTCGTGACTGTGGGAGGGACGGTGAGTGTCCTCGTGACCTTGGGAGGGACGGTGAGTTTCCTCTTGACCGTGGGAGGGACGGTGAGTGTCCTCGTGCCCGTGGGAGGGACGGTGAGTTTCCTCTTGACCGTGGGAGGGACGGTGAGTATCCTCGTGACTGTGGGAGGGACGGTGAGTGTCCTCGTGCCCGTGGGAGGGACGCTGAGTGTCCTCGTGACTGTGGGAGGGACGGTGAGTGTCCTCGTGCCCGTGGGAGGGACGGTGAGTTTCCTCTTGACCGTGGGAGGGACGGTGAGTATCCTCGTGACTGTGGGAGGGACGGTGAGTGTCCTCGTGCCCGTGGGAGGGACGGTGAGTGTCCTCTTGACCGTGGGAGGGACGGTGAGTGTCCTCGTGACCGTGGGAGGGACGGTGAGTGTCCTCGTGACCTTGGGAGGGACGGTGAGTTTCCTCTTGACCGTGGGAGGGACGGTGAGTGTCCTCGTGACTGTGGGAGGGACGGTGAGTGTCCTCGTGCCCGTGGGAGGGACGGTGAGTGTCCTCTTGACCGTGGGAGGGACGGTGAGCAACCTCGTGACCGTGGGAGGGACGGTGAGTGTCCTCTTGACCTTGGGAGGGACGGTGAGTGTCCTCGTGACCGTGGGAGGGACGGTGAGTTTCCTCGTGCCCGTGGGAGGGACGGTGAGTGTCCTCGTGAACGTGGGATGGTGAGTGTCCTTGTGAACGTGGGGCGGTGAGTGTCCTCGTGACGGTGGGAGGGACAGGTGAGTGTCCTCGTGGGAGGGACAGGTGAGTGTCCTCGTGGGAGGGACAGGTGAGTGTCCTCGTGAACGTGGGACAGGTGAGTGTCCTCTTGAACGTGGGACAGGTGAGTGTCCTCGTGACCGTGGGACAGGTTAGTGTCCTCGTGACCGTGGGACAGGTGAGTGTCCTCGTGGGAGGGACATCGTTAACAGGGCTGCGACCTCCAGAGAAAATAAATTCTACACAAACTAAGAAGGTTTTTTCAGGTCCAGGAAACATTTGATCTTTTATCGAATATTTAGCGAACAGACTTTTCCCTCGTTCTCATTTCATAACGAAGTGTCGCAGCTGAAGTGTCGTAGTGTCGTAGCGGAAGTGTCGTAGCGGAAGTGTCGAAGTGTCGTAGCGGAAGTGTCGTAGCGGAAGTGTCGAAGTGTCGTAGCGGAAGTGTCGTAGCGGAAGTGTCGTAGCGGAAGTGTCAAAGTGTCGTAGCGGAAGTGTCGTAGCGGAAGTGTCGTAGTGTCGTAGCGGAAGTGTCGTAGCGGAAGTGTCGAAGTGTCGTAGCGGAAGTGTCGTAGCGGAAGTGTCGAAGTGTCGTAGCGGAAGTGTCGTAGCGGAAGTGTCGTAGCGGAAGTGTCAAAGTGTCGTAGCGGAAGTGTCGTAGCGGAAGTGTCGAAGTGTCGTAGCGGAAGTGTCGTAGCGGAAGTGTCGTAGTGTCGTAGCGGAAGTGTCGTAGCGGAAGTGTCGTAGTGTCGTAGCGGAAGTGTCGTAGCGGAAGTGTCGAAGTGTCGTAGCGGAAGTGTCGTAGCGGAAGTGTCGAAGTGTCGTAGCGGAAGTGTCGTAGCGGAAGTGTCGTAGCGGAAGTGTCAAAGTGTCGTAGCGGAAGTGTCGTAGCGGAAGTGTCGAAGTGTCGTAGCGGAAGTGTCGTAGCGGAAGTGTCGAAGTGTCGTAGCGGAAGTATCGTAGCGGAAGTGTCGTAGCGGAAGTGTCAAAGTGTCGTAGCGGAAGTGTCGTAGCGGAAGTGTCGTAGCGGAAGTGTCAAAGTGTCGTAGCGGAAGTGTCGTAGCGGAAGTGTCGTAGCGGAAGTGTCGTAGCGGAAGTGTCGAAGTGTCGTAGCGAAAGTGTCGTAGCGGAAGTGTCAAAGTGTCGTAGCGGAAGTGTCGTAGCGGAAGTGTCGAAGTGTCGTAGCGGAAGTGTCGTAGCGGAAGTGTCGAAGTGTCGTAGCGGAAGTATCGTAGCGGAAGTGTCGTAGCGGAAGTGTCAAAGTGTCGTAGCGGAAGTGTCGTAGCGGAAGTGTCGTAGCGGAAGTGTCAAAGTGTCGTAGCGGAAGTGTCGTAGCGGAAGTGTCGAAGAGTCGTAGCGGAAGTGTCGTAGCGGAAGTGTCGAAGTGTCGTAGCGGAAGTGTCGTAGCGGAAGTGTCGAAGTGTCGTAGCGGAAGTGTCGTAGCGGAAGTGTCGTAGCGGAAGTGTCGTAGCGGAAGTGTCGTAGCGGAAGTGTCGTAGCGGAAGTGTCGTAGCGGAAGTGTCGAAGTGTCGCAGCGGAAGTGTCGTAGCGGAAGTGTCGAAGCGGAAGGGACGAAGTGTTGCAGCTGAAGTGTCGTAGTGTCGTAGCGGAAGTGTCGTAGCGGAAGTGTCGTAGCGGAAGTGTCGTAGCGGAAGTGTCGTAGCGGAAGTGTGGAAGTGTCGTAGCGGAAGTGTCGTAGCGGAAGTGTCGTAGCGGAAGTGTCGTAGCGGAAGTGTCAAAGTGTCGTAGCGGAAGTGTCGTAGCGGAAGTGTCGTAGCGGAAGTGTCGTAGCGGAAGTGTCGTAGCGGAAGTGTCGTAGCGGAAGTGTCGTAGCGGAAGGGACGAAGTGTCGTAGCGGAAGTGTCGTAGCGGAAGTGTCGAAGTGTCGCAGCGGAAGTGTCGAAGTGTCGCAGCGGAAGTGTCGAAGTGTCGTAGCGGAAGTGTCGAAGTGTCGTAGCGGAAGTGTCGAAGTGTCGTAGCGGAAGTGTCGAAGTGTCGTAGCGGAAGTGTCGTAGCGGAAGGGACGAAGTGTCGCAGCGGAAGTGTCGTAGCGGAAGTGTCGAAGTGTCGTAGCGGAAGTGTCGTAGCGGAAGTGTCGTAGCGGAAGTGTCGTAGCGGAAGTGTCGTAGCGGAAGTGTCGTAGCGGAAGTGTCGTAGCGGAAGTGTCGTAGCGGAAGTGTCGAAGTGTCGTAGCGGAAGTGTCAGTGTCGTAGCGGAAGTGTCGAAGTGTCGTAGCGGAAGTGTCGTAGCGGAAGTGTCGTAGCGGAAGTGTCGTAGCGGAAGTGTCGTAGCGGAAGTGTCGAAGTGTCGTAGCGGAAGTGTCGAAGTGTCGCAGCGGAAGTGTCATAGCGGAAGTGTCGAAGTGTTGCAGCGGAAGTGTCGTAGCGAAAGTGTCGTAGCGGAAGTGTCGTAGCGGAAGTGTCGTAGCGGAAGTGTCGTAGCGGAAGTGTCGTAGCGGAAGTGTCGTAGCGGAAGTGTCTTGTAGCGGAAGTGTCTTGTAGCGGAAGTGTCTTGTAGCGGAAGTGTCTTGTAGCGGAAGTGTCGTAGCGGAAGTGTCGTAGCGGAAGGGACGAAGTGTCGTAGCGGAAGTGTCGTAGCGGAAGTGTCGAAGTGTCGTAGCGGAAGTATCGTAGCGGAAGTGTCGTAGCGGAAGTGTCAAAGTGTCGTAGCGGAAGTGTCGTAGCGGAAGTGTCGTAGCGGAAGTGTCAAAGTGTCGTAGCGGAAGTGTCGTAGCGGAAGTGTCGAAGAGTCGTAGCGGAAGTGTCGTAGCGGAAGTGTCGAAGTGTCGTAGCGGAAGTGTCGTAGCGGAAGTGTCGAAGTGTCGTAGCGGAAGTGTCGTAGCGGAAGTGTCGTAGCGGAAGTGTCGTAGCGGAAGTGTCGTAGCGGAAGTGTCGTAGCGGAAGTGTCGTAGCGGAAGTGTCGAAGTGTCGCAGCGGAAGTGTCGTAGCGGAAGTGTCGAAGCGGAAGGGACGAAGTGTTGCAGCTGAAGTGTCGTAGTGTCGTAGCGGAAGTGTCGTAGCGGAAGTGTCGTAGCGGAAGTGTCGAAGTGTCGTAGCGGAAGTGTCGTAGCGGAAGTGTCGTAGCGGAAGTGTCGTAGCGGAAGTGTCGTAGCGGAAGTGTCGTAGCGGAAGTGTCGTAGCGGAAGTGTCGTAGCGGAAGTGTCGAAGTGTCGTAGCGGAAGTGTCAGTGTCGTAGCGGAAGTGTCAGTGTCGTAGCGGAAGTGTCGAAGTGTCGTAGCGGAAGTGTCGTAGCGGAAGTGTCGTAGCGGAAGTGTCGTAGCGGAAGTGTCGTAGCGGAAGTGTCGAAGTGTCGTAGCGGAAGTGTCGAAGTGTCGCAGCGGAAGTGTCATAGCGGAAGTGTCGAAGTGTTGCAGCGGAAGTGTCGTAGCGAAAGTGTCGTAGCGGAAGTGTCGTAGCGGAAGTGTCGTAGCGGAAGTGTCGTAGCGGAAGTGTCGTAGCGGAAGTGACGAAGTGTCGTAGCGGAAGTGTCGTAGCGGAAGTGTCGTAGCGGAAGTGTCGTCTTGGAAGTGTCGTCGCAGAAGTGTCGTAGCGGATCGTAGCGGACGTGTCGTCTTGGAAGTGTCGTCGCAGAAGTGTCGTAGCGGATCGTAGCGGAAGTGTCGTCTTGGAAGTGTCGTCTTGGAAGTGTCGTCGCAGAAGTGTCGTAGCGGATTGTAGCGGAAGTGTCGAAGTGTCGTAGCGGAAGTGTCGTAGCGGAAGTGTCGTAGCGGAAGTGTCGTAGCGGAAGTGTCGTCGCGGAAGTGTCGTCGCGGAAGTGTCGTTGCGGAAGTGTCGTAGCGGAAGTGTCTTGTAGCGGAAGTGTCGTAGCGGAAGTGTCGTAGCGGAAGTGTCGTAGCGGAAGTGTCGTAGCGTAAGTGTTGTAGCGGAAGTGTCGTCTTTGAAAGTGTCGTCGCGGAAGTGTCGTAGCGGATCGTAGCGGAAGTGTCGAAATGTCGTAGCGGAAGTGTCGTAGCGGAAGTGTCGTAGCGGAAGTGTCGTAGCGGAAGTGTCGTAGCGGAAGTGTCGTAGCGGAAGTGTCGTAGCGGAAGTGTCGAAGCGTCGTAGCGGAAGTGTCGAAGTGTCGCAGCGGAAGTGTCATAGCGGAAGTGTCGAAGTGTCGTAGCGAAAGTGTCGTAGCGAAAGTGTCGTAGCGGAAGTGTCGTAGCGGAAGTGTCGTAGCGGAAGTGTCGTAGCGGAAGTGTCGTAGCTGAAGTGTTGAAGTGTCGTAGCTGAAGTGTTGAAGTGTCGTAGCTGAAGTGTCGTAGCGGAAGTGTCGTAGCGGAAGTGTCGTAGCGGAAGTGTCGTAGCGGAAGTGTCGTAGCGGAAGTGTCTTGTAGCAGAAGTGTCTTGTAGCGGAAGTGTCTTGTAGCGGAAGTGTCTTATAGCGGAAGTGTCTTGTAGCGGAAGTGTCGTAGCGGAAGTGTCGTCGCAGAAGTGTCGTCGCAGAAGTGTCGTAGCGGATCGTAGCGGAAGTGTCGAAGTGTCGTAGCGGAAGTGTCGTAGCGGAAGTGTCGTAGCGTAAGTGTCGTAGCGTAAGTGTTGTAGCGGAAGTGTCGTCTTTGAAAGTGTCGTCGCGGAAGTGTCGTAGCGGATCGTAGCGGAAGTGTCAATGTCGTAGCGGAAGTGTCGTAGCGGAAGTGTCGTAGCGGAAGTGTCGTAGCGGAAGTGTCTTGTAGCGGAAGTGTCGTAGCGGAAGAGTCGTAGCGGAAGTGTCGTAGCGGAAGTGTCGTAGCGGAAGTGTCGTAGCGGAAGTGTCGTAGCGGAAGTGCCGAAGTGTCGCAGCGGAAGTTTCATAGCGGAAGTGTCGAAGTGTTGCAGCGGAAGTGTCGTAGCGAAAGTGTCGTAGCGGAAGTGTCGTAGCGGAAGTGTCGTAGCGGAAGTGTCGTAGCGGAAGTTTCGTAGCTGAAGTGTCGTAGCTGAAGTGTCGTAGCGGAAGTGTCGTAGCGGAAGTGTCGTAGCGGAAGTGTCGTAGCGGAAGTGTCGTAGCGGAAGTGTCGTAGCGGAAGTGTCGTAGCGGAAGTGTCTTGTAGCGGAAGTGTCTTGTAGCGGAAGTGTCTTGTAGCGGAAGTGTCGTAGCGGAAGTGTCGTAGCGGAAGTGTCGTAGCGGAAGTGTCGTAGCGGAAGTGTCGTAGCGGAAGTGTCGTAGCGGAAGTGTCGTAGCGGAAGTGTCGAAGTGTCGTAGCGGAAGTGTCAGTGTCGTAGCGGAAGTGTCAGTGTCGTAGCGGAAGTGTCGAAGTGTCGTAGCGGAAGTGTCGTAGCGGAAGTGTCGTAGCGGAAGTGTCGTAGCGGAAGTGTCGTAGCGGAAGTGTCGAAGTGTCGTAGCGGAAGTGTCGAAGTGTCGCAGCGGAAGTGTCATAGCGGAAGTGTCGAAGTGTTGCAGCGGAAGTGTCGTAGCGAAAGTGTCGTAGCGGAAGTGTCGTAGCGGAAGTGTCGTAGCGGAAGTGTCGTAGCGGAAGTGTCGTAGCGGAAGTGACGAAGTGTCGTAGCGGAAGTGTCGTAGCGGAAGTGTCGTAGCGGAAGTGTCGTCTTGGAAGTGTCGTCGCAGAAGTGTCGTAGCGGATCGTAGCGGACGTGTCGTCTTGGAAGTGTCGTCGCAGAAGTGTCGTAGCGGATCGTAGCGGAAGTGTCGTCTTGGAAGTGTCGTCTTGGAAGTGTCGTCGCAGAAGTGTCGTAGCGGATTGTAGCGGAAGTGTCGAAGTGTCGTAGCGGAAGTGTCGTAGCGGAAGTGTCGTAGCGGAAGTGTCGTAGCGGAAGTGTCGTCGCGGAAGTGTCGTCGCGGAAGTGTCGTTGCGGAAGTGTCGTAGCGGAAGTGTCTTGTAGCGGAAGTGTCGTAGCGGAAGTGTCGTAGCGGAAGTGTCGTAGCGGAAGTGTCGTAGCGTAAGTGTTGTAGCGGAAGTGTCGTCTTTGAAAGTGTCGTCGCGGAAGTGTCGTAGCGGATCGTAGCGGAAGTGTCGAAATGTCGTAGCGGAAGTGTCGTAGCGGAAGTGTCGTAGCGGAAGTGTCGTAGCGGAAGTGTCGTAGCGGAAGTGTCGTAGCGGAAGTGTCGTAGCGGAAGTGTCGAAGCGTCGTAGCGGAAGTGTCGAAGTGTCGCAGCGGAAGTGTCATAGCGGAAGTGTCGAAGTGTCGTAGCGAAAGTGTCGTAGCGAAAGTGTCGTAGCGGAAGTGTCGTAGCGGAAGTGTCGTAGCGGAAGTGTCGTAGCGGAAGTGTCGTAGCTGAAGTGTTGAAGTGTCGTAGCTGAAGTGTCGTAGCGGAAGTGTCGTAGCGGAAGTGTCGTAGCGGAAGTGTCGTAGCGGAAGTGTCGTAGCGGAAGTGTCTTGTAGCAGAAGTGTCTTGTAGCGGAAGTGTCTTGTAGCGGAAGTGTCTTATAGCGGAAGTGTCTTGTAGCGGAAGTGTCGTAGCGGAAGTGTCGTCGCAGAAGTGTCGTCGCAGAAGTGTCGTAGCGGATCGTAGCGGAAGTGTCGAAGTGTCGTAGCGGAAGTGTCGTAGCGGAAGTGTCGTAGCGTAAGTGTCGTAGCGTAAGTGTTGTAGCGGAAGTGTCGTCTTTGAAAGTGTCGTCGCGGAAGTGTCGTAGCGGATCGTAGCGGAAGTGTCGAAATGTCGTAGCGGAAGTGTCGTAGCGGAAGTGTCGTAGCGGAAGTGTCGTAGCGGAAGTGTCTTGTAGCGGAAGTGTCGTAGCGGAAGAGTCGTAGCGGAAGTGTCGTAGCGGAAGTGTCGTAGCGGAAGTGTCGTAGCGGAAGTGTCGTAGCGGAAGTGCCGAAGTGTCGCAGCGGAAGTTTCATAGCGGAAGTGTCGAAGTGTTGCAGCGGAAGTGTCGTAGCGAAAGTGTCGTAGCGGAAGTGTCGTAGCGGAAGTGTCGTAGCGGAAGTGTCGTAGCGGAAGTTTCGTAGCTGAAGTGTCGTAGCTGAAGTGTCGTAGCGGAAGTGTCGTAGCGGAAGTGTCGTAGCGGAAGTGTCGTAGCGGAAGTGTCGTAGCGGAAGTGTCGTAGCGGAAGTGTCGTAGCGGAAGTGTCTTGTAGCGGAAGTGTCTTGTAGCGGAAGTGTCTTGTAGCGGAAGTGTCGTAGCGGAAGTGTCGTAGCGGAAGTGTCGTAGCGGAAGTGTCGTAGCGGAAGTGTCGTAGCTGAAGTGTCGTCTTTGAAAGTGTCGTCGCGGAAGTGTCGTAGCGGATCGTAGCGGATCGTAGCGGAAGTGTCGAAGTGTCGTAGAGGAAGTGTCGTAGCGGAAGTGTCGTAGCGGAAGTGTCGTAGCGGAAGTGTCTTGTAGCGGAAGTGTCGTAGCGGAAGTGTCGTAGCGGAAGTGTCGTAGCGGAAGTGTCGTAGCGGAAGTGTCGTAGCGGAAGTGTCTTGTAGCGGAAGTGTCGTAGCGGAAGTGTCGTAGCGGAAGTGTCGTAGCGGAAGTGTCGTAGCGGAAGTGTCGTCGCGGAAGTGTCGTCGCGGAAGTGTCGTCGCGGAAGTGTCGTCGCGGAAGTGTCGTAGCGGAAGTGTCGTAGCGGAAGTGTCGTAGCGGAAGTGTCGTAGCGGAAGTGTCGTAGCGGAAGTGTCGTAGCGGAAGTGTCGTAGCGGAAGTGTCGTCGCGGAAGTGTCGTCGCGGAAGTGTCGTCGCGGAAGTGTCGTCGCGGAAGTGTCGTCGCGGAAGTGTCGTCGCGGAAGTGTCGTAGCGGAAGTGTCTTGTAGCGGAAGTGTCGTAGCGGAAGTGTCGTAGCGGAAGTGTCGTAGCGGAAGTGTCGTAGCGGAAGTGTCGTAGCGGAAGTATCGAAGTGTCGTAGCGGAAGTGTCGAAGTGTCGCAGCGGAAGTGTCATAGCGGAAGTGTCGAAGTGTTGCAGCGGAAGTGTCGTAGCGAAAGTGTCCTAGCGGAAGTGTCGTAGCGGAAGTGTCGTAGCGGAAGTGTCGTAGCTGAAGTGTTGAAGTGTCGTAGCTGAAGTGTCGTAGCTGAAGTGTCGTAGCTGAAGTGTCGTAGCTGAAGTGTCGTAGCGGAAGTGTCGTAGCGGAAGTGTCGTCGCGGAAGTGTCGTAGCGGAAGTGTCGTAGCGGAAGTGTCGTAGCGGAAGTGTCGTAGCGGAAGTGTCGTAGCGGAAGTGTCGTAGCGGAAGTGTCGTAGCGGAAGTGTCGTAGCGGAAGTGTCGTCGCGGAAGTGTCGTCGCGGAAGTGTCGTCGCGGAAGTGTCGTCGCGGAAGTGTCGTCGCGGAAGTGTCGTCGCAGCGGAAGTGTCTTGTAGCGGAAGTGTTTTGTAGCGGAAGTGTCTTGTAGCGGAAGTGTCTTGTAGCGGAAGTGTCGTAGTGGAAGTGTCGTAGCGGAAGTGTCGTAGCGGAAGTGTCGTAGCGGAAGTGTCGTCTTTGAAAGTGTCGTCGCGGAAGTGTCGTCGCGGAAGTGTCGTCGCGGAAGTGTCGTAGCGTATCGTAGCGGAAGTGTCGAAGTGTCTTGTAGCGGAAGTGTCTTGTAGCGGAAGTGTCTTGTAGCGGAAGTGTCGTAGCGGAAGTGTCGTAGCGGAAGTGTCGTAGCGGATGTGTCGTAGCGGAAGTGTCGTAGCGGAAGTGTCGTAGCGGAAGTGTCGTAGCGGAAGTGTCGTAGCGGAAGTGTCGTAGCGGAAGTGTCGTAGCGGAAGTGTCGTAGCGGAAGTGTCGTCGCGGAAGTGTCGTAGCGGAAGTGTCTTGTAGCGGAAGTGTCGTAGCGGAAGTGTCGTAGCGGATGTGTCGTAGCGGAAGTGTCGTAGCGGAAGTGTCGTAGCGGAAGTGTCGTAGCGGAAGTGTCGTAGCGGAAGTGTCGTAGCGGAAGTGTCGTAGCGGAAGTGTCGTAGCGGAAGTGTCGTCGCGGAAGTGTCGTAGCGGAAGTGTCTTGTAGCGGAAGTGTCTTGTAGCGGAAGTGTCTTGTAGCGGAAGTGTCGTAGCGGAAGTGTCGTAGCGGAAGTGTCGTAGCGGAAGTGTCGTAGCGGAAGTGTCGTAGCTGAAGTGTCGTCTTTGAAAGTGTCGTCGCGGAAGTGTCGTAGCGGATCGTAGCGGATCGTAGCGGAGTGTCGAAGTGTCGTAGCGGAAGTGTCGTAGCGGAAGTGTCGTAGCGGAAGTGTCGTAGCGGAAGTGTCGTAGCGGAAGTGTCGTAGCGGAAGTGTAGTAGCGGAAGTGTCGTAGCGGAAGTGTCGTAGCGGAAGTGTCGAAGTGTCGTAGCGGAAGTGTCGAAGTGTCGCAGCGGAAGTGTCGTAGCGAAAGTGTCGTAGCGGAAGTGTCGTAGCGGAAGTGTCGTAGCGGAAGTGTCGTAGCGGAAGTGTCGTAGCGGAAGTGTCGTAGCGGAAGTGTCGTAGCGGAAGTGTCTTGTAGCGGAAGTGTCTTGTAGCGGAAGTGTCTTGTAGCGGAAGTGTCGTAGCGGAAGTGTCGTAGCGGAAGTGTCGTAGCGGAAGTGTCGTAGCGGAAGTGTCGTAGCGGAAGTGTCGTAGCGGAAGTGACGAAGTGTCGTAGCGGAAGTGTCGTCTTGGAAGTGTCGTAGCGGAAGTGTCGTCTTGGAAGTGTCGTCGCAGAAGTGTCGTAGCGGATCGTAGCAGAAGTGTCGTAGCGGAAGTGTCGTAGCGGAAGTGTAGCGGAAGTGTCGTAGCGGAAGTGTCGTAGCGGAAGTGTCGTAGCGGAAGTGTCGTAGCGGAAGTGTCGTAGCGGAAGTGTCGTAGCGGAAGTGTCGTAGCGGAAGTGTCGTCGCGGAAGTGTCGTCGCGGAAGTGTCGTCGCGGAAGTGTCGTAGCGGAAGTGTCTTGTAGCGGAAGTGTCTTGTAGCGGAAGTGTCTTGTAGCGGAAGTGTCGAAGTGTCGCAGCGGAAGTGTCATAGCGGAAGTGTCGAAGTGTTGCAGCGGAAGTGTCGTAGCGAAAGTGTCGTAGCGAAAGTGTCGTAGCGGAAGTGTCGTAGCGGAAGTGTCGTAGCCGAAGTGTCGTAGCTGAAGTGTTGAAGTGTCGTAGCGGAAGTGTCGTAGCGGAAGTGTCGTAGCGGAAGTGTCGTAGCGGAAGTGTCTTGTAGCGGAAGTGTCTTGTAGCGGAAGTGTCTTGTAGCGGACGTGTCGTAGCGGAAGTGTCGTAGCGGAAGTGTCGTAGCGGAAGTGTCGTAGCGGAAGTGTCGTAGCGGAAGTGTCGTAGCGGAAGTGTCGTAGCGGAAGTGACGAAGTGTCGTAGCGGAAGTGTCGTCTTGGAAGTGTCGTCGCAGAAGTGTCGTAGCGGAAGTGTAGCGGAAGTGTCGTAGCGGAAGTGTCGTAGCGGAAGTGTCGTAGCGGAAGTGTCGTCGCGGAAGTGTCGTCGCGGAAGTGTCGTAGCGGAAGTGTCTTGTAGCGGAAGTGTCTTGTAGCGGAAGTGTCTTGTAGCGGAAGTGTCGTAGCGGAAGTGTCGTAGCGGAAGTGTCGTCTTTGAAAGTGTCGTCGCGGAAGTGTCGTAGCGGATCGTAGCGGAAGTGTCGAAGTGTCGTAGCGGAAGTGTCGTAGCGGAAGTGTCGTAGCGGAAGTGTCGTAGCGGAAGTGTCGTAGCGGAAGTGTCGTAGCGGAAGTGTCGTAGCGGAAGTGTCGTAGCGGAAGTGTCGTAGCGGAAGTGTCGTAGCGGAAGTGTCGTAGCGGAAGTGTCGTCGCGGAAGTGTCGTCGCGGAAGTGTCGTAGCGGAAGTGTCTTGTAGCGGAAGTGTCGTAGCGGAAGTGTCGTAGCGGAAGTGTCGTAGCGGAAGTGTCGTAGCGGAAGTGTCGTAGCGGAAGTGTCGTAGCGGAAGTGTCGTAGCGGAAGTGTCGTAGCGGAAGTGTCGTAGCGGAAGTGTCGTAGCGGAAGTGTCGTAGCGGAAGTGTCGAAGTGTCGTAGCGGAAGTGTCGAAGTGTCGCAGCGGAAGTGTCATAGCGGAAGTGTCGAAGTGTTGCAGCGGAAGTGTCGTAGCGAAAGTGTCGTAGCGGAAGTGTCATAGCGGAAGTGTCGTAGCGGAAGTGTCGTAGCGGAAGTGTCGTAGCGGAAGTGTCTTGTAGCGGAAGTGTCTTGTAGCGGAAGTGTCGTAACTGAAGTGTGGAAGTGTCGTAGCTGAAGTGTCGTAGCGGAAGTGTCGTAGCGGAAGTGTCGTAGCGGAAGTGTCTTGTAGCGGAAGTGTCGTAGCGGAAGTGTCGTAGCGGAAGTGTCGAAGTGTCGTAGCGGAAGTGTCGTAGCGGAAGTGTCGTAGCGGAAGTGTCGTAGCGGAAGTGTCGTAGCGGAAGTGTCGTAGCGGAAGTGTCGTAGCGGAAGCTTCGTAGCGGAAGCGTCGTCGCGGAAGCGTCGTCGCGGAAGCGTCGTCGCGGAAGCGTCGTCGCGGAAGTGTCGTCGCGGAAGTGTCGTCGCGGAAGTGTCGTAGCAGAAGTGTCTTGTAGCGGAAGTGTCGTAGCGGAGGTGTCGTAGCGGAAGTGTCGTAGCGGAAGTGTCGTCTTTGAAAGTGTCGTCGCGGAAGTGTCGTAGCGGATCGTAGCGGAAGTGTCGAAGTGTCGTAGCGGAAGTGTCGTAGCGGAAATGTCGTAGCGGAAGTGTCGTAGCGGAAGTGTCTTGTAGCGGAAGTGTCGTAGCGGAAGTGTCGTAGCGGAAGTGTCGTAGCGGAAGTGTCGTAGCGGAAGTGTCGTCGCGGAAGTGTCGTCGCGGAAGTGTCTTGTAGCGGAAGTGTCTTGTAGCGGAAGTGTCGTAGCGGAAGTGTCGTCGCGGAAGTGTCGTCGCGGAAGTGTCTTGTAGCGGAAGTGTCTTGTAGCGGAAGTGTCGTAGCGGAAGTTTCGTAGCGGAAGTGTCGTAGCGGAAGTGTCGTAGCGGAAGTGTCGTAGCGGAAGTGTCGTCGCGGAAGTGTCGTCGCGGAAGTGTCGTAGCAGATCGGAGCGGAAGTGTCATTTACATGCTCTCCTCGTTCCTCTGGTCTTCAGGTTTACCGGTTGCCATACCAACTGGCTGCTCGATACCCAAAGAGCCGCATTGGACGCTTGGCCACGAGCTCTGACCACAGCCTCAGGCTTGACCTGTGCGACGACTACATCGTCCACAGCAAAGAGTTCTTCTTCGACCGAGACCCCTCAGTGTTCCACCACATCTTCACCTTCTACAGGTGAGAGCTGCACTCACATGGACCGCTGGAGGACATAGACCTCTTCTTGTCCCCTTTAGGCCATAGATGTTGTGTTCTTGTCCCCTGTAGGACATGTGTTCTTGTCCCCTGTAGGACATGTTGTGTTCTTGTCCCCTGTAGCACATGTTGTGTTCTTGTCCCCTGTAGGACATGCTGTGTTCTTGTCCCCTGTAGCACATGTTGTGTTCTTGTCCCCTGTAGGACATGCTGTGTTCTTGTCCCCTGTAGCACATGTTGTGTTCTTGTCCCCTGTAGGACATAGATGCTGTGTTCTTGTTCCCTGTAGGACATAGATGCTGTGTTCTTGTCCCCTGTAGGACAAGTTGTGTTCTTGTCCCCTGTAGGACATGTGTTCTTGTCCCTTGTAGGACATGTTGTGTTCTTGTCCCCTGTAGGACATAGATGCTGTGTTCTTGTCCCCTGTAGGACATAGATGCTGTGTTCTTGTCCCCTGTAGGACAAGTTGTGTTCTTGTCCCCTGTAGGACATGTTGTGTTCTTGTCCCCTGTAGGACATGCTGTGTTCTTGTCCCCTGTAGGACATAGATGCTGTGTTCTTGTCCCCTGTAGGACATAGATGCTGTGTTCTTGTCCCCTGTAGGACATAGATGCTGTGTTCTTGTCCCCTGTAGGACATAGATGTTGTGTTCTTGTCCCCTGTAGGACATAGATGCTGTGTTCTTGTCCCCTGTAGGACATAGATGTTGTGTTCTTGTCCCCTGTAGGACATAGATGCTGTGTTCTTGTCCCCTGTAGGACATAGATGCTGTGTTCTTGTCCCCTGTAGGACATAGATGCTGTGTTCTTGTCCCCTGTAGGACATAGATGCTGTGTTCTTGTCCCCTGTAGGACATAGATGTTGTGTTCTTGTCCCCTGTAGGACATAGATGCTGTGTTCTTGTCCCCTGTAGGACATAGATGCTGTGTTCTTGTCCCCTGTAGGACATAGATGCTGTGTTCTTGTCCCCTGTAGGACATAGATGTTGTGTTCTTGTCCCCTGTAGGACATAGATGTTGTGTTCTTGTCCCCTGTAGGACATAGATGCTGTGTTCTTGTCCCCTGTAGGACATAGATGCTGTGTTCTTGTCCCCTGTAGGACATAGATGCTGTGTTCTTGTCCCCTGTAGGACATAGATGCTGTGTTCTTGTCCCCTGTAGGACATAGATGTTGTGTTCTTGTCCCCTGTAGGACATAGATGTTGTGTTCTTGTCCCCTGTAGGACATAGATGCTGTGTTCTTGTCCCCTGTAGGACAGGCGTCCTGTGGATCAAAGACGAGTTGTGTCCCCGGAGCTTCCTGGAGGAGGTGAACTATTGGGGCGTTCGTGTCCGTAACACGAGACGCTGCTGCCGCATTTCATTTGAGGAACGACAAGACGAGCTGAGCGAGCAGCTGCGCATCCAGAGGCTGCTGCTGGACGAGGTCAGTGTCCTCTGGACCAGATCAGTGTCCTCTGGACCAGATCAGTGTCCTCTGGACCAGGTCAGTGATGGACGAGCTGAGGACGCACTCGCGTGTCCTTCAACCTACAGTCCACATTTGAGAGAAGACTGAAGTAAAACAAATGCTGTATGATCTGCACTATATTTAGAGGCTTTTGTCCCTGTCTGGTTTGTCCCTGTCTGGTTTGTCCCTGTCTGGTTTGTCCCTGTCTGGTTTGTCCCTGTCTGGTCGTGAGCCGCAGACAGATGTCACGCTGCATTAAGCCTTTTCTTGGCCCACATTTGGACCGATTTGAGATTTGTTCATTAAATTGTGACTGAAATGTTCCAATAAGATTCTACACGACAAATATGTCGTTTATTTTATTACAAACAAATATTTTTTAAAATACTTAGAAATATAATATTAAACTTTGTCGGCTGAGTACCACAACTCTGTGGCCCCTCTGCACTTCGGGGCCCCTCTGCCCATATTTGCAGGAGCCAGAGAGTAACACCTCTGACACAGACAAGCTCCTCCATGATGCAGACTCACTGGTGCCCCACAGGGCGGACCCCACAGGGCCGACCCGATCCCACAGGGCGGACCCCACAGGGCCGACCCCACAGGGCCGACCCGACCCCACAGGGCGGACCCCACAGGGCGGACCCCATAGGGCGGACCCCACAGGGCCGACCCGACCCCACAGGGCGGACCCCACAGGGCGGACCCCACAGGGCCGACCCGACCCCACAGGGCGGACCCCACAGGGCGGACCCCATAGGGCGGACCCCACAGGGCCGACCCGACCCCACAGGGCGGACCCCACAGGGCCGACCCCATAGGGCGGACCCCACAGGGCCGACCCCACAGGGCCGACCCCATAGGGCGGACCCCACAGGGCCGACCCGACCCCACAGGGCCGACCCCATAGGGCGGACCCCACAGGGCCGACCCGACCCCACAGGGCCGATCCCATAGGGCGGACCCCACAGGGCGGACCCGACCCCACAGGGCGGACTCCACAGGGCCGACCCCACAGGGCCGACCCCACAGGGCCGACCCGACCCCACAGGGCGGACCCCACAGGGCCAACCCCATAGGGCGGACCCCACAGGGCCGACCCGACCCCACAGGGCCGACCCCATAGGGCGGACCCCACAGGGCCGACCCGACCCCACAGGGCGGACCCGACAGGGCGGACCCCACAGGGCCGACCCGACCCCACAGGGCGGACCCCACAGGGCGGACCCGACCCCACAGGGCGGACCCCACAGGGCGGACCCCACAGGGCCGACCCGACCCCACAGGGCGGACCCCACAGGGCGGACCCCACAGGGCCGACCCCACAGGGCCGACCCCACAGGGCCGACCCCACAGATGACCCTCATATTAAATGACATCATGTGGTCAGTGGTCAGTGAGACCGGATGTTCTGGGTCATGTTCTGGGTCATGTTCTGGGTCATGTTCTGGGTCATGTTCTGGGTCATGTTCTGGGTCATGTTCTGAGTCATGTTCTGAGTCATGTTCTGGGTCATGTCCTGGGTCATGTTCTGGGTCATGTTCTGGGTCATGTTCTGGGTCATGTTCTGAGTCATGTTCTGGGTCATGTTTTGGGTCATGTTCATCGTCCAGAGACAAACACAAGAAAGAATAGAACCAACAGCTTTTGAACTAAGAGGCTGGGTAAAGGAAATATGAATGGAAAGGTTTTGACTCTGCTGAATGTGTCTGCGACAGGGGGCGACAGGGGGCGACAGGGGGTGACAGGGGGCAACAGGGGGCGACAGGGGGCGACCTTCTACACTGATAAACCTGACAAACCACTCTGAGGGAACCCTACCTTAGGTTCAACCTCCATTAGACACATAAATCTCAAGAGGAACGAGAGGAACAAGAAATGGCAAATCCCACAAATGAATGATGAATATTCGATGATGAACCCCAGTTCTCCCCTTCCACATACAACCTACTCCAGGACTTAAGTGACTTAGGTGACCGCTGACTTAGGTGACCGCTGACTTAGGTGACCGCTGACTTAGGTGACCGCTGACTTAAGTGACCGCTGACTTAAGTGACCGCTGACTTAGGTGACCACTGACTTAAGTGACCGCTGACTTAAGTGACCGTTGACTTAGGTGACCGCTGACTTAGGTGACCGCTGACTTAGGTGACCGCTGACTTAAGTGACCGCTGACTAAGGTGACCGCTGACTTAAGTGACCGCTGACTTAAGTGACCACTGACTTAAGTGACCGTTGACTTAGGTGACCGCTGACTTAGGTGACCGCTGACTTAAGTGACCGCTGACTTAAGTGACCGCTGACTTAAGTGACCGTTGACTTGGGTGACCGCTGACTTAGGTGACCGCTGACTTAAGTGACCGCTTACTTAAGTGACCGTTGACTTAAGTGACCGCTGACTTAAGTGACCGTTGACTTGGGTGACCGCTGACTTAGGTGACCGCTGACTTAAGTGACCGCTGACTTAAGTGACCGCTGACTTAAGTGACCATTGACTTAGGTGACCGCTGACTTAGGTGACCGCTGACTTAAGTGACCGCTGACTTAAGTGACCGCTGACTTAAGTGACCGCTGACTTAGGTGACCGCTGACTTAAGTGACCGCTGACTTAAGTGACCGTTGACTTAGGTGACCGCTGACTTAGGTGACCGCTGACTTAAGTGACCGTTGACTTAGGTGACCGCTGACTTAGGTGACCGCTGACTTAAGTGACCGCTGACTTAGGTGACCGCTGACTTAAGTGACCGCTGACTTAAGTGACCGCTGACTTAGGTGACCGCTGACTTAGGTGACCGCTGACTTAAGTGACCGTTGACTTAAGTGACCGCTGACTTAAGTGACCGCTGACTTAAGTGACCGTTGACTTGGGTGACCGCTGACTTAGGTGACCGCTGACTTAAGTGACCGCTGACTTAAGTGACCGTTGACTTAGGTGACCGCTGACTTAGGTGACCGCTGACTTAAGTGACCGCTGACTTAAGTGACCGCTGACTTAAGTGACCGTTGACTTGGGTGACTGTTGACTTGGGTGACCGCTGACTTAAGTGACCGCTGACTTAAGTGACCGTTGATTTAAGTGACCGCTGACTTAAGTGACCGCTGACTTAAGTGACCGTTGACTTAGGTGACCGCTGACTTAGGTGACCGCTGACTTAGGTGACCGCTGACTTAAGTGACCGCTGACTTAAGTGACCGTTGACTTAGGTGACCGCTGACTTAGGTGACCGCTGACTTAGGTGACCGCTGACTTAGGTGACCGCTGACTTAAGTGACCGTTGACTTAGGTGACCGCTGACTTAGGTGACCGTTGACTTAGGTGACCGCTGACTTAGGTGACCGCTGACTTAAGTGACCGTTGACTTGGGTGACCGCTGACTTAGGTGACCGCTGACTTAAGTGACCGCTGACTTAAGTGACCGTTGACTTAAGTGACCGCTGACTTAGGTGACCGCTGACTTAGGTGACCGCTGACTTAGGTGACCGCTGATTTAAGTGACCGCTGACTTAAGTGACCGTTGACTTAGGTGACCGTTGACTTAGGTGACCGCTGACTTAGGTGGCCGCTGATTTAAGTGACCGCTGACTTATTGACCGCTGACTTAAGTGACTATTGACTTAAGTGACTATTGACTTAAGTGACTGTTGACTTAAGTGACTGTTGACTTAAGTGACCGTTGACCTAAGTGACTATTGACTTAAGTGACTGTTGACTTAAGTGACTGTTGACTTAAGTGACCGTTGACTTAGGTGACCGCTGACTTAAGTGACCGCTGACTTAGGTGACCGCTGACTTAAGTGACCGCTGACTTAGGTGACCGCTGACTTAGGTGACCGCTGACTTAAGTGACCGTTGACTTAAGTGACCGTTGACTTAAGTGACCGCTGACTTAAGTGACTGTTGACTTAAGTGACTGTTGACTTAAGTGACTGTTGACTTAGGTGACCGTTGACATAAGTGACTGTTGACTTAGGTGACCGTTGACATAAGTGACCGTTGACTTGGAGGAAAGACAAAAAAAAACACACTTTGGAGGTTCAGCCGGCTTAACGACCCTTTGTTTAAGGGAAAAATGTCAAATGACACTGGTGAAACGTCTCCACCCGTCCTCTGTCGCTAAAGCAGTTTTGAGAGGTCACGTTATAGCCGATGCCTTGGTAAAAAAGATAAAAGATCTGCCATGAAAAACTAAAGCTGCTGGAGGTAAATCATGGGGAGTCCTCAAGAGCTTAAGGGAATTAAAAAGACCAGAAGAGAATGAAGCCTCAAGACTGAGCTTCTCCAGCAGCTCAAACCTGGAGCATGATTCTAACCTCACGAAGGACGAGAAGTGAACCCGCTCAGCGCTTTTCACAATCTTCTGTACAAATGAAAAGAATCGAAGCTTGACCCTGACCCTGACCATGACCCTGACATGACCATGACCCTGACATGACCCTGACATGACCCTGACATGACCCTGACATGACCCTGACATGACCCTGACATGACCCTGACCCTGACCATGACCCTGACATGACCATGACCCTGACCATGACCCTGACATGACCCTGACATGACCCTGACATGACCATGACCCTGACCATGACCCTGACATGACCCTGACATGACCATGACCCTGACCATGACCCTGACATGACCCTGACATGACCATGACATGACCCTGACCCTGACATGACCCTGACATGACCATGACCATGACATGACCCTGACATGACCATGACCCTGACATGACCCTGACATGACCATGACCCTGACCATGACCCTGACAATGACCCTGACATGACCCTGACAATGACCCTGACATGACCCTGACAATGACCCTGACCATGACCCTGACAATGACCCTGACATGACCCTGACCATGACCCTGACACGACCCTGACCCTGACCCTGACCCTGACATGACCCTGACATGACCATGACCCTGACATGACCATGACCCTGACATGACCCTGACATGACCCTGACATGACCATGACATTGACCATGACCCTGACATGACCATGACCCTGACCATGACCCTGACCATGACCCTGACAATGACCCTGACAATGACCCTGACCCTGACCCTGACAATGACCCTGACATGACCGTGACCCTGACATGACCCTGACAATGACCCTGACATGACCATGACCCTGACATGACCCTGACATGACCATGACATTGACCCTGACATGACCCTGACATGACCATGACCATGACATTGACCATGACCCTGACATGACCATGACCCTGACATGACCCTGACATGACCCTGACATGACCCTGACATGACCATGACCCTGACATGACCCTGACATGATCCTGACATGACCCTGACATGACCCTGACCCTGACCATGACCCTGACATGACCATGACCCTGACATGACCCTGACATGACCCTGACATGACCATGACCCTGACCATGACCCTGACATGACCCTGACATGACCCTGACATGACCATGACCATGACCCTGACATGACCCTGACATGACCATGACCCTGACCATGACCCTGACATGACCCTGACATGACCATGACATGACCCTGACCCTGACATGACCCTGACATGACCATGACCATGACATGACCCTGACATGACCATGACCCTGACATGACCCTGACATGACCATGACCCTGACCATGACCCTGACAATGACCCTGACATGACCCTGACAATGACCCTGACATGACCCTGACAATGACCCTGACCATGACCCTGACAATGACCCTGACATGACCCTGACCATGACCCTGACACGACCCTGACCCTGACCCTGACCCTGACATGACCCTGACATGACCATGACCCTGACATGACCATGACCCTGACATGACCCTGACATGACCCTGACATGACCATGACATTGACCATGACCCTGACATGACCATGACCCTGACCATGACCCTGACCATGACCCTGACCATGACCCTGACAATGACCCTGACAATGACCCTGACCCTGACCCTGACAATGACCCTGACATGACCGTGACCCTGACATGACCCTGACAATGACCCTGACATGACCATGACCCTGACATGACCCTGACATGACCATGACATTGACCCTGACATGACCCTGACATGACCATGACCATGACATTGACCATGACCCTGACATGACCATGACCCTGACATGACCCTGACATGACCCTGACATGACCCTGACATGACCCTGACATGACCCTGACATGACCCTGACAATGACATTGACCCTGAAAATGACCCTGACAATGACCATGACCCTGACATGCCCATGACCCTGACATGCCCATGACCCTGACATGACCCTGACATGACCCTGACCATGACCCTGACCATGACCCTGACGATGACATGACCCTGACATGACCCTGACATGAACCTGTCATGACCATGACCCTGACATGACCATGACCCTGACATGACCCTGACATGACCATGACATGACCATGACATGACCATGACATTGACCATGACATTAACCATGACCCTGACATGACCATGACCCTGACATGACCCTGACATGACCCTGACATGACCATGACCATGACATTGACCCTGACACGACCCTGACATGACCCTGACATGACCCTGACATGACCATGACCCTGACATGACCCTGACATGACCCTGACCATGACATTGACCATGACATTGACCCTGACATTGACCCTGACATGACCCTGACATGACCCTGACATGACCCTGACAATGACCCTGACAATGACCATGACCCTGACATGCCCATGACCCTGACATGCCCATGACCCTGACATGACCCTGACATGACCCTGACCATGACCCTGACGATGACCATGACCATGACATGACCCTGACATGACCCTGACATGAACCTGTCATGACCATGACCCTGACATGACCATGACCCTGACATGACCCTGACATGACCATGACATGACCATGACATTGACCATGACATTGACCATTACATTAACCATGACCCTGACATGACCATGACCCTGACATGACCCTGACATGACCCTGACATGACCATGACCATGACATTGACCCTGACACGACCCTGACATGACCCTGACATGACCCTGACATGACCCTGACATGACCATGACCATGACCCTGACATGACCCTGACATGACCCTGACCATGACATTGACCATGACATTGACCCTGACATTGACCCTGACATGACCCTGACATGACCATGACCCTGACATGACCCTGACATGACCCTGACATGACCCTGGCATGACCCTGACATGCCCGTGACAATACCCTGACATGACCCTGACATGACCCTGACATTGTGATTCTGTCCTGTAGGTGGCAGTAGAAGAGAACGAGGCCTTGTTCTGTCACATGTTCTGGGGGCGGAGTCGACGAGCCGCGTGGAACCTGATGGAGAAGCCATTTTCCTCGGTGCCGGCCAAAGTGATGGCAGTGGCCTCCTCCATGTTTGTGCTGGTCTCGCTGGTTGCCATGACGCTCAACACAGTGGAGGACCTGCACTTCCAGGTCTGTCCACATCTGTGTCGTGAGTTTAACCGTCCCATTACGACCTGGTTTATGGTCCATATCTCTATAAACCTTTGAGTTTCAGAGGTTATCAGCCCTTCAAGTCAAACAATTCAAATGCTAATGTTTGATATCATTTTAATTAAAAAATCTATAATAGTTTCACTCTTTGATGAATGAGAATGAGCATCGTCCGAGCATCGTCCTAGCAACGTACAACATGGAATTGCGCTTTGGGCTGGACAATTGTGAAACGAGCTGTGAACAAGGACGAACATGCCGTATCTGAGAACTCCGTGAGCTCTCGGGCCGTATTCAGCCCACGGAGGTTAAAGGTTACCGTGGTTACCGTGGGCGCAGCTGGTTACCGTGGGCGCAGCAGGTTACCGTGGGCGCAGCAGGTTACCGTGGGCGCAGCTGGTTACCGTGGGCGCAGCTGGTTACCGTGGGCGCAGCAAGTTACCATGGGCGCAGCAGGTTGGTTACCGTGGGCGCAGCAGGTTACAGTGGGCGCAGCTGGTTACCGTGGGCGCAGCAGATTGGTTACCGTGGGCGCAGCAGGTTGGTTACCGTGGGCGCAGCAGGTTACCGTGGGCGCAGCAGGTTACAGTGGGCGCAGCAGGTTAAGATAAGATAAGATAAGATAATCCTTTATTGTCCCACATGGGGAAATTTCATTGTTGCAACGCAGGAAGATAAAGAGGTAGATCCAGAAGAACAGATCACTTATAGGAAGTCTGTAAAACACTTTCAGTAGAAGATCTCCTATAAACAAAAACTCCCATAGACAAATAAATAAATACATAAATACCATTGCATGTGATTACGACAGTAATTGCACATGAATAAGTGTCACGACGGCACACAGCACATATTTGTTATAAAGTCTGACAGCAGCAGGAAGGAAAGACCTACGAAACCTTTCCTTCACACAGCGAGGGTGGATCAGTCTCTCACTGAAGCTGCTCTCCAGAGCGGAGAGAGTGTCCTGCAGGGGGCGACACTCATGGTCCAGCATAGATGTGAATCTAGCCAGGACTCTTCTGTCCCCCACCTCCTGCACCGAGTCCAGAGCACAGCCCAGGACGGAGCTGGACTTCTTGATGACTTTGTCCAGTCTCTTCCTCTCCCTCTCTGTGATGCTGCTGCTCCAGCAGGCCACACCTACAGGAGCTGATGCCACCACAGAGTCAGAGAAGGTCTTCAGGAGTGGCCCTGTCAGGAGTGGCCCTGTCAGGAGTGGCCCTGTCACTCCAAAAGACCTGAGTCTCCACAGAAGGTAGAGCCGACTCTGGCTCTTCCTGTACAGTGCGTCTGTGTTATGAGTCCAGTCCAGTTTGTGGTTCAGATGAACACCCAGGTACTTGTATGAGTCACTCTCTCAATGTCCCGTCCCTGGATGTTCACTGGTGAGGGGGCAGTGGGGTGGCGTCTGCGGAAATCCACCACCATCTCCTTGGTCTTCCCCGCGTTGATGAGGAGGTGGGTCCGCTGACACCAGTCCACAAAGTCCTGCGCCAGTCCTCTGTACTCCGCATCATCGTCGTCCGAGATGAGTCCGATGATGGCAGAGTCATCAGAGAACTTCTGCAGGACACAGCTGTCCGTGTCATGTCTGAAGTCTGCAGTGTAAAGGGTGAAGAGAAAGGGCGCGAGGACAGTGCCCTGGGGCCCCCACACTGCAGGTCCGAGTGTCAGACACACAGTCCCGGGCTCTCACAAACTGGGGTCGGTCCGTGAGGTAGTCCAGGATCCACTCTGCAGGTCGTACTCCACACCAGCCGTCTCCAGCTTGTCCCTCAGGAGCTGATGGTGTTGAAGGCGCTGGAGAGATCGAAGAACAGGATCCTAACAGAGCTGCCAGGCTTTTCCAGGTGAGAGAGAGAGCGGTGCAGCAGGGAGATGACGGCGTCCTCCACTCCGATGCCAGGCCGGTCTGCAAACTGCAGCGGGTCCATGGCTGAGCTCACGGTGGAGCAGAGGTGGTCCAGGACCAGCTCCAGTGTCTTAATCAGGTGGGACGTGAGAGCCACCGGCCTGAAGCTGTTGAAGTCCTTGGCGCGCGGTGTCTTAGGCACAGGTACCAGACAGGAGGTCTTCCAGACCTGTGGTACCACCCTCAGCTTCAGGCTCATGTTGAAGACATGCTCCACAACTCCACAGAGTTAATCTGCGCAGGACTGAAGGAGCCTGGAGCTGATGCCTCAGGTCCTGCTGCCTTCCTCACTTTAATCCTCTTCAGCTCACTCCTCACCTGTGCTGCTGTGACAGTCAGTGGTTGGCAGGGGGACTGTGTGCTGGGGGGACGGGTGAGTCCAGGCGAAGTGGGGAGCTGAAGGTCCGGGGCAGTGAAGCGAAGAGGAACAGATGCAGGGCATTGTCCAGCTGTGGAAGAGGGAGCATGCAGCTGTGCAGGGGGAGGGGCGGGTGACCGATCAAATCTCAAGAAGTGAGCATTTAAATCATTCACCCACTGTAGATCCCCCTCTGTCTGGGCAGGGGGGATTTTGAAGCCCAAGATGGTTTTCAGGCTCCTCCACACTCCCTGAATGTTCTTTTGCTGCAGCTGCTCCTCCATCCTCCTCTTGTAGCCGGCCTCAGCCTGCCTGATCTTCCTCCTCAGCTCCTTCTGCACAGTCCTCAGCTCCTCCTTGTTCCCTGACCTGAAGGCTCTCTTCTTCTCCTTCAGCAGAGCCTTCAGTTCACGGTTAATCCACGGCTTGTTGTTTGGAAAACACCGTCCGGGAGGGAACAGTGTTCTCAAAACAGAAGTTGATGTAGTCCGTGATGCACTCTGTGATGGTGTTGATGTCCTCCCCATGTGGGTCATAAAGCTCAGTCCAGACAGTGGTGCTGAAGCAGACCCTCAGAGCCTCCTCGCTCTCAGCAGACCACATCCTTACCTCACGGGACACCACAGGCTGCCTGCGCACGATGGGTTCATACACAGGCCTCAGATGTACAAGGTTGTGGTCCGAGCCCCTGGAGGGAGGGGAGAAGAAGAATAAGCCTCTTTGGTGATGGCAAAAAACAAGTCCAATGTTCTATTCTCTCTGGTGGGGCAGGTGACATACTGGGTGTATGTTGGTAGAACAGAAGAGGGAGAAGCGTGAAGTCACCAGAGACGAGGAAGAGAGCCTGTGGGTGCTGTATTTGCAGCCTACAAGTGCAGGAGAGCAGTGCTTCACAAGCATCTTCAGCATTGGCAGACGGGGCCACATAGACCGCGATCAAAATCACATGTGAGAACTCCCGGGGCAGATAATATGGCCTCATGCCAATAGCCAATAGTTCAATATCCCTGTTACATAGCTGCTCCTTCACTGTGCAGTGTTCGGGTTTGGACCAGCTCGTGTTCACATACACCGCCAGACCTCCACCTCTTTTCTTCCCAGATTCTCTCGTTCTGTCCGCCCGCAGCAGATGAAAATTGTCCAAACCTACAATAGAGTCTGGCATTTCTGCTGTTGACCAGGTCTCTGTGAAAATCAAGACGCTGCTGTCCCTATAAATCCTCTGGGATCGCATGAGGCTCGCTATTTCCGTCATTTTATTTTGAAGGGACCTCACGTTACCCATGACTACGGCGGGAACCGACTTCCTGTTTCCTCCTCTCTTCTCTCGGAGTTTACGTCCAGCCCGTCTGCTTCTCTGCGTTTTCCTTAGGATGTTCGCCGGGATAACGTGACGATCTCCGGGTAAGACGACTGTTCTCCGCAGTTTCATGAGTTCCTCCTTTGTGTAAACACGGTACGGCGCCGGCCGGGGGGCGGGGCAGGAGCCGGGGGGCGGGGCCGGAGCCGGGGGGCGGGGCCGGAGCCGGGGGACTCAGAGCCAAGACACAGCGCCACGACACAACGAAAACACTCAATCCAGCCGAATAAAGTCAAAAACAGTTGAATTAAAAAAGATTCCAGTGCGTGTCCTGATCGTTCGTGAAGTTCCTCTTTCATATAAACGTGTATATAAACGTGTACCGACGACACACCGTACTTTAGCGGTGGCCGGAGGGCACCGGGGGGGGCTGGGCTCACAACAACACAATGAAAAATACTCAAATCCAGCCGAAAAAAGTCAAAACAGTTGAATTAAAAACGATTCCAGCGCGTGTCCCTATCGTACAGTAAAATAGAAAAAATATTTACTAAATAATTAAAAAATATAGCAGATAAAGCACAATAAGTGTGAGAAAAAAGAGGAGCGTTTACACCGGGCTGCTAGTTGTACCAGCGCCTTATGACGTTACCGAGGGCGCAGCAGGTTACCGTGGGCGCAGCAGAGCTCATTCCCTGACATCGTGCAGTCGGCCCAGTTCATGACGGTGCAGGGGGCGGCGCTGAGGGGGCGGAGCTAAGTCCTTCACACTATCATTATCAGGCCTCATGGTTCATCAGCTGCTGCTCATGGTTGGCCCAGGTGCTCTTTGTGAAGTGTTACATTATCGGCCCCTGCTGTAGTCGTATGTCTTCAGAGTGTCTTTTATGCTGGACCGTAATGTGCTCTTTCTACAGTGATGGAGGCGACAGACATAAGCAGAATGATCGTATAATTCCGATAAATAAACTGTCCGTCTGTTGGAATCCTCGCCTTCTTGGATCTCCACTAGTCTGAGATTATTTCTGCGGGACCTGGACTCCAAATCCAGAATTTTTTTCATACTCTTGTTCTCTGCTTTCAGCTCCTGTAACTTGTCCACACAGTCTGAGATAAGCTCCTCCTCCTCAGTGATGCGTGTGAGGCCGCCTCCTCCTCCCGCTCTCAGCTCCAGTATTTTGGCTTCTATTCTTGCCCGTCGTTCGTCTCAGCGGCTTCATGTCACATTTCATTTCACGCAACAGAAGGGCCAACTGTTGTAAATGTATGTCCCGTGCGGGCCCCGGGAGACTGGACTCGGCTGTGTGGTGGCAGGCGGCCCCGCCTCTGTCGTAGCTTGTGGGGAAGTCGTGGTTAAAGTCCTTCAGTTTTAATTGTTTAGTTGACGAATCGTCAGCTCCTTTGCCTCTTCCAGGTTGATTCATCTCTTACAACGTCTTGCTCTTGGTTTGTGGTTGAAAAGGACATTTTAAAGGCAAATATCAGCAGCAGGGCATAAAAGTGCAACTATTGTCTGCGCCATAACCGGAAAAAATGTTTTCCATGTCCATAATATTCCTTTGGACATTATGACGGCGTTGGAATGAGAGACGACTGCTTCTGTCCTCTGTCCCCCAGACTGCATCGGGCCGGCTGAACGGCAGGTTTTACGGCGAGAGCGTGGAAACCCTGTGCATCACGTTCTTTACTCTGGAGTATGTGCTGCGCCTGGTTTCTACACCAAACCTCAACGGCTTTGTACGGAGCATGCTCAACACCGTGGACCTGATCGCCATCCTGCCACACTACCTGCAGATGGTGCTAGAGCGCTTTGAGTACGAGGACATCCATCTGGACTCTGAGGACATCGAGACAGTGGGACGTGTCGGGAAGGTGAGGAATTAAAACCAACCAGAACCATTTAACGTTCTATTGTTGTTCATGAGAAATACTTATAAACCTGACATGGTTCTATTGTTCATGAGAAATACTTATAACCCTGACATAGTTCTATTGTTCATGAGAAATACTTATAAACCTGACATAGTTCTATTGTTCATGAGAAATACTTATAACCCTGACATAGTTCTATTGTTCATGAGAAATACTTATAACCCTGACATAGTTCTATTGTTCATGAGAAATACTTATAACCCTGACATAGTTCTATTGTTCATGAGAAATACTTATAAACCTGACATGGTTCTATTGTTCATGAGAAATACTTATAACCCTGACATAGTTCTATTGTTCATGAGAAATACTTATAACCCTGACATGGTTCTATTGTTCATGAGAAATACTTATAAACCTGACATGGTTCTATTGTTCATGAGAAATACTTATAAACCTGACATGGTTCTATTGTTCATGAGAAATACTTATAAACCTGACATGGTTCTATTGTTCATGAGAAATACTTATAAACCTGACATGGTTCTATTGTTCATGAGAAATACTTATAAACCTGACATGGTTCTATTGTTCATGAGAAATACTTATAAACCTGACATAGTTCTATTGTTAGCGCACAACTCTTGGCGTCTTTTCGCTTGGAGGATCATGATATTTTAAATCTCATAAGATTCTCCTCAAGTCTGCGTTCTTCTCTCAAGATTATGAATAATTTAAGACTCAAACCTTCTCACTAACACTGTCAAAAGACCTTGGGGGCCCGAGCCTTCACCGTCGCGGCCCTCACTCTCTGAACTCGTCTCACTTTCAAAAAACCTGCTCAAATCTCACCTTTTTCTAAACACTTAAAATCCCCACTAATGCTGTTTCCCTCTGAACGTGTTCAGTTTGTCCTGTTTGTCCTCGTGGCTTTCTCTATAATGTCTTTGTGTCCTTAGAAAAACGCTGTTTAAAACAAATGTTTTATTATAGTAGTATTAGTAGTAGTAGTATTGTGTTGTAGTCTTTACTCTTACTTGAGTAATGTCATATAGACATGTTACCCGAGTACAATAGTTGGCTTCTTTACCACCTCTGGAGATGTTCTGTGATCTTCTCCCTGTCGCCCCCTGCAGGTGGGACAGGTGCTGCGGATCATGCGGCTCATGAGGATTTTCAGGATCCTGAAGTTGGCAAGACACTCCACTGGGCTGAGGGCATTCGGCTTCACTCTGCGCCAGTGCTACCAGCAGGTCCGTAAGACTGGATCTTTGACCCAGAACCAGTGCTACCAGCAGGTCCGTAAGACTGGATCTTTGACCCAGAACCAGTGCTACCAGCAGGTCCGTAAGACTGGATCTTTGACCCAGAACCAGTGCTACCAGCAGGTCCGTAAGACTGGATCTTTGACCCAGAACCAGTGCTACCAGCACGTCCGTAAGACTGGATCTTTGACCCAGAACCAGTGCGACCAGCAGGTCTAGATCTTTGACCCAGAACCAGTGCGACCAGCAGGTCTGGATCTTTGACCCAGAACCAGTGCTACCAGCAGGTCGACGTACATACAGTAAATGATCTTCTCAAAATGGGTTGAAGCTGAAAAGCCTTAATATTTTTCGTCTCTCTCTCTGGCCCCTCCCCCCCTCAAAAGACTTAAGACTGGCTTCACATCAAATTTAACGCGTTGATTAAACGATAGTAGCTTGATAGACCTGCTCACCTCTAGTGAACATCTCTGAACATCCTTTGGTAAGTTTATCAGTAGAAGTTATGAATTCTCCAAATAATGTCACTGCATGTTTGTTGACTCAATCCACATGGTCCACGGCGCGCAGGGGCCAGTGCGGGGAGCGGGGCGGGTGCTCCCTCGCACAGGCCACTGAGCACCGTGATCCCCACACGGGCCATGACGCGCTGTGATCTGTCAAGCGAACATGGCGCGCTGTGCTCTGCCGCACGGGCGAACATGGCGCGTCGTGCTCTCCCGTACGCACTCCCCGTGCTCCGCACCCGCACTAATGTTGGCCTAATGCTGAGAGTTTTTTAGCATTTCAAAACAATGACTGCCACAACGATGTATTGAAGCTTCAAAGCAACAAAAAGACAAAATGTAGGTTCAACCCCCCAAGACGAAAAATATTAAATTTTTTCAGCTTCAACCCATTTTGAGATGGTCCCTAAAAGCAGAGCACATGAGGAGAAAGCTGGAGTACCTGAAAAGCAAAAGGAGGAACTTTCTTGAAGGTATTTAAACCAAGATGGAGACAATCAGAGCTACTTTGACCTATTGTGGCCTCATTTGTCACAAAGTCCGGCTATAAACAAAAAAAGGTTTTTTGGGGGAAACACAAAATGTACAAATTTACAAGTTAACTCAGGTACCCCAGCTTTAAAAAACAAATATGCGAGCAGCTCCTCAGGTTCAATCACAATCTTCATGGATCTCCTCCCAGAGCACAGACAGAACCCGTCCGGATGAAGCTCGGATGAAGCTCGGATGAAGCTCGGATGAAGCTCGGATGAAGCTCGGATGAAGCTCGGATGAAGCTCGGATGATGCTCGGATGAAGCTCGGATGAAGCTCGGATGAAGCTCGGATGATGCTCGGATGAAGCTCGGATGAAGCTCGGATGAAGCTCGGATGAAGCTCGGATGAAGCTCGGATGAAGCTCGGATGAAGCTCGGATGAAGCTCGGATGATGCTCGGATGATGCTCGGATGATGCTCGGATGAAGCTCGGATGAAGTTCAGATGAAGCTCAGATGATGCAGATGATGCTCATGGTCTGTGCAGGTGGGCTGTCTCCTGCTCTTCATCGCCATGGGCATCTTCATGTTCTCAGCCATGGTCTACACGGTGGAGCATGACGTGTCCAACACAAACTTCACGTCCATGCCCCACGCCTGGTGGTGGGCCGCGGTGAGTCTGCCAGAGCTTCTCACGACACACTCTTTCATACACCATTTGTTTTTAGTGAAAGTATTAGAACTAGCATAAGACCACATACGATCTAAGTCCGGTTCAAAGGTCAGTGTTGTGACCGCAGAGGTCAGACGAGGGCTAAACGATGGACTCTTCATTTCAGTGTCTCAAACAGGGCTGTTCCCACCACTTTACAGCGAAATGGCTCTTTTCTGTTTACAAAGCTGTGTAAATGTCTTAATGTATGTTTTTTTTCCTGGCCGAGAAGGAGGGTCATAGGGCATGGGGCCCTGGGGCATGGGGCCCTGGGACCCTGGGGCATGGGACCCTGGGACATGGGACCCTGGGGCATGGGGCCCTGGGGCATGGGACCCTGGGGCATGGGGCCCTGGGACCCTGGGGCATGGGACCCTGGGGCATGGGGCCCTGGGACCCTGGGGCATGGGACCCTGGGGCATGGGACCCTGGGACATGGGGCCCTGGGACATGGGGCCCTGGGACATGGGGCCCTGGGACATGGGGCCCTGGGACATGGGACATTGACCCTCGTTCCTATTGACATCGTTTAATCTGTTTTTCACTGTCGCCGTCCGAGACAACGGCTGTTGTGATTTTGGGCGTTATAAAAATTGAATAGAATAAAAATTAACCTGAACCTGCAGAAGTCCTGGTTGTGACGTTTCAGTCCTGTTTGTGACGTTTCGGTCCTGGTTGTGAAGTTTCGGTCCTGGTTGTGACGTTTCGGTCCTGGTTGTGATGTTTCGGTCCTGGTTGTGATGTTTCGGTCCTGGTTGTGATGTTTCGGTCCTGGTTGTGATGTCTCAGTCCTGGTTGTGATGTGATGTTTCGGTCCTGGTTGTGACGTTTCGGTCCTGGTTGTGAAGTTTCGATCCTGGTTGTGATGTTTCAGTCCTGGTTGTGATGTTTCGGTCCTGGTTGTGTTGTGATGTTTCGGTCCTGGTTGTGTTGTGATGTTTCGGTCCTGGTTGTGACGTTTCGGTCCTGGTTGTGACGTTTCAGTCCTGGTTGTGACGTTTCGGTCCTGGTTGTGACGTTTCAGTCCTGGTTTTGATGCTTCGGTCCTGGTTGTGTTGTGATGTTTCGGTCCTGGTTGTGACGTTTCGGTCCTGGTTGTGACGTTTCGGTCCTGGTTGTGACGTTTCGGTCCTGGTTGTGATGTTTCGGTCCTGGTTGTGATGTCTCGGTCCTGGTTGTGATGTGATGTTTCTGTCCTGGTTGTGATGTGATGTTTCGGTCCTGGTTGTGACGTTTCGGTCCTGGTTGTGACGTTTCGGTCCTGGTTGTGACGTTTCAGTCCTGGTTGTGACGTTTCAGTCCTGGTTGTGTTGTGATGTTTCGGTCCTGGTTGTGTTGTGATGTTTCGGTCCTGGTTGTGTTGTGATGTTTCGGTCCTGGTTGTGACGTTTCGGTCCTGGTTGTGACGTTTCGGTCCTGGTTGTGACGTTTCGGTCCTGGTTATGACGTTTCGGTCCTGGTTTTGATGCTTCGGTCCTGGTTGTGTTGTGATGTTTCGGTCCTGGTTGTGACGTTTCGGTCCTGGTTGTGACGTTTCGGTCCTGGTTTTGATGTTTCGGTCCTGGTTGTGTTGTGACGTTTCGGTCCTGGTTGTGACGTTTCGGTCCTGGTTGTGACGTTTCGGTCCTGGTTGTGATGTTTCGGTCCTGGTTGTGATGTGATGTTTCAGTCCTGGTTGTGATGTGATGTTTCAGTCCTGGTTGTGACGTTTCGGTCCTGGTTGTGACGTTTCGGTCCTGGTTGTGCTGTTTCGGTCCTGGTTGTGATGTTTCAGTCCTGGTTGTGATGTGATGTTTCTGTCCTGGTTGTGATGTGATGTTTCTGTCCTGGTTGTGATGTTTCGGTCCTGGTTGTGACGTTTCGGTCCTGGTTGTGATGTTTCGGTCCTGGTTGTGACGTTTGTCCTGGTTGTGACGTTTCGGTCCTGGTTGTGATGTTTCGGTCCTGGTTGTGACGTTTCGGTCCTGGTTGTGACGTTTCGGTCCTGGTTGTGACGTTTCAGTCCTGGTTGTGACGTTTCGGTCCTGGTTGTGATGTTTCAGTCCTGGTTGTGATGTGATGTTTCTGTCCTGGTTGTAATGTTTCAGTCCTGGTTGTGATGTGATGTTTCGGTCCTAGTTGTGAAGTTTCGGTCCTGGTTGTGACGTTTCGGTCCTGGTTGTGACGTTTCAGTCCTGGTTGTGATGTTTCAGTCCTGGTTGTGACGTTTCGGTCCTGGTTGTGACGTTTCAGTCCTGGTTGTGACGTTTCGGTCCTGGTTGTGATGTTTCAGTCCTGGTTGTGATGTGATGTTTCTGTCCTGGTTGTAATGTTTCAGTCCTGGTTGTGATGTGATGTTTCGGTCCTAGTTGTGAAGTTTCGGTCCTGGTTGTGACGTTTCGGTCCTGGTTGTGACGTTTCAGTCCTGGTTGTGACGTTTCAGTCCTGGTTGTGACGTTTCAGTCCTGGTTGTGATGTTTCAGTCCTGTTTGTGACGTTTCGGTCCTGGTTGTGACGTTTCGGTCCTGGTTGTGACGTTTCGGTCCTGGTTGTGATGTTTCGGTCCTGGTTGTGATGTTTCGGTCCTGGTTGTGATGTTTCGGTCCTGGTTGTGATGTGATGTTTCTGTCCTGGTTGTGATGTGATGTTTCGGTCCTGGTTGTGATGTGATGTTTCGGTCCTGGTTGTGACGTTTCGGTCCTGGTTGTGAAGTTTCGGTCCTGGTTGTGACGTTTCGGTCCTGGTTGTGACGTTTCGGTCCTGGTTGTGACGTTTCAGTCCTGTTTGTGACGTTTCGGTCCTGGTTGTGATGTTTCGGTCCTGGTTGTGTTGTGATGTTTCGGTCCTGGTTGTGACGTTTCGGTCCTGGTTGTGACGTTTCGGTCCTGGTTGTGACGTTTCGGTCCTGGTTGTGACGTTTCGGTCCTGGTTGTGACGTTTCGGTCCTGGTTGTGATGTTTCGGTCCTGGTTGTGACGTTTCGGTCCTGGTTGTGATGTTTCGGTCCTGGTTGTGACGTTTCGGTCCTGGTTGTGACGTTTCAGTCCTGGTTGTGACGTTTCGGTCCTGGTTGTGATGTTTCAGTCCTGGTTGTGATGTGATGTTTCTGTCCTGGTTGTAATGTTTCAGTCCTGGTTGTGATGTGATGTTTCGGTCCTAGTTGTGAAGTTTCGGTCCTGGTTGTGACGTTTCGGTCCTGGTTGTGACGTTTCAGTCCTGGTTGTGATGTTTCAGTCCTGGTTGTGACGTTTCAGTCCTGGTTGTGACGTTTCAGTCCTGGTTGTGATGTGATGTTTCAGTCCTGTTTGTGACGTTTCGGTCCTGGTTGTGACGTTTCGGTCCTGGTTGTGACGTTTCGGTCCTGGTTGTGACGTTTCGGTCCTGGTTGTGATGTTTCGGTCCTGGTTGTGATGTTTCGGTCCTGGTTGTGATGTTTCGGTCCTGGTTGTGATGTCTCAGTCCTGGTTGTGATGTGATGTTTCTGTCCTGGTTGTGATGTGATGTTTCGGTCCTGGTTGTGACGTTTCGGTCCTGGTTGTGAAGTTTCGGTCCTGGTTGTGACGTTTCAGTCCTGGTTGTGACGTTTCAGTCCTGGTTGTGACGTTTCGGTCCTGGTTGTGTTGTGATGTTTCGGTCCTGGTTGTGTTGTGATGTTTCGGTCCTGGTTGTGACGTTTCGGTCCTGGTTGTGACGTTTCGGTCCTGGTTGTGACGTTTCAGTCCTGTTTGTGACGTTTCGGTCCTGGTTGTGATGTTTCGGTCCTGGTTGTGTTGTGATGTTTCGGTCCTGGTTGTGACGTTTCGGTCCTGGTTGTGACGTTTCGGTCCTGGTTGTGACGTTTCGGTCCTGGTTTTGACGTTTCGGTCCTGGTTGTGTTGTGACGTTTCGGTCCTGGTTGTGACGTTTCGGTCCTGGTTGTGATGTTTCAGTCCTGGTTGTGATGTGATGTTTCAGTCCTGGTTGTGATGTGATGTTTCAGTCCTGGTTGTGACGTTTCGGTCCTGGTTGTGACGTTTCGGTCCTGGTTGTGCTGTTTCGGTCCTGGTTGTGATGTGATGTTTCTGTCCTGGTTGTGATGTGATGTTTCTGTCCTGGTTGTGATGTTTCGGTCCTGGTTGTGACGTTTCGGTCCTGGTTGTGACGTTTCGGTCCTGGTTGTGACGTTTCGGTCCTGGTTGTGACGTTTCGGTCCTGGTTGTGACGTTTCGGTCCTGGTTGTGATGTTTCAGTCCTGGTTGTGATGTGATGTTTCTGTCCTGGTTGTAATGTTTCAGTCCTGGTTGTGATGTGATGTTTCGGTCCTGGTTGTGAAGTTTCGGTCCTGGTTGTGACGTTTCGGTCCTGGTTGTGACGTTTCAGTCCTGGTTGTGACGTTTCAGTCCTGGTTGTGACGTTTCAGTCCTGGTTGTGATGTTTCAGTCCTGGTTGTGATGTGATGTTTCAGTCCTGTTTGTGACGTTTCGGTCCTGGTTGTGAAGTTTCGGTCCTGGTTGTGACGTTTCGGTCCTGGTTGTGACGTTTCGGTCCTGGTTGTGAAGTTTCGGTCCTGGTTGTGACGTTTCGGTCCTGGTTGTGACGTTTCGGTCCTGGTTGTGATGTTTCGGTCCTGGTTGTGTTGTGATGTTTCGGTCCTGGTTGTGACGTTTCGGTCCTGGTTGTGACGTTTCGGTCCTGTTTGTGACGTTTCGGTCCTGGTTGTGAAGTTTCGGTCCTGGTGGTGACGTTTCGGTCCTGGTTGTGACGTTTCGGTCCTGGTTGTGATGTTTCGGTCCTGGTTGTGATGTTTCGGTCCTGGTTGTGATGTTTCGGTCCTGGTTGTGATGTCTCGGTCCTGGTTGTGATGTGATGTTTCTGTCCTGGTTGTGATGTGATGTTTCGGTCCTGGTTGTGACGTTTCGGTCCTGGTTGTGAAGTTTCAGTCCTGGTTGTGATGTTTCGGTCCTGGTAGTGTTGTGATGTTTCGGTCCTGGTTGTGACGTTTCGGTCCTGATTGTGACGTTTCAGTCCTGGTTGTGACGTTTCGGTCCTGGTTATGACGTTTCGGTCCTGGTTGTGACGTTTCGGTCCTGGTTGTGATGTTTCGGTCCTGGTTGTGATGTGATGTTTCAGTCCTGGTTGTGATGTGATGTTTCAGTCCTGGTTGTGACGTTTCGGTCCTGGTTGTGCTGTTTCGGTCCTGGTTGTGATGTTTCAGTCCTGGTTGTGATGTGATGTTTCTGTCCTGGTTGTGACGTTTCGGTCCTGGTTGTGACGTTTGTCCTGGTTGTGACGTTTCAGTCCTGGTTGTGATGTTTCGGTCCTGGTTGTGTTGTGATGTTTCGGTCCTGGTTGTGACGTTTCGGTCCTGGTTGTAATGTTTCGGTCCTGGTTTTGAAGTTTCGGTCCTGGTTGTGACGTTTCAGTCCTGGTTGTGACGTTTCAGTCCTGGTTATGATGTTTCGGTACTGGTTGTGTTGTGATGTTTCGGTCCTGGTTGTGACGTTTCGGTCCTGGTTGTGAAGTTTCGGTCCTGGTTGTGAAGTTTCGGTCCTGGTTGTGACGTTTCGGTCCTGGTTGTGACGTTTCGGTCCTGGTTGTGACGTTTCGGTCCTGGTTGTGATGTTTCGGTCCTGGTTGTGATGTCTCGGTCCTGGTTGTGATGTGATGTTTCTGTCCTGGTTGTGACGTTTCGGTCCTGGTTGTGAAGTTTCAGTCCTGGTTGTGATGTTTCGGTCCTGGTTGTGTTGTGATGTTTCGGTCCTGGTTGTGTTGTGATGTTTCGGTCCTGGTTGTGACGTTTCGGTCCTGGTTGTGACGTTTCGGTCCTGGTTATGACGTTTCAGTCCTGGTTTTGATGCTTCGGTCCTGGTTGTGTTGTGACGTTTCGGTCCTGGTTGTGACGTTTCGGTCCTGGTTGTGATGTTTCGGTCCTGGTTGTGATGTGATGTTTCAGTCCTGGTTGTGATGTGATGTTTCAGTCCTGGTTGTGATGTGATGTTTCAGTCCTGGTTGTGACGTTTCGGTCCTGGTTGTGACGTTTCGGTCCTGGTTGTGCTGTTTCGGTCCTGGTTGTGATGTTTCGGTCCTGGTTGTGATGTGATGTTTCTGTCCTGGTTGTGATGTGATGTTTCTGTCCTGGTTGTGATGTTTCGGTCCTGGTTGTGATGTTTCGGTCCTGGTTGTGACGTTTCGGTCCTGGTTGTGACGTTTCAGTCCTGGTTGTGACGTTTCAGTCCTGGTTTTGATGTTTCGGTCCTGATTGTGTTGTGATGTTTCGATCCTGGTTGTGACGTTTGTCCTGGTTGTGATGTTTCGGTCCTGGTTGTGTTGTGATGTTTCGGTCCTGGTTGTGAAGTTTCGGTCCTGGTTGTGACATTTCGGTCCTGGTTGTGATGTTTCGGTCCTGGTTGTGTTGTGATGTTTCGGTCCTGGTTGTGTTGTGATGTTTCGGTCCTGGTTGTGTTGTGACGTTTCGGTCCTGGTTGTGACGTTTCGGTCCTGGTTTTGACGTTTCGGTCCTGGTTATGACGTTTCGGTCCTGGTTTTGATGCTTCGGTCCTGGTTGTGTTGTGATGTTTCGGTCCTGGTTGTGACGTTTCGGTCCTGGTTTTGATGTTTCGGTCCTGGTTGTGTTGTGACGTTTCGGTCCTGGTTGTGACGTTTCGGTCCTGGTTGTGACGTTTCGGTCCTGGTTGTGATGTTTCGGTCCTGGTTGTGATGTGATGTTTCAGTCCTGGTTGTGATGTGATGTTTCAGTCCTGGTTGTGACGTTTCGGTCCTGGTTGTGACGTTTCGGTCCTGGTTGTGCTGTTTCGGTCCTGGTTGTGATGTTTCAGTCCTGGTTGTGATGTGATGTTTCTGTCCTGGTTGTGATGTGATGTTTCTGTCCTGGTTGTGATGTTTCGGTCCTGGTTGTGACGTTTCGGTCCTGGTTGTGATGTTTCGGTCCTTGTTGTGACGTTTGTCCTGGTTGTGACGTTTCGGTCCTGGTTGTGATGTTTCGGTCCTGGTTGTGACGTTTCGGTCCTGGTTGTGACGTTTCAGTCCTGGTTGTGACGTTTCGGTCCTGGTTGTGATGTTTCAGTCCTGGTTGTGATGTGATGTTTCTGTCCTGGTTGTAATGTTTCAGTCCTGGTTGTGATGTGATGTTTCGGTCCTAGTTGTGAAGTTTCGGTTCTGGTTGTGACGTTTCGGTCCTGGTTGTGACGTTTCAGTCCTGGTTGTGACGTTTCAGTCCTGGTTGTGACGTTTCAGTCCTGGTTGTGATGTGATGTTTCAGTCCTGTTTGTGACGTTTCGGTCCTGGTTGTGACGTTTCGGTCCTGGTTGTGACGTTTCGGTCCTGGTTGTGATGTTTCGGTCCTGGTTGTGATGTTTCGGTCCTGGTTGTGATGTTTCGGTCCTGGTTGTGATGTCTCGGTCCTGGTTGTGATGTGATGTTTCTGTCCTGGTTGTGATGTGATGTTTCGGTCCTGGTTGTGAAGTTTCGGTCCTGGTTGTGACGTTTCGGTCCTGGTTGTGACGTTTCAGTCCTGGTTGTGACGTTTCAGTCCTGGTTGTGACGTTTCGGTCCTGGTTGTGTTGTGATGTTTCGGTCCTGGTTGTGTTGTGATGTTTCGGTCCTGGTTGTGACGTTTCGGTCCTGGTTGTGACGTTTCGGTCCTGGTTGTGACGTTTCGGTCCTGTTTGTGACGTTTCGGTCCTGGTTGTGATGTTTCGGTCCTGGTTGTGTTGTGATGTTTCGGTCCTGGTTGTGACGTTTCGGTCCTGGTTGTGACGTTTCGGTCCTGGTTGTGACGTTTCGGTCCTGGTTGTGATGTTTCGGTCCTGGTTGTGACGTTTGTCCTGGTTGTGACGTTTCGGTCCTGGTTGTGACGTTTCGGTCCTGGTTGTGACGTTTCGGTCCTGGTTGTGACGTTTCGGTCCTGGTTGTGACGTTTCGGTCCTGGTTGTGATGTTTCAGTCCTGGTTGTGATGTGATGTTTCTGTCCTGGTTGTAATGTTTCAGTCCTGGTTGTGATGTGATGTTTCGGTCCTAGTTGTGAAGTTTCGGTCCTGGTTGTGACGTTTCGGTCCTGGTTGTGACGTTTCAGTCCTGGTTGTGATGTTTCAGTCCTGGTTGTGACGTTTCAGTCCTGGTTGTGACGTTTCAGTCCTGGTTGTGATGTGATGTTTCAGTCCTGTTTGTGACGTTTCGGTCCTGGTTGTGACGTTTCGGTCCTGGTTGTGACTTTTCGGTCCTGGTTGTGATGTTTCGGTCCTGGTTGTGATGTTTCGGTCCTGGTTGTGATGTTTCGGTCCTGGTTGTGATGTTTCGGTCCTGGTTGTGATGTCTCAGTCCTGGTTGTGATGTGATGTTTCTGTCCTGGTTGTGACGTTTCGGTCCTGGTTGTGAAGTTTCGGTCCTGGTTGTGACGTTTCAGTCCTGGTTGTGACGTTTCAGTCCTGGTTGTGACGTTTCGGTCCTGGTTGTGTTGTGATGTTTCGGTCCTGGTTGTGTTGTGATGTTTCGGTCCTGGTTGTGACGTTTCGGTCCTGGTTGTGACGTTTCGGTCCTGGTTGTGACGTTTCAGTCCTGTTTGTGACGTTTCGGTCCTGGTTGTGATGTTTCGGTCCTGGTTGTGTTGTGATGTTTCGGTCCTGGTTGTGACGTTTCGGTCCTGGTTGTGACGTTTCGGTCCTGGTTGTGACGTTTCGGTCCTGGTTGTGACGTTTCGGTCCTGGTTGTGTTGTGACGTTTCGGTCCTGGTTGTGACGTTTCGGTCCTGGTTGTGATGTTTCAGTCCTGGTTGTGATGTGATGTTTCAGTCCTGGTTGTGATGTGATGTTTCAGTCCTGGTTGTGACGTTTCGGTCCTGGTTGTGACGTTTCGGTCCTGGTTGTGCTGTTTCGGTCCTGGTTGTGATGTTTCAGTCCTGGTTGTGATGTGATGTTTCTGTCCTGGTTGTGATGTGATGTTTCTGTCCTGGTTGTGATGTTTCGGTCCTGGTTGTGACGTTTCGGTCCTGGTTGTGACGTTTCGGTCCTGGTTGTGACGTTTCGGTCCTGGTTGTGACGTTTCGGTCCTGGTTGTGACGTTTCGGTCCTGGTTGTGACGTTTCGGTCCTGGTTGTGATGTTTCGGTCCTGGTTGTGATGTGATGTTTCTGTCCTGGTTGTAATGTTTCAGTCCTGGTTGTGATGTGATGTTTCGGTCCTGGTTGTGAAGTTTCGGTCCTGGTTGTGACGTTTCGGTCCTGGTTGTGACGTTTCAGTCCTGGTTGTGACGTTTCAGTCCTGGTTGTGACGTTTCAGTCCTGGTTGTGATGTTTCAGTCCTGGTTGTGATGTGATGTTTCAGTCCTGTTTGTGACGTTTCGGTCCTGGTTGTGAAGTTTCGGTCCTGGTTGTGACGTTTCGGTCCTGGTTGTGACGTTTCGGTCCTGGTTGTGAAGTTTCAGTCCTGGTTGTGACGTTTCGGTCCTGGTTGTGATGTTTCGGTCCTGGTTGTGTTGTGATGTTTCGGTCCTGGTTGTGACGTTTCGGTCCTGGTTGTGACGTTTCGGTCCTGTTTGTGACGTTTCGGTCCTGGTTGTGAAGTTTCGGTCCTGGTTGTGACGTTTCGGTCCTGGTTGTGACGTTTCGGTCCTGGTTGTGATGTTTCGGTCCTGGTTGTGATGTTTCGGTCCTGGTTGTGATGTCTCGGTCCTGGTTGTGATGTGATGTTTCTGTCCTGGTTGTGATGTGATGTTTCGGTCCTGGTTGTGACGTTTCGGTCCTGGTTGTGAAGTTTCAGTCCTGGTTGTGATGTTTCGGTCCTGGTTGTGTTGTGATGTTTCGGTCCTGGTTGTGACGTTTCGGTCCTGATTGTGACGTTTCAGTCCTGGTTGTGACGTTTCGGTCCTGGTTATGACGTTTCGGTCCTGGTTGTGACGTTTCGGTCCTGGTTGTGATGTGATGTTTCAGTCCTGGTTGTGATGTGATGTTTCAGTCCTGGTTGTGACGTTTCGGTCCTGGTTGTGCTGTTTCGGTCCTGGTTGTGATGTTTCAGTCCTGGTTGTGATGTGATGTTTCTGTCCTGGTTGTGACGTTTCGGTCCTGGTTGTGACGTTTGTCCTGGTTGTGACGTTTCAGTCCTGGTTGTGATGTTTCGGTCCTGGTTGTGTTGTGATGTTTCGGTCCTGGTTGTGACGTTTCGGTCCTGGTTGTAATGTTTCGGTCCTGGTTTTGAAGTTTCGGTCCTGGTTGTGACGTTTCAGTCCTGGTTGTGACGTTTCAGTCCTGGTTATGATGTTTCGTCCTGGTTGTGTTGTGATGTTTCGGTCCTGGTTGTGACGTTTCGGTCCTGGTTGTGACGTTTCGGTCCTGGTTGTGAAGTTTCGGTCCTGGTTGTGAAGTTTCGGTCCTGGTTGTGACGTTTCGGTCCTGGTTGTGACGTTTCGGTCCTGGTTGTGACGTTTCGGTCCTGGTTGTGATGTTTCAGTCCTGGTTGTGATGTCTCGGTCCTGGTTGTGATGTGATGTTTCTGTCCTGGTTGTGACGTTTCGGTCCTGGTTGTGAAGTTTCAGTCCTGGTTGTGATGTTTCGGTCCTGGTTGTGTTGTGATGTTTCGGTCCTGGTTGTGTTGTGATGTTTCGGTCCTGGTTGTGACGTTTCGGTCCTGGTTGTGACGTTTCGGTCCTGGTTATGACGTTTCAGTCCTGGTTTTGATGCTTCGGTCCTGGTTGTGTTGTGACGTTTCGGTCCTGGTTGTGACGTTTCGGTCCTGGTTGTGATGTTTCGGTCCTGGTTGTGATGTGATGTTTCAGTCCTGGTTGTGATGTGATGTTTCAGTCCTGGTTGTGATGTTTCGGTCCTGGTTGTGACGTTTCGGTCCTGGTTGTGCTGTTTCGGTCCTGGTTGTGATGTTTCAGTCCTGGTTGTGATGTGATGTTTCTGTCCTGGTTGTGATGTGATGTTTCTGTCCTGGTTGTGATGTTTCGGTCCTGGTTGTGATGTTTCGGTCCTGGTTGTGACGTTTCGGTCCTGGTTGTGACGTTTCAGTCCTGGTTGTGACGTTTCAGTCCTGGTTTTGATGTTTCGGTCCTGATTGTGTTGTGATGTTTCGGTCCTGGTTGTGACGTTTGTCCTGGTTGTGATGTTTCGGTCCTGGTTGTGTTGTGATGTTTCGGTCCTGGTTGTGAAGTTTCGGTCCTGGTTGTGACATTTCAGTCCTGGTTGTGACGTTTCGGTCCTGGTTATGACGTTTCGGTCCTGGTTATGACGTTTCGGTCCTGGTTGTGTTGTGATGTTTCGGTCCTGGTTGTGACGTTTCGGTCCTGGTTGTAATGTTTCGGTCCTGGTTGTGAAGTTTCGGTCCTGGTTGTGACGTTTCGGTCCTGGTTGTGACGTTTCAGTCCTGGTTGTGACGTTTCGGTCCTGGTTATGACGTTTCGGTCCTGGTTGTGTTGTGATGTTTCGGTCCTGGTTGTGACGTTTCGGTCCTGGTTGTAATGTTTCGGTCCTGGTTGTGACATTTCAGTCCTGGTTGTGACGTTTCAGTCCTGGTTATGACGTTTCGGTCCTGGTTGTGTTGTGATGTTTCGATCCTGGTTGTGATGTTTCAGGCCTGGTTGTGATGGTCCTGGTTGTAACGTTTCAGTCCTGGTTGTGTTGTGATGTTTCGGTCCTGGTTGTGTTGTGATGTTTCGGTCCTGGTTGTGATGTGATGTTTCTGTCCTGGTTGTGATGTGATGTTTCAGTCCTGGTTGTGATGTTTCGGTCCTGGTTGTGACGTTTCGGTCCTGGTTGTGACGTTTCAGTCCTGGTTGTGACGTTTCAGTCCTGGTTTTGATGTGATGTTTCGGTCCTGGTTGTGATGTGATGTTTCTGTCCTGGTTGTGATGTGATGTTTCAGTCCTGGTTGTGACGTTTCGGTCCTGGTTGTGACGTTTCGGTCCTGGTTGTGACGTTTCAGTCCTGGTTGTGACGTTTCAGTCCTGGTTTTGATGTTTCGGTCCTGATTGTGTTGTGATGTTTTGATCCTGGTTGTGATGTTTCAGTCCTGGTTGTGACGTTTCAGGCCAGCATCTCCACTGTGGGCTATGGAGACATGTTCCCGGAGACAAACTTGGGCCGGATCTTTGCGTTCGGCTGCATCTCCTTCGGGATCATCCTGAATGGAATGCCCATCTCCGTCCTCTACAACAAGTTCTCAGATTACTACGCCAAGCTCAAGTCCAACGAGTACACGGCCCTGAGCCAGGCCCGCGGGAGGGTGCACTTCACCCAGCGGGCACTGAGAAGGCTGGCACAGAAGAGCAAAGCCTGACCGGTCCAGCAGGGGTCAGGGAGGCATATGTGCTGCCACTGTGCCACAGAGCAGCACCCCGGACAGTTCTACATCACTTTGTACATGTGACTAATACAGAATAAGCAGTGGTAGAAAGAGTACTGCAAATATGTTTAAAATGTACACAATAAAAAGTATACATGAAAAAATACTATTCGAAGCACTGGTTATTTTTTATAGTTTAGTTGCAACTCAAATTAATGACATTTTGTATAAAACATTATCAATTTAAAGCTCCACAAATAAACCAGACTCCACATAAAGAGTTAATTTACTAAAGTAATTGATGGCTTTTGATACATCAACATGAGCTGCTTTCAGTGGTAAACGTGTTCACTGTGTACATGTACACGGTGTACATGTACACGGTGTACACCACAGTACACTGTGTACACCACCGTGTACATGTACACGGTGTACACCACAGTACACTGTGTACACCACCGTGTACATGTACACTGTGTACACCACCGTACACTGTGTACACCACCGTGTACACCACAGTACACTGTGGTGTACATGTACACTACAGTGTGGAGTTCTTTGAGGGCTTTCTTTTCACTGTTCATGTATGTGTTCATGTATGCTCATGTATGTTCATGTATGTTCATGTATGCTCATGTATGTTCATGTATGTTCATGTATGCTCATGTATGTTCATGTATGTTCATGTATGTGCTCATGTATGTTCATGTATGCTCATGTATGCTCATGTATGCTCATGTATGCTCATGTATGCTCATGTATGTGCTCATGTATGTGCTCATGTATGTGCTCATGTATGTTCATGTATGCTCATGTATGTTCATGTATGCTCATGTATGTGCTCATGTATGCTCATGTATGTTCATGTATGTTCATGTATGCCCTCTGCTGGTCAGAGTGGGTAGTGTAGAACAGTATGAAACGCTTTCTAACTAAATTATATTTATAAATGTGTGACCTGTAAAATAAAGTTTGATACGTCTGGACTTTTTGGTGTAAGATTCCACTGCTTTGACTTTAAGCAGCTTCAGAACAACGTTTTTATTAAGACCATTTACTCAATATTCAAATATATATTTGCACATCTCAAACAACAATTACGATCCACATTCTTGGATCTCGACCTCGACTAAACCGTTCCAGTCTGTGAATGACACCTTCAGAGAGAAGTACTGGAGTACATGCTCCTGGTACTGGAGTACATGCTCCTGGTCCAGGTCCCACTGAACATACAACAGTCAGCAGGAGGCTCCGGTCAGCAGGAGGCTCCGGTCAGCAGGAGGCTCCAGAGGCGTGGCAGCTCAGTGCTGGTCCTGCTGAAGGCCCCTGGGTCTAGGCGAGCTTCTGCAGCAGGATGTGGGCCCCCTGGTTGGTTCCACGGCTCTGCTCCAGCTCTGGGACCAGGGGCCTCAGAGCAGACTTCACCTCGTCCACCAGCGACGGGTCAGAGCTGCTCAACAGACTGCAACAGGCCACACGTCAATCATCCCATTGTCACAAGGACTGCGCGTGCCCCGTGTGCGCGTGCCCCGTGTGCGTGCGTCCCGTGTGCGTGCCCTGTGTGCGTGCGTGCCCTATGTGCGTCCCGTGTGCGCGCGTGCCCCGTGTGCGCGTCCCGAGTGCGCGCCCCGTGTGCGCGCCCCGTGTGTGTGTCCTCACCAGCTCAGCACCATAGCTCCACGGTTCACTCGAGCCCACGTCTGCAGATTGTCTGTCCCCACAGTGTCCACCAGGATCCGGCCGAAGCGCTCTGGACACAGACAAGAAGTAAACACAACTTTACTCTGCCGCTTTACACCCGTGTGTACCTGGTGTGTGTAAGTGACCCGTGTGTACCTGGTGTGTGTAAGTGACCCGTGTGTACTTGGTGTGTGTAAGTGACCCGTGTGTACTTGGTGTGTGTAAGTGACCCGTGTGTAAGTGACCAGAGTGTGTAAGTGACCCGTGTGTACCTGGTGTGTGTAAGTGACCCGTGTGTACCTGGTGTGTGTAAGTGACCCGTGTGTACCTGGTGTGTGTAAGTGACCCGTGTGTACCTGGTGTGTGTAAGTGACCCGTGTGTACCTGGTGTGTGTAAGTGACCCGTGTGTACCTGGTGTGTGTAAGTGACCCGTGTGTACCTGGTGTGTGTAAGTGACCCGTGTGTGTAAGTGACCCGTGTGTGTAAGTGACCCGTGTGTACCTGGTGTGTGTAAGTGACCCGTGTGTACCTGGTGTGTGTAAGTGACCCGTGTGTACCTGGTGTGTGTAAGTGACCCGTGTGTACCTGGTGTGTGTAAGTGACCCGTGTGTACTTGGTGTGTGTAAGTGACCCGTGTGTACCTGGTGTGTGTAAGTGACCCGTGTGTGTAAGTGACCCGTGTGTACCTGGTGTGTGTAAGTGACCCGTGTGTACCTGGTGTGTGTAAGTGACCCGTGTGTACCTGGTGTGTGTAAGTGACCCGTGTGTACCTGGTGTGTGTAAGTGACCCGTGTGTACCTGGTGTGTGTAAGTGACCCGTGTGTACCTGGTGTGTGTAAGTGACCCGTGTGTACCTGGTGTGTGTAAGTGACCCGTGTGTACCTGGTGTGTGTAAGTGACCCGTGTGTACCTGGTGTGTGTAAGTGACCCGTGTGTACCTGGTGTGTGTAAGTGACCCGTGTGTACCTGGTGTGTGTAAGTGACCCGTGTGTACCTGGTGTGTGTAAGTGACCCGTGTGTACCTGGAGTGTGTAAGTGACCAGAGTGTGTAAGTGACCCGTGTGTGTAAGTGACCCGTGTGTACCTGGTGTGTGTAAGTGACCCGTGTGTACCTGGTGTGTGTAAGTGACCCGTGTGTACCTGGTGTGTGTAAGTGACCCGTGTGTACCTGGTGTGTGTAAGTGACCCGTGTGTACCTGGTGTGTGTAAGTGACCCGTGTGTACCTGGTGTGTGTAAGTGACCCGTGTGTACCTGGTGTGTGTAAGTGACCCGTGTGTACCTGGTGTGTGTAAGTGACCCGTGTGTACTTGGTGTGTGTAAGTGACCCGTGTGTACCTGGAGTGTGTAAGCGACCCGTGTGTGTAAGTGACCCGTGTGTACCTGGTGTGTGTAAGCGACCCGTGTGTGTAAGTGACCCGTGTGTACCTGGTGTGTGTAAGTGACCCGTGTGTACCTGGTGTGTGTAAGTGACCCGTGTGTACCTGGTGTGTGTAAGTGACCCGTGTGTACCTGGTGTGTGTAAGTGACCCGTGTGTGTAAGTGACCCGTGTGTACCTGGTGTGTGTAAGTGACCCGTGTGTACTTGGTGTGTGTAAGTGACCCGTGTGTACCTGGTGTGTGTAAGTGACCCGTGTGTACCTGGTGTGTGTAAGTGACCCGTGTGTACCTGGTGTGTGTAAGTGACCCGTGGGTACCTGGAGTGTGTAAGTGACCAGAGTGTGTAAGTGACCCGTGTGTACCTGGTGTGTGTAAGTGACCCGTGTGTAAGTGACCCGTGGGTACCTGGAGTGTGTAAGTGACCAGAGTGTGTAAGTGACCCGTGTGTACCTGGTGTGTGTAAGTGACCCGTGTGTACCTGGTGTGTGTAAGTGACCCGTGTGTACCTGGTGTGTGTAAGTGACCCGTGTGTACCTGGTGTGTGTAAGTGACCCGTGTGTACCTGGTGTGTGTAAGTGACCCGTGTGTACCTGGTGTGTGTAAGTGACCCGTGTGTACCTGGAGTGTGTAAGTGACCCGTGTGTACCTGGTTTGTGTAAGTGACCCGTGTGTACCTGGTGTGTGTAAGTGACCCGTGTGTGTAAGTGACCCGTGTGTACCTGGTGTGTGTAAGTGACCCGTGTGTGTAAGTGACCCGTGTGTACCTGGTGTGTGTAAGTGACCCGTGTGTACTTGGTGTGTGTAAGTGACCCGTGTGTACCTGGTGTGTGTAAGTGACCCGTGTGTACTTGGTGTGTGTAAGTGACCCGTGTGTACCTGGTGTGTGTAAGTGACCCGTGTGTGTAAGTAACCCGTGTGTACCTGGTGTGTGTAAGTGACCCGTGTGTACCTGGTGTGTGTAAGTGACCCGTGTGTACCTGGTGTGTGTAAGTGACCCGTGTGTACCTGGTGTGTGTAAGTGACCCGTGTGTACCTGGTGTGTGTAAGTGACCCGTGTGTACCTGGTGTGTGTAAGTGACCCGTGTGTACCTGGTGTGTGTAAGTGACCCGTGTGTACCTGGTGTGTGTAAGTGACCCGTTTGTACCTGGTGTGTGTAAGTGACCCGTGTGTACCTGGTGTGTGTAAGTGACCCGTGTGTACCTGGAGTGTGTAAGTGACCCGTGTGTACCTGGTTTGTGTAAGTGACCCGTGTGTACCTGGTGTGTGTAAGTGACCCGTGTGTACCTGGTGTGTGTAAGTGACCCGTGTGTACCTGGTGTGTGTAAGTGACCCGTGTGTACTTGGTGTGTGTAAGTGACCCGTGTGTACCTGGTGTGTGTAAGTGACCCGTGTGTACCTGGTGTGTGTAAGTGACCCGTGTGTACCTGGTGTGTGTAAGTGACCCGTGTGTACCTGGTGTGTGTAAGTGACCCGTGTGTACCTGGTGTGTGTAAGTGACCCGTGTGTGTAAGTGACCCGTGTGTGTAAGTGACCCGTGTGTACCTGGTGTGTGTAAGTGACCCGTGTGTACCTGGTGTGTGTAAGTGACCCGTGTGTACCTGGTGTGTGTAAGTGACCCGTGTGTACCTGGTGTGTGTAAGTGACCCGTGTGTACTTGGTGTGTGTAAGTGACCCGTGTGTACTTGGTGTGTGTAAGTGACCCGTGTGTACCTGGTGTGTGTAAGTGACCCGTGTGTACCTGGTGTGTGTAAGTGACCCGTGTGTACCTGGTGTGTGTAAGTGACCCGTGTGTACCTGGTGTGTGTAAGTGACCCGTGTGTGTAAGTGACCCGTGTGTACCTGGTGTGTGTAAGTGACCCGTGTGTACTTGGTGTGTGTAAGTGACCCGTGTGTACCTGGTGTGTGTAAGTGACCCGTGTGTGTAAGTAACCCGTGTGTACCTGGTGTGTGTAAGTGACCCGTGTGTACCTGGTGTGTGTAAGTGACCCGTGTGTACCTGGTGTGTGTAAGTGACCCGTGGGTACCTGGAGTGTGTAAGTGACCAGAGTGTGTAAGTGACCCGTGTGTACCTGGTGTGTGTAAGTGACCCGTGTGTAAGTGACCCGTGGGTACCTGGAGTGTGTAAGTGACCAGAGTGTGTAAGTGACCCGTGTGTACCTGGTGTGTGTAAGTGACCCGTGTGTACCTGGTGTGTGTAAGTGACCCGTGTGTACCTGGTGTGTGTAAGTGACCCGTGTGTACCTGGTGTGTGTAAGTGACCGGTTTGTACCTGGTGTGTGTAAGTGACCCGTGTGTACCTGGTGTGTGTAAGTGACCCGTGTGTACCTGGAGTGTGTAAGTGACCCGTGTGTACCTGGTTTGTGTAAGTGACCCGTGTGTACCTGGTGTGTGTAAGTGACCCGTGTGTGTAAGTGACCCGTGTGTACCTGGTGTGTGTAAGTGACCCGTGTGTGTAAGTGACCCGTGTGTACCTGGTGTGTGTAAGTGACCCGTGTGTACTTGGTGTGTGTAAGTGACCCGTGTGTACCTGGTGTGTGTAAGTGACCCGTGTGTACTTGGTGTGTGTAAGTGACCCGTGTGTGTAAGTAACCCGTGTGTACCTGGTGTGTGTAAGTGACCCGTGTGTACCTGGTGTGTGTAAGTGACCCGTGTGTACCTGGTGTGTGTAAGTGACCCGTGGGTACCTGGAGTGTGTAAGTGACCAGAGTGTGTAAGTGACCCGTGTGTACCTGGTGTGTGTAAGTGACCCGTGTGTACCTGGTGTGTGTAAGTGACCCGTGTGTACCTGGTGTGTGTAAGTGACCCGTGTGTACCTGGTGTGTGTAAGTGACCCGTGTGTACCTGGTGTGTGTAAGTGACCCGTTTGTACCTGGTGTGTGTAAGTGACCCGTGTGTACCTGGTGTGTGTAAGTGACCCGTGTGTACCTGGAGTGTGTAAGTGACCCGTGTGTACCTGGTTTGTGTAAGTGACCCGTGTGTACCTGGTGTGTGTAAGTGACCCGTGTGTACCTGGTGTGTGTAAGTGACCCGTGTGTACCTGGTGTGTGTAAGTGACCCGTGTGTACCTGGTGTGTGTAAGTGACCCGTGTGTACCTGGTGTGTGTAAGTGACCCGTGTGTACCTGGTGTGTGTAAGTGACCCGTGTGTACCTGGTTTGTTGGCCTCAGCCAGAGTGAGGTCCTGCTCCAGGAGCCACTTGAGCAGCAGGTGACCCGCCGGGTGCTCCGCCAGGTGCAGCTGGGCCACACATGACATAAAGAGAGAAGATGGTGAGATCAGGTTCAGAAGGAAATGTTTGGCTCTTTGCTGCAGAGGCTGAAACTATTGATACAAATATCTTTCTTCACTGAACTTAATGAAGTCTAATGTCAAATCAAATGAAATCAAATGATTAGATTCTCAACAACAGATCATGAACCAACTGTTTCCTGCACAAACATCAAACTCATTCTGACTCATGTTGTTAAGGCTTAAAATACAAACACAGCTCCTCCTTTTGTCCTTAAAGAACAGGACCCTCACCTGTCAGTATGCCCTGCCCTCTGCCTCACCTGTCAGTATGCCCTGCCCTCTGCCTCACCTGTCAGTATGCCCTGCCCTCTGCCTCACCTGTCAGTATGCCCTGCCCTCTGCCTCACCTGTCAGTATGCTCTGCCCTCTGCCTCACCTGTCAGTCTGATCTGCCCCCTCCCTCACCTGCCAGTATGCCCTTCTCGGCCTCACTTGTCCGTCTGGTCCGCCCCCTCTCACACCTGTCACTATGCCCTTCTCGGCCTCACCTGTCCATTTGCACCGCCCGGCTGTAGCTCCTCCTTGGCGAGCTGGGCCACGGCGCTCATGGCGGGCCTGAGGTCTCCACATGCTGAGGCCAGGATGTCGCTGACCGTCACACAGCTGGCTTTGTCTGTGGCCATGTCTGGGGCGTGGTCACACAGGTGCTGGAGCAGCGCCGGAGAGACCGCCTCCAGCAACTCCCGCCTCCGCAGACCCGCCTCCTTTTTACTGTAACATGCAACCGGTCAGTACATCCGTCTGTGGTCAAGACAAGCTCGGTCAGTACATCCGTCTGTGGTCAAGACAAGCTCGGTCAGTACATCAGTCTGTGGTCAAGACAAGCTCGGTCAGTACATCCGTCTGTGGTCAAGACAAGCTCGGTCAGTACATCCGTCTGTGGTCAAGACAAGCTTGGTCAGTACATCCGTCTGTGGTCAAGACAAGCTCGGTCAGTACATCAGTCTGTGGTCAAGACAAGCTTGGTCAGTACATCCGTCTGTGGTCAAGACAAGCTCGGTCAGTACATCCGTCTGTGGTCAAGACAAGCTTGGTCAGTACATCAGTCTTTTTTCAGGAATGATATGACTGTATATTTCGGGCAGGAGCACTCCTGAATAAAAGCACCTGTCAATAAGCCGCAGGTGCCCACGTTATAAGGCGAGATATTTACACATAAACTACACGTTAGTGATGCGGCAGTTAAACCGTGGGTGTCATTAGATCAGTGCTTCTCAATTATTTTCAGATAATGTTAATTGTATCTCATGAAACATTAGACACTCAAAACACATTTGAGGAGCAGCAGAAGCAGAAAACTTTTTTTTGGTGACGTCATTTCCGGTGAGTGTGTCGTGTTTTCAGAGCTGTTCGTTCTTAGAGCCTTTTACCGATTAATCCACAAATTATACACACTATTTACGCATCACATACACAAAAGTGAGCGTTTGATTTCCCTGCAAACAATCCGGAGCCTCAAGCCGCTCGCTTTTCAGTATTTCGTGGATTAAAAGCCCTCCTCACTCTCTAGCTCCAGCCTGAACTAGCCTAGCCGCTAGCGTCATGGCTGGATCTACCTTTACCTGTTTGAGCTGTCATATGTCGAGTCAGAACCCTGGCTCCTTCTCTGATGATAGGTGCGTGAAGTGCAGTGTAGTGGTAGCTTTCGAGGCCAGGGTTACGGAGTTAGAAGCGCGGATCCGCTGTTTAGAGGAGCTAAAGTCCAGTTATAGTTCGGTTTTAGCACGAGGGCTACCGGACCGCGCTGCAGGGCGTAGCATTAGCAGTAAGGCCGAGCTCAGCCCCTCAGCGTCTCCCGTGCAGCCGGGACTAGACCAGGAACAGAATAGGGACCAATTTGTGACAGTTCGGAGGGGACAAGGCGCTAAACGCCGAACCTCAGAGCGCCGTGAGCTTCACGTCTATAATAGGTTTTCTCCCCTCAGCGATCACACGCCCGCTGAACACACGAGAGAAACTCTTGTAATCGGGAGTTCTATTGTCAGAGACGTGAAGCTGCCAGCTGCTAGCGTTAGGTGTTACCCGGGGGCCAGAATGGGTGACATCGAAGGAAACCTTAGGATCTTAAAGCAGAGTAGGACCCGTTTCCGGCGAGTCGTGATTCACGCAGGCGGTAACGACGCCCGGCGGAGACAATCAGAGGTGCTCAAAGTTCAAGTAGCCGCGGTGTGTGACCTAGCGAAGTCGATGTCAGACACTGTAATATTTTCTGGTCCCCTGCCCAATCGGATCAATGCTGAATTGTACAGCCGTCTCTCAGCATCAACAGCTGGTTATCCAGATGGTGCCCTCAAAACAACATTGTCTTTATTGATAACTGGAGTGCGTTTTGGGGAAAGCCCGGGCTCATACGCAGGGATGGCCCCTCCCACTTCGGAGGGTACATCCCTATTAGTTCGGAATTTGACCGATAGTCTTAGTCGTGTTAAGTGACCATCTAGGGATGAGCCCCAGGTGCAGAGCAGCAGTTCAAGACGCTCCTCTGTCGCTGAACTCTCGCCCGTTCTGTCACATGTGAAGTGTTCAGATTCAAGACAGATAGAGACTGTGTGTGTCCCTCGTGTCCCTCGTGTCCCTCGTACAAATAATGCCAAAAAGTCACATCTCAGAAAAAATATTTCAGGCGTCAGACCAAATAACTTAAGGAAAATAACAATCACAAATGACACAAATATACAAATGAATAAACACGTAAAATGTGGACGGCTAAACATTAGAGCAATTTCCTTCAAATCGCTCTTAGTGAATGAATTAATTAGTGACTATAACATAGATCTTCTAGCTCTAACTGAAACGTGGCTTCAACAAGACGATTATGTCAGACCCCACACCCACCCATGTTAACCCCTCCCACCCATGTTAACTTTCAGACTGCCAGGAGCACAGGCCGAGGTGGTGGTGTGGCAGTGATCTCACACTCAAGCGACTCATGAGCCCTAAAACTAACAATGCATTTCACTCATTTGAAAGCCTCATGTGTCAATCACATGTCCAAATATGAAAAACCAAAAAAGGAGTTTTGTTCGTAGTTATCTACCGACCTCCTGGTCCCTACTCAGAGTTTTTAACAGAGTTTTCTGACTTTATATCAAACTTAGAGTTAGCCTGGGATAAAATAGTTATAGCTGGAGACTTTAATATCCACGTGAACATGAGTGATGACGCTCTCAGTAATGCCTTCAGCGCCTTGTTAGACAGCACTGGTTTCACTCAGAATGTAAATAAAGGGACTCACAAGAACATTCTGGATCTTGTCCTAACGTATGGAACAGAGATTAGTGACCTCATTGTCTTCACTCAAAACTCTATATTGTCAGATCATTTCCTAATTACCTTTCAGTTTATTCTTAAAGATCATCCAGTCCCACAAAATAAAGTTATAACGAAAAGGACAATATCTGAAAAATCTATCTCAAAATTCAAAGAAATAATAGAGCCAATATTCAGTGACATGTCATGTGATCACGTCATGTGATCACGTCATGTGATCACGTCATGTGATCACGTCATGTGATCATGTCATGTGATCCTGCTGAGAACAGTTTTAGTCCCAGTTTAAGTGATCAATTTGTCGACTTGACCATGCATTGTCTGAAGTCTGCTCTTGACGTTGTCGCGCCGTTAAAACAGAAGGTCATTAGGTCAAAGCGCCTCCTCCTGGTACAACCAAGAACTGCATTCACATAAACAAAGAGTTAGAAAGTTAGAGGGATTATTTCGTCGTTCTCACACAGAAGAATCTCTAAAAGCAGGAAAAGTTGCTCCTGTCCTGTCAGCAGCTCTGTGTGAGGCCCAAACCAGATATTATTCAAATCTAATAGAAGTCAACAAAAGTAACACTAAATTCCTTTTCAGCGCTGTAGCCATGGTAACAAACTGTCACAGCAGTAGAGCCCTCACTCCCAGCTACACTTAGCTCTGATGATTTCCTCCTATTTTTTAACAATAAAATAAAAACAATCAGAGATAAATTAGATGAAATTACCCCCGCTATTAGCCCTGAACTAGCCCAAGCTGTAAATCTAACGTCCCATATAAATCCAGCTGTAAACTTAGAAAGGTTCACAGCTGTTGATCAAGCAGAGATAACTTCAGCCCTTATGTCCTCTAAAAGCTCCACTTGTGTCCTAGACCCCATTCCAAGCTCCTCAAAGACATTCTCCCCCTAATTATAGTCCCTATTCTTAATATAATAAATACTTCAGTAGAAAGTGTTTATGTTCCACGTCCTTCAAACATGACGTCATTAAACCTCTTCTGACAAAAACTCATCTAGATCCCGACCTATTGTTAAACTACAGACCTATTTATAATCTTCACTTTGTCTCGAAAATCCTTGAAAAAGTTGTAGTAAAACAGCTTTGTCGCCCCCTACAGGAGGGTTCAGAGCCCGCCACAGCAGGGTTCAGAGCCCACCACAGCAGGGTTCAGAGCCCACCACAGCAGGGTTCAGAGCCTACCACAGCAGGGTTCAGAGCCCACCACAGCAGGGTTCAGAGCCCACCACAGCAGGGTTCAGAGCCCACCACAGCAGGGTTCAGAGCCCACCACAGCACTGAAACTGCACTAGTTAAAGTCACAAATGATTTGTTATTAGCCGCTGACGATGGACTGGTCTCAATCCTGGTTCTGTTGGACCTCAGCGCAGCGTTTGACCATCGACCGCAACATTCTACTGCAGAGGTTAGAATGTGATGTAGGTGTTGGAGGAACAGCCCTCAGAGGCCCCTCCCTCAGAGGCCCCGCCCTCAGCTGGTTTAAATCCTATTTATCTGATAGGTACCAATTTGTTAATGTGAACCAGAGCTCCTCACCTGCTCTAAAGTAATTTACGGTGTGCCTCAGGGGTCAGTACTCGGTCCAATTCTGTTTACTCTTTATATGCTGCCATTAGGCAAAATTATCAGGTCACATGATCAGGTCACATGGCATTAACTTCCACTGCTCTGCAGACGACACTCAGCTGTATTTATCAATGAACCTTATCAGAGCGATCAAGTACAGACTTAGTGCTTGTGTGAAGGAGATAAAAACCTGGATGACACTTAACTACCTGCTTCTTAACCCTGAAAAAACCGAGGTCATTGTGCTGGAGGTCATTGTGCTGGAGGTCATTGTGCTGGAGGTCATTGTGCTGGAGGTCATTGTGCTTGGCCCTAAGCATCTACGAGACGCTCTATCTGAGCAGATAGTCACACTGGACAATGTCAGTGTAGCCTCCAGTTCTACTGTAAGAAACCTTGGAGTCTTATTTGACCAGGAGCTCTCATTTAAAGCTCATATAAATCAAGCTTGTAAAACAGACGCTTTCCATTTGCGCAACAAGAGCCAAAATCAGAAGAATCCTGCCTAAAAGTGAAGCTGAAAAACTCACAGCAGGTCCTAAAAGCTCCATAAAAAGCTTTAACTGGTTCAAAATGCAGCAGCAAGATTACTAACAGGAACAAAAAGAAGAGAGCACATTACGCCAGTGCTGGAGTCTCTTCACTGGCTCCTGTCCAGTTTAGAATCACATTTAAAATTCTACTCTTGACCTACAAAGCCATAAATGACATGGCCCCATCCTACCTCAAAGATGCTATAGAACCATATCATCCAAACAGAGCTCTTCGCTCTCAGAATGCTGGCCTTCTGGTGGTGCCAAGAGTCTCTAAAAGTACTGTAGGAGGTAGAGCGTTTAGCTACCAAGCTCCTGTGTTATGGAATCAGCTCCGACCCATGTTAAATCTGCTGACACAGTCTCTTCATTTAAGTCCAGGCTTAAAACGTTCCTCTTCGAAATCACTTATGGTCAGACTAGTTAAGAACAGAAACATAAACCCACAGCTTCAGCTACGCTGCCCTAGGAGTAACTGTGCTGGGGGAAGTATGACAGCTTGAGCACTATCCTCTTCTTCTGACTTATTCTATCAAACAATATTTATTTTTTAATTCCACTTGCAAACTGTTCACCGCCTTCTTTTTCTTTCTCTCACTCCTGAGGACCTGTGGACCCAGATGTCCCTCCCCTGGTGAAGTGTCCCTGCCCCGTGTGGACGGTCCCTCATCTGCCTGAAGAGTGGGTCCAGCTCCAGTCTCCCTCGTGTCCGTCTGTGAGTCAGATCCTCCTTCACTGGAACTCCTCCAGGTTTCTACGCTTTTTTCCCAAAGAGGTTTTTTTGTAGTTTTTCCTGCAGAAGGAGAGTCTAAGGACAGAGGACCTGGGACATCGTCCCTCGCCACCACAGACATTGTCTGACTTCATCGCCACCACAGACATTGTTGATTCATTTCTCCCTGTGGCCCTCAGAGGCGACTGTTGTTGTGATTTTGGGCCTTACAAAGATAAATCGATTTGATTTGATTTGAAAACACTTCAGTTCAGTTTGAAATTCTTGAACTTGACACTAAAGACATAACATGAGTGGTGCAAACAAACACTGAACCAGTTCAATACAAATAAATACATAGTGTATATTTGAACTTAAACAATGTTAAAAGCACAAAACTAAAGCTTATTGCCAACTGCATCGAAAAGAACCAGAAAAGTTTGTAGATTCCTAAAACTGGGTGTTTTTTTAACTCCTCTGCACTAAGCCAGTTGCTAAGGCACCAGATTATTCACCTTTTCATCTGATAAAGAGGCGCGCCGGGCCCTTCTCAAGGATCTCCCCAGCTACGGCCCCCAGCGGGACCTGCTCACGCGGGCCCCGGGCGGGCGGGGACCTGCTCACGCGGGCCCCCGGCGGGCGGGGACCTGCTCACGCGGGCCCCCGGCGGGCGGGGACCTGCTCGGGCGGGCGGGGACCTGCTCGGGCGGGCCCCGGTGGGGGGGGGGGACCTGCTCACGCGGGCCCCCGGCGGGCGGGGACCTGCTCACGCGGGTCCACGGCGGGCGGGGACCTGCTCACGTGGGTCCACGGCGGGTTGCCTCGGCTGGCGCCTATAGCAGCTGACTTTGTAAAGTTAATAAACCAAAGCCATGATCCAACATTAAAATCCATTTACACCACGAGAAAAGCAACACAGCACAACTCCTCCACTGAGCATGTGCAGGAGGACTCGACTCCACTGAGCATGTGCAGGACGACTCGACTCCACTGATCATGTGCAGGAGGACTCGACTCCACTGAGCATGTGCAGGACGACTCTCCTCCACTGATCATGTGCAGGAGGACTCGACTCCACTGAGCATGTGCAGGACGACTCTCCTCTACTGAGCATGTGCAGGACGACTCAGACGCACGTCTGCTGCTGAGTGTATTTTACAGACATGAGTCCGGGGTGTCCGGTGCGTTTGTCTTTCTAATGTTCACGTGCTCAAATTCTGCGTCGTCCGCAGCGCTCTGTACGAGGCTTTAGAACTGGACCAGGGGAATCCGACCTGCGTTAAAATAATTGATTGCGTTAAATAAGTGATGAGTTAACGCGATAATAAGGCGTTAACTTGCCCAGCCCTAGTAATAACACAGTTTGGAGGTGCAGTAAACTAGCAGTGAGGGTCTTGAAGCGAGTGGCTTTACTCTGGACAGGAAGAAACACCTCATGCTAGCTTTAGCACCTCGTGCTAGCTTTAGCACCTCGTGCTAGCTTTAGCACCACGTTTGTTTATAGTTATTGACTTAAGTTCGTCACAGCGAGGGAAAACTGTACTTGTAACTTAACATAAATGTGAGGTTGTGGTATTGGCATGTGTGGGTGTGAAGAGCTTTGTAGTTTAGGCTTCAGGTGTAGTTCTGATGCGTCGGATGTAGTTTAGATGCGTCGGGTGTAGTTCTGATACGTCGGGTGTAGTTCTGATGCGTCGGGTGTAGTTCTGGTGCGTCGGGTGTAGTTCTGGTGCGTCGGGTGTAGTTCTGATGCGTCGGGTGTAGTTCTGATGCGTCGGGTGTAGTTCTGATGCGTCGGGTGTAGTTCTGATGTGTCGGGTGTAGTTTAGATGCATTTGGTGTAGTTTAGATGCGTCGGGTGTAGTTCTGATACGTCGGGTGTAGTTCTGATACGTCGGGTGTAGTTCTGATACGTCGGGTGTAGTTCTGATGCGTCAGGTGTAGTTCTGGTGCGGTGGAGCAGGTCTCACCTGTGCTGGTTGCCATCTCCCTTCTGCAGGAGCTGGATGGTCTCTGGCAGTAGGTGGGCCGGATCCCGTGGGTTTAGAAGATAGGCCATAACCTTTTTGCCGTATTTGTTCCCCAGGACCTCGTCGAGTGAGGTCAACAGCTCCTGCAAACAGAAGACGAGTGTCATGACGCTGTGGAGGACGAGTGTCATGGCGCTGTGGAGGACGAGTGTCATGACGTGTGGAGGACGAGTGTCATGACGTGTGGAGGACGAGTGTGATGACGTCTGGAGGACGAGTGTCATGACGTGTGGAGGACGAGTGTCATGACGTGTGGAGGACGAGTGTCATGACGTGTGGAGGACGAGTGTCATGACGTCTGGAGGACGAGTGTCATGACGTGTGGAGGACGAGTGTCATGACGTGTGGAGGACGAGTGTCATGACGTGTGGAGGACGAGAGTCATGACGTGTGGAGGACGAGTGTCATGACGTGTGGAGGACGAGTGTCATGACGTGTGGGGGACGAGTGTCATGACGTGTGGGGGACGAGTGTCATGACGCTGTGGAGGACGAGTGTCATGACGTGTGGGGGACGAGTGTCATGACGCTGTGGAGGACGAGTGTCATGACGCTGTGGAGGACGAGTGTCATGACGCTGTGGAGGACGAGTGTCATGACGCTGTGGAGGACGAGTGTCATGACGCTGTGGAGGACGAGTGTCATGACGCTGTGGAGGACGAGTGTCATGACGCTGTGGAGGACGAGTGTCATGACGCTGTGGGGGACGAGTGTCATGACGCTGTGGGGGACGAGCGTCATGACGTGTGGGGGACGAGCGTCATGACGTGTGGGGGACGAGCGTCATGACGTGTGGGGGACGAGCGTCATGACGTGTGGGGGACGAGCGTCATGACGTGTGGGGGACGAGCGTCATGACGCTGTGGAGGACGAGCGTCATGACGTGTGGAGGACGAGCGTCATGGCGCTGTGGAGGACGAGTGTCATGGCGTGTGGAGGACGAGTGTCATGACGTGTGGAGGACGAGTGTCATGACGTGTGGAGGACGAGTGTCATGACGTGTGGAGGACGAGTGTCATGACGTGTGGAGGACGAGTGTCATGGCGCTGTGGGGGAAGAGTGTCATGACGCTGTGGGGGACGAGTGTCATGACGCTGTGGAGGACGAGTGTCATGACGCTGTGGGGGACGAGTGTCATGACGCTGTGGGGGACGAGCGTCATGACGTGTGGGGGACGAGCGTCATGACGTGTGGGGGACGAGCGTCATGACGTGTGGGGGACGAGTGTCATGACGCTGTGGAGGACGAGTGTCATGACGTGTGGAGGACGAGTGTCATGGCGCTGTGGAGGACGAGTGTCATGGCGCTGTGGAGGACGAGTGTCATGGCGTGTGGAGGACGAGTGTCATGACGTGTGGAGGACGAGTGTCATGACGTGTGGGGGACGAGCGTCATGACGTGTGGAGGACGAGTGTCATGGCGCTGTGGAGGACGAGTGTCATGACGTGTGGAGGACGAGTGTCATGACGTGTGGAGGACGAGTGTCATGGCGTGTGGAGGACGAGTGTCATGACGTGTGGAGGACGAGTGTCATGGCGTGTGGAGGACGAGTGTCATGACGTTGTGGAGGACGAGTGTCATGACGTGTGGAGGACGAGTGTCATGACGCTGTGGAGGACGAGTGTCATGGCGTGTGGAGGACGAGTGTCATGACGTTGTGGAGGACGAGTGTCATGACGTGTGGAGGACGAGTGTCATGACGTGTGGAGGACGAGTGTCATGACGTGTGGAGGACGAGTGTCATGGCGCTGTGGAGGACGAGTGTCATGGCGCTGTGGAGGACGAGTGTCATGACGTGAAAAGTTTAACCCGGATTCTGATTTAAAACATAAAATAAAAGAACAGAGCAGTGGGCGGGGCTAGGGGCCCTCAAATGAAGGACGATACAGAATGACTCAAACATGTAGGATCAATGGAAATACAAGCGACTTATGTGATATTATTCGTTAGTTTCACACCGGTAACCACAAGAGGGCGCTCTAGGCCCTAAGCAGAAGAAGAATCTGCACTTCCTCTTCCTCTGGAGTTTGTGGAGTTTTAGAAGTGACAGAGGAAGAAAAATTCAATGGATTTAATGATTTGGGGTAAAACTGATGCTTTGGTAAACTTGTTAGCATGTTCTTTATGCTATAGTTCTCTGAATAACTGTTAATGTTATGTTAACATACCAGACACTTACCACAGTTCAGTCTGTGCCTCATGTAGCTGAAGGTGTTAGCGTTAGCATACGCACACTGCGTCATGTAGCTGAAGGTGTTGCGTTAGCATACGTACACCGCGTCATGTAGCTGAAGGTGTTGCGTTAGCATACGTACACCACGTCATGTAGCTGAAGGTGTTAGCATACTCACACCGCGTCATGTAGCTGAAGGTGTTGCGTTAGCATACATACACCACGTCATGTAGCTGAAGGTGTTAGCGTTAGCATATGTACACCGCGTCATGTTGCTGAAGGTGTTAGCGTTAGCATACGTACACCGCGTCATGTAGCTGAAGGTGTTAGCGTTAGCATACGTACACCGCGTCATGTGGTTGAAGGTGTTAGCGTTAGCATACGTACACCACGTCATGTAGCTGAAGGTGTTAGCGTTAGCATACTCACACCGCGTGATGTAGCTGAAGGTGTTGCGTTAGCATACGTACACCACGTCATGTAGCTGAAGGTGTTAGCGTTAGCATACGTACACCGCGTCATGTTGCTGAAGGTGTTAGCGTTAGCATACGTACACCGCGTCATGTAGCTGAAGGTGTTAGCGTTAGCATACGTACACCGCGTCATGTGGTTGAAGGTGTTAGCGTTAGCATACGTACACCGCGTCATGTTGCTGAAGGTGTTAGCGTTAGCATACGTACACCGCGTCATGTGTTTGAAGGTGTTAGCGTTAGCATACGTACACCGCGTCATGTGGTTGAAGGTGTTAGCGTTAGCATACGTACACCACGTCATGTAGCTGAAGGTGTTAGCGTTAGCATACTCACACCGCGTGATGTAGCTGAAGGTGTTGCGTTAGCATACGTACACCACGTCATGTAGCTGAAGGTGTTAGCGTTAGCATACGTACACCGCGTCATGTTGCTGAAGGTGTTAGCGTTAGCATACGTACACCGCGTCATGTAGCTGAAGGTGTTAGCGTTAGCATACGTACACCGCGTCATGTGGTTGAAGGTGTTAGCGTTAGCATACGTACACCGCGTCATGTTGCTGAAGGTGTTAGCGTTAGCATACGTACACCGCGTCATGTAGCTGAAGGTGTTAGCGTTAGCATACGTACACCGCGTCATGTGGTTGAAGGTGTTAGCGTTAGCATACGTACACCGCGTCATGTTGCTGAAGGTGTTAGCGTTAGCATACGTACACCGCGTCATGTGTTTGAAGGTGTTAGCGTTAGCATACGTACACCGCGTCATGTGGTTGAAGGTGTTAGCGTTAGCATACGTACACCACGTCATGTAGCTGAAGGTGTTAGCGTTAGCATACTCACACCGCGTGATGTAGCTGAAGGTGTTGCGTTAGCATACGTACACCACGTCATGTAGCTGAAGGTGTTAGCGTTAGCATACGTACACCGCGTCATGTTGCTGAAGGTGTTAGCGTTAGCATACGTACACCGCGTCATGTAGCTGAAGGTGTTAGCGTTAGCATACGTACACCGCGTCATGTGGTTGAAGGTGTTAGCGTTAGCATACGTACACCGCGTCATGTGGTTGAAGGTGTTAGCGTTAGCATACGTACACCGCGTCATGTGGTTGAAGGTGTTAGCGTTAGCATACGTACACCGCGTCATGTGGTTGAAGGTGTTAGCGTTAGCATACGTACACCGCGTCATGTGGTTGAAGGTGTTAGCGTTAGCATACGTACACCGCGTCATGTGGTTGAAGGTGTTAGCGTTAGCATACGTACACCACGTCATGTAGCTGAAGGTGTTAGCGTTAGCATACTCACACCGCGTGATGTAGCTGAAGGTGTTGCGTTAGCATACGTACACCACGTCATGTAGCTGAAGGTGTTAGCGTTAGCATACGTACACCGCGTCATGTTGCTGAAGGTGTTAGCGTTAGCATACGTACACCGCGTCATGTAGCTGAAGGTGTTAGCGTTAGCATACGTACACCGCGTCATGTGGTTGAAGGTGTTAGCGTTAGCATACGTACACCGCGTCATGTGGTTGAAGGTGTTAGCGTTAGCATACGTACACCGCGTCATGTGGTTGAAGGTGTTAGCGTTAGCATACGTACACCACGTCATGTAGCTGAAGGTGTTAGCGTTAGCATACTCACACCGCGTGATGTAGCTGAAGGTGTTGCGTTAGCATACGTACACCACGTCATGTAGCTGAAGGTGTTAGCGTTAGCATACGTACACCGCGTCATGTTGCTGAAGGTGTTAGCGTTAGCATACGTACACCGCGTCATGTAGCTGAAGGTGTTAGCGTTAGCATACGTACACCGCGTCATGTGGTTGAAGGTGTTAGCGTTAGCATACGTACACCGCGTCATGTGGTTGAAGGTGTTAGCGTTAGCATACGTACACCGCGTCATGTGGTTGAAGGTGTTACATTGGCTGGTGAGACTTATAATGTGGAAAATACAGAAACAAATCTATGACTCACCGCCAGCACGGCCTGTTTCACCAGTTTGGTGTCGTCCACACTGTCGAAGATGGACAGAAGGACCAAGTGTGCAAACTCCCCCTGGACAGAGACACACAGAGAGACACACACAGCCTTAGAAGGAGAGGAAGGGCATCTGTGTTTCTCCCTTGTTCAAACTGCTGAGGTGATTGTGGGCGTTGCATGAAGTGAACAGATGTAAACTCACGGTGCAGAACTTCAGGACGTACGTCTTCATGGTTTTGATGATGACCTTTCTGTCCTGGGACACACAGGGAGGGCGGAGCTTACTCTCATGGCTTACATCATGACTGAGGTGTGTGACCCTGTAGGGGGCGTGTGTGAGCCTGTAGGGGGCGTGTGTGAGCCTGTAGGGGGCGTGCGTGAGCCTGTAGGGGGCGTGCGTGAGCCTGTAGGGGGCGTGTGTGAGCCTGTAGGGGGCGTGTGTAGGGGGCGTGTGTGAGCCTGTAGGGGGCGTGTGTGAGCCTGTAGGGGGCGTGTGTGAGGGGCGTGTGTGAGCCTGTAGGGGGCGTGTGTAGGGGGCGTGTGTGAGCCTGTAGGGGGCGTGTGTAGGGGGCGTGTGTGAGCCTGTAGGGGGCGTGTGTGAGGGGCGTGTGTGAGCCTGTAGGGGGCGTGTGTAGGGGGCGTGTGTGAGCCTGTAGGGGGCGTGTGTAGGGGGCGCGTGTGAGCCTGTAGGGGGCGTGTGTAGGGGGCGCGTGTGAGCCTGTAGGGGGCGTGTGTGAGGGGCGTGTGTGAGCCTGTAGGGGGCGTGTGTAGGGGGCGTGTGTGAGCCTGTAGGGGGCGTGTGTGAGGGGCGTGTGTGAGCCTGTAGGGGGCGTGTGTAGGGCGTGTGTGAGCCTGTAGGGGGCGTGTGTAGGGGGCGTGTGTGAGCCTGTAGGGGGCGTGTGTAGGGGGCGTGTGTGAGCCTGTAGGGGGCGTGTGTAGGGCGTGTGTAAGCCTGTAGGGGGCGTGTGTAGGGGGCGTGTGTAGGGGGCGTGTGTGAGCCTGTAGGGGGCGTGTGTAGGGCGTGTGTGAGCCTGTAGGGGGCGTGTGTAGGGGGCGTGTGTAGGGGGCGTGTGTGAGCCTGTAGGGGGCGTGTGTGAGCCTGTAGGGGGCGTGTGTGAGCCTGTAGGGGGCGTGCGTGAGCCTGTAGGGGGCGTGTGTGAGCCTGTAGGGGGCGTGTGTAGGGGGCGTGTGTGAGCCTGTAGGGGGCGTGTGTGAGCCTGTAGGGGGCGTGTGTGAGCCTGTAGGGGGCGTGTGTAGGGGGCGTGTGTGAGCCTGTAGGGGGCGTGTGTAGGGGGCGCGTGTGAGCCTGTAGGGGGCGTGTGTAGGGGGCGCGTGTGAGCCTGTAGGGGGCGTGTGTAGGGGGCGCGTGTGAGCCTGTAGGGGGCGTGTGTAGGGGGCGCGTGTGAGCCTGTAGGGGGCGTGTGTAGGGGGCGTGTGTGAGCCTGTAGGGGGCGTGTGTAGGGGGCGTGTGTGAGCCTGTAGGGGGCGTGTGTAGGGGGCGTGTGTGAGCCTGTAGGGGGCGTGTGTAGGGGGCGCGTGTGAGCCTGTAGGGGGCGTGTGTGAGGGGCGTGTGTGAGCCTGTAGGGGGCGTGTGTGAGCCTGTAGGGGGCGTGTGTAGGGGGCGTGTGTGAGCCTGTAGGGGGCGTGTGTGAGGGGCGTGTGTGAGCCTGTAGGGGGCGTGTGTAGGGCGTGTGTGAGCCTGTAGGGGGCGTGTGTAGGGGGCGTGTGTAGGGGGCGTGTGTGAGCCTGTAGGGGGCGTGTCACCTTTGCCGTGCCGTTCCACACACAGTTCATGGCGACTCGTGCTCCGTCGTGAGTGTGGGCCATGTAGACCACTGCCTCCCGGATCGACTCGATCATCTCCTGCACCACAGCAACTGTTACACCAGGACCTGACACACCCCACGCACACGCACCCCGCGCACCCCGCGCACGCGCACCCCGCGCACGCGCACCCCGCGCACGCGCAGGCAGGACCCGCGCGCGCAGGCAGGACCCGCGCGCGCAGGCAGGACCCGCGCGCGCAGGCAGGACCCGCGCGCGCAGGCAGGACCCGCGCGCGCAGGCAGGACCCGCGCGCGCAGGCAGGACCCGCGCGCGCAGGCAGGACCCGCACGCGCACACACACACAGGACCCGCGCGCACACACACGCGCGCGCACACACACAGGACCCGCGCGCACACGCGCGCGCGCACACACACACACACAGGACCCGTGCGCACACGCGCGCGCACACACACACAGGACCCGCGCGCACACACAGGACCCGCGCGCACACGCGCGCGCACACACACAGGACCCGCGCGCACACGCGTGCGCACACACACACAGGACCCGCGCGCACACACACACGTGTTTGTGTACGCACGCACACGCACGCACGCGCACGCGCGCACACGCGCGCACGCACGCACGCACGCACGCACGCACACACACTCACCGTTCTCTGTTTTTCAGGAGCAAACTGGAAAAAGTCCAGGAAAACCTTGTGGACAAGTGAGTGTTTGATGACCTGCTCCCTGAAAAGACACAAGTCTTTTTAAAAAGCCTAAGAGTCTGTTCTAAATCACCACAAGAAAATGAGAAAAAAAACTCAAATGAAGAATGAATCAAAATAAAACATATGAGTTTCAACCCCGACCACCAGTAACACCCTCACAGCATGACGCTGTCCCCATGTCCTGTCCCTGCAGCTGTAACACCCTCACAGCATGACGCTGTCCCCATGTCCTGTCCCTGCAGCTGTAACACCCTCACAGCATGACGCTGTCCCCATGTCCTGTCCCTGCAGCTGTAACACCCTCACAGCATGACGCTGTCCCCATGTCCTGTCCCTGCAGCTGTAACACCCTCACAGCATGACGCTGTCCCCATGTCCTGTCCCTGCAGCTGTAACACCCTCACAGCATGACGCTGTCCCCATGTCCTGTCCCTGCAGCTGTAACACCCTCACAGCATGACGCTGTCCCCATGTCCTGTCCCTGCAGCTGTAACACCCTCACAGCATGACGCTGTCCCCATGTCCTGTCCCTGCAGCTGTAACACCCTCACAGCATGACGCTGTCCCCATGTCCTGTCCCTGCAGCTGTAACACCCTCACAGCATGACGCTGTCCCCATGTCCTGTCCCTGCAGCTGTAACACCCTCACAGCATGACGCTGTCCCCATGTCCTGTCCCTGCAGCTGTAACACCCTCACAGCATGACGCTGTCCCCATGTCCTGTCCCTGCAGCTGTAACACCCTCACAGCATGACGCTGTCCCCATGTCCTGTCCCTGCAGCTGTAACACCCTCACAGCATGACGCTGTCCCCATGTCCTGTCCCTGCAGCTGTAACACCCTCACAGCATGACGCTGTCCCCATGTCCTGTCCCTGCAGCTGTAACACCCTCACAGCATGACGCTGATCACGAGTCCAAATGGTTGATTTGACTTGAAATAAGTGGGTTTCGCTTTCTTTGTACGTTTAATGCCCAGATCATGTATTCCTTTATGTCCACCATCTGAGGGCCCCAGCGGGCCCTCACCATCAATAGTATTCCTGCTGTGTGTGTGTGTGTGAGTGTGCAGGGACACGTACTTCTGTGCCATGGGCGTCAGGATCTGCTTCATCTCGTCCAGGATGTTGTCGGCTTTGTCCGGATTGGCCTCCAGCACTTTGTCGATGGCGTTGCACACTGAGGACTGAAGAAGAGACGTTTGTGTCATCTCATCACTGAGGACTGAAGAAGAGACGTTTGTGTCATCTCATCACTGAGGACTGAAGAAGAGACGTTTGTGTCATCTCATCACTGAGGACTGAAGAAGAGACGTTTGTGTCATCTCATCACTGAGGACTGAAGAAGAGACGTTTGTGTCATCTCATCACTGAGGACTGAAGAAGAGACGTTTGTGTCATCTCATCACTGAGGATTGAAGAAGAGACGTTTGTGTCATCTCATCACTGAGGACTGAAGAAGAGACGTTTGTGTCATCTCATCACTGAGGACTGAAGAGACGTTTGTGTCATCTCATCACTGAGGACTGAAGAAGAGACGTTTGTGTCATCTCATATCACTGAGGACTGAAGAAGAGACGTTTGTGTCATCTCATCACTGAGGACTGAAGAAGAGACGTTTGTGTCATCTCATCACTGAGGACTGAAGAAGAGACGTTTGTGTCATCTCATCACTGAGGACTGAAGAAGAGACGTTTGTGTCATCTCATCACTGAGGACTGAAGAAGAGACGTTTGTGTCATCTCATCACTGAGGACTGAAGAAGAGACGTTTGTGTCATCTCATCACTGAGGACTGAAGAAGAGACGTTTGTGTCATCTCATCACTGAGGACTGAAGAAGAGACGTTTGTGTCATCTCATCACTGAGGACTGAAGAAGAGACGTTTGTGTCATCTCATCACTGAGGACTGAAGAAGAGACGTTTGTGTCATCTCATCACTGAGGACTGAAGAAGAGACGTTTGTGTCATCTCATCACTGAGGACTGAAGAAGAGACGTTTGTGTCATCTCATCACTGAGGACTGAAGAAGAGACGTTTGTGTCATCTCATCACTGAGGACTGAAGAAGAGACGTTTGTGTCATCTCATCACTGAGGACTGAAGAAGAGACGTTTGTGTCATCTCATCACTGAGGACTGAAGAAGAGACGTTTGTGTCATCTCATCACTGAGGACTGAAGAAGAGACGTTTGTGTCATCTCATCACTGAGGACTGAAGAAGAGACGTTTGTGTCATCTCATCACTGAGGACTGAAGAAGAGACGTTTGTGTCATCTCATCACTGAGGACTGAGAAGAGACGTTTGTGTCATCTCATCACTGAGGACTGAAGAAGAGACGTTTGTGTCATCTCATCACTGAGGACTGAAGAAGAGACGTTTGTGTCATCTCATCACTGAGGACTGAAGAAGAGACGTTTGTGTCATCTCATCACTGAGGACTAGAAGAGACGTTTGTGTCATCTCATCACTGAGGACTGAAGAAGAGACGTTTGTGTCATCTCATCACTGAGGACTGAAGAGACGTTTGTGTCATCTCATCACTGAGGACTGAAGAAGAGACGTTTGTGTCATCTCATCACTGAGGACTGAAGAAGAGACGTTTGTGTCATCTCATCACTGAGGACTGAAGAAGAGACGTTTGTGTCATCTCATCACTGAGGACTGAAGAAGAGACGTTTGTGTCATCTCATCACTGAGGACTGAAGAGACGTTTGTGTCATCTCATCACTGAGGACTGAAGAAGAGACGTTTGTGTCATCTCATCACTGAGGACTGAAGAAACGTTTGTGTCATCTTATCACTGAGGACTGAAGAAGAGACGTTTGTGTCATCTCATCACTGAGGACTGAAGAAGAGACGTTTGTGTCATCTTATCACTGAGGACTGAAGAAGAGACGTTTGTGTCATCTCATCACTGAGGACTGAAGAAGAGACGTTTGTGTCATCTCATCACGGAGGACTGAAGAAGAGACGTTTGTGTCATCTTAGATAGATGTACAACACATAGATGTACAACATATAGATGTACAACATATAGATGTATAACATATAGATGTACAACATATAGATGTACAACATATAGATGTACAACATATAGATGTATAACATATAGATGTATAACATATAGATGTACAACATATAGATGTACAACATATAGATGTATAACATATAGATGTACAACATATAGATGTATAACATATAGATGTACAACATATAGATGTACAACATATAGATGTATAACATATAGATGTACAACATATAGATGTATAACATATAGATGTACAACATATAGATGTACAACATATAGATGTATAACATATAGATGTACAACATATAGATGTATAACATATAGATGTATAACATATAGATGTACAACATATAGATGTATAACATATAGATGTACAACATATAGATGTACAACATATAGATGTATAACATATAGATGTACAACATATAGATGTATAGCATATAGATGTACAACATATAGACAGTATATAGTATATTAGTAAGTATTGATATGGTCCGTAAAGGTCTTAATATCCATTTGCAGCTCCTTCTCCGCTTCCTTCATTATTGATTTCTTTTAGACTGGGCTCGTTCCCCAGAGGGAATAAATGGAGCAGGAAGTGGAGCTCTGCGGTTTTAAAGCAACCGCAACTGGTCAGTCGACTGTGAAAAGCAAAATGTGACAAATGCTTGTAAAGTGATCATGGTGAATAATTACTACGTCAATGAGTTCTGTTCTGGACGTTTGGAAGACATCAGCGAGACCACAGCGATCGTCATGTCTCTGCTGACTTCTGCACTCATGTGGAATGACTCTAGCAATTTAGAACTTGAAGTGAACTGAATATAACTGAGGAAGACTTAACATTTCAGTCCAGGTTACAGGTGCACCTGTCGTTACCCTGTCTTTACCCTATCTTACCCTGCACACGGTGAAGGTGCGGGTGTCTTACCCTGCACACGGTGAAGGTGCGGGTGTCTTACCCTGCACACGGTGAAGGTGCGGGTGTCTTACCCTGCACACGGTGAAGGTGCGGGTGTCTTACCCTGCACACGGTGAAGGTGCGGGTGTCTTACCCTGCACACGGTGAAGGTGCGGGTGTCTTACCCTGCACACGGTGAAGGTGCGGGTGTCTTACCCTGCACACGGTGAAGGTGCGGGTGTCTTACCCTGCACACGGTGAAGGTGCGGGTGTCTTACCCTGCACACGGTGAAGGTGCGGGTGTCTTACCCTGCACACGGTGAAGGTGCGGGTGTCTTACCCTGCACACGGTGAAGGTGCGGGTGTCTTACCCTGCACACGGTGAAGGTGTTCCCGTACAGCTCCTCCGTCAGCATGAGCCTCTGGGACAGCACGGCCTTGTCGTTGTAGGCGAACTCGATGATGGAGGAGGCGGCGGCGTGACGGAGCATCGCCCTCACGTGACCTTTGAACGTCTGCATCACCAACGCCACCACCTCTTTGTTTCTGAAACACAGCACCAAGAGGGGCCGGAGTGAGTGACCACACCCTTGACCACACTAAAAATAAAAATAAAATAAATCTAATTTATACAAATTTGAGCCTCTCAGTAACACACGCCTCCTCTCAGTAACACACACCTCCTCTCAGTAACACACGCCCCCTCCTCTCAGTAACACACGCCTCCTCCTCTCAGTAACACACGCCTCCTCCTCTCAGTAACACACGCCTCCTCTCAGTAACACACACCTCCTCTCAGTAACACACGCCCCCTCCTCTCAGTAACACACGCCCCCTCCTCTCAGTAACACACACCTCCTCTCAGTAACACACGCCTCCTCTCAGTAACACACGCCTCCTCTCAGTAACACACACGCCTCCTCTCAGTAACACACACGCCTCCTCTCAGTAACACACACGCCTCCTCTCAGTAACACACACCTCCTCCTCTCAGTAACACACGCCTCCTCCTCTCAGTAACACACGCCTCCTCTCAGTAACACACACCTCCTCTCAGTAACACACACACCTCCTCTCAGTAACACACACCTCCTCTCAGTAACACACGCCTCCTCTCAGTAACACACACGCCTCCTCTCAGTAACACACACGCCTCCTCTCAGTAACACACACGCCTCCTCTCAGTAACACACGCCTCCTCTCAGTAACACACGCCTCCTCTCAGTAACACACGCCTCCTCTCAGTAACACACGCCTCCTCTCAGTAACACACACTAAATGTACACAGAAGCGCCACACCCAGAATGCAACAGTGCACTGGTCAGGAATTGAACCACAAACTCACCAGAAATAAAAGTCACCACTTGAACATCAGCCACAAAAGGTCAGTTCAATCATGAGAAAATAACTAAATATAAAATTCTCTCCAACGTTGCTCTGAAAAAATTTATCCAAGCCTGAACCAGAATCAAACTAAGATTTACTAACCAGGTCCAAACCAGGGCTACCCCAGACTCAAAATGTCTAAAGCAGAGTTAAACTAGACTAAAAAAAGGCAAAACCAGGTCTAAACTAGTTAATACTAACTAAACTGACCCAAAATTAAAACAGGTGGGTCATGGGCCGGAATAACCCTTTTGAAGGGCTAGATTTGGCCCCTGGGCCTTAAGTTGAATAGCTGTGTTGCTGACCACATTTGAGTTTCCCCCACTTAACCTCAAGACACAAGAGATGAACATAAAGCTACAGGACCTAAAGCATCCACTCTCACAAGCTAACGAGTCCAGCAGAGGGGGGACACCGCCACACGTTTTTTCACGTTTGGTAGTCTATCCTAAGTGTATCATTGATAATAATAAGTGTTGTGCAACACCCTTAACATAATAGTTAAGAAATATCACCCAGACCTTGGACCCCTCACCAACCCGGAAATGCAGACGGCTTGGTTTGATATTCGCCCCCACCCTTGTGAAGAGCAATCTGGCTCCTCCGCCCAACCCGTGACGTAGTCTCAGAGGGGGGTGAGGGGGGATGATGACGCGGTCCTGTGAACACCCCCCGTCAGTTTGGAGATTGGAGGAAAGGAGATAGTCTGTACTATAGCTAAAAACTGCGGGAATCAATCAAAAAAACACTCTGGGTACAAATATGAAGCACAAATAGCAATGTAAGAAGGTTAAAAGCTCTGAAAAGTTGATTTTGCATGTTATGGGACCTTTATTGCTGATATCCACTTTTCTAAAATGTATTCATAAAAATGACCCCGTCCACATGTCAAAATACCCCGTCCAAAATACAGGAAGACGGCCCTCTAGCTAAAAGCCTGACACACTCTCAAGTACACTCTGCAGTACATGTCTGTGTCCAGTGCTGCTGATACTGACCCGTACATGAGCAGCTTCTTGACCACGTGCCGGCCGTACTGGGACTTGCACAGACCCACCATGTCCTCTGTGGACACAAAGGCAGTGACAGACATGCATTTCAATAGTGGGAGGATTTATCATTTTGTCCCTTTTTATTTGACGTAAATTAAGCCAGGAATGACTCAAATATGAAGTCTGAAAAACTTATTGTGACTTTGAACTTTACAAGACATTATCTTCAAAGTTTTCCTTAAACTGGCTGGACATTGATCAAGGCTGAATGCGTGGGGACCATCGCACCCTCGCGCGGGGACCCTCGCGCGGGGACCCTCGCGCGGGGACCCTCGCGCGGGGACCATCGCGCGGGGACCATCGCGCGGGGACCATCGCGCGGGGACCATCGCGCGGGGACCATCGCGCGGGGACCATCGCGCGGGGACCATCGCGCGGGGACCATCGCGCGGGGACCATCGCGCGGGGACCATCGCGCGGGGACCATCGCGTGAGAACCATCGCGTGAGAACCATCGCGCGGGGACCATCATGAAGTGAATACATTACATGAGGTAAAAAGAAAAGGAGGTTCTGACCTTTGAGCTCGTCAAACACTTCCTGTCTCTGGTCATGGCTCCCAAACTGAATGAAGCACTGCAGCACCCGCACCGAGTCATGAGCAAACGCCATCTGCAAAAGACACAAGTCACACCCAGTCCTGTCCTCTCCTGTCCTCTCTGCTGGGTGGACAGAGTATGGGTCAGTCCTGTCCTCTCTGCTGTGTGGACAGAGTGCGGGTCAGTCCTATCCTCTGCTGTGTGGACAGTGTGGGACAGTCCTGTCCTCTGTCCTCTGCTGTGTGGACAGTGTGGGACAGTCCTGTCCTCTGCTGTGTGGACAGTGTGGGACAGTCCTGTCCTCTGCTGTGTGGACAGAGTGCGGGTCAGTCCTGTCCTCTCTGCTGTGTGGACAGAGTGCGGGTCAGTCCTGTCCTCTGCTGTGTGGA